>NC_090937.1:459575235-459877767 GCF_040938575.1 Ambystoma mexicanum
CCTGGACCTGCCCTCTCCTTCGACTCTGGCTTCCAAAGTTTTGAGTTCGGCAGTGACCCCTTGAAGCTGTTGTTGCACTGCGTGCCATCCATCCTCCGTGTTGGAAATACGCTGTTCCGCCTCGCCCGTTCGTGCTGACAATTTCTGCAGGTCGTTGTGCGGGAGTCTGCTATGGCTGCCATAACGTCCCTCAGGGAGAGTCCAGGCGCCGAGTCCTCCTCTACCGACAGCAGCGGTTGGGAGTCGGGGGATTGCGTTGGAGGGATTGTGTACTGTTCGATTCTGTTTTGCATGGTGGGCAGTCTAGCTTTGTCTTTCCCCATGTCCGTAACCGGGCACTCAACGCTGTATGCGGGTCTTCGTCACGGCGACCAACTGGCCGCGCCCGTCTCTCCTCGTCCGGGCGGAGCGGTTCAGAGTCCGGCCAGCCGATTCCTCCAGTCGGGGTCCCACGGGGCCACGCCGTAACTCCCGGCCCCTGCCAGTCCTCCGGAGCTCCGTCCCCGACTGGCAACCACCTCAGAGTGCGTGGATGGTCCGGTCCCCGCTCAAAGCGCGCCCAGTGCTCCGGTGGCCATCTTGGCCTCCTTCCCGGGCTCCCACCTCTGCAGCCCCGGCGCGTTTCAGGCTGGAATTCGCCCCAGACGTGCCCTGGGGTATCACGCACCGGAGATCGTATTTTGGGGGTCACCAGATGGTCTTAAGTAGTCATTTATAACAGGATGTTAGGCCGCGGCAGCAGGAGCTCCAGAGGCGCACGTCTACCGCATTGCGCAGTTGGCCACGCCCCCCACTGCCTCAATTTTGATAATACCTTTACTACCTGATATCTTACGCCTCGTCCTTAACACTTCATGTCACACATTCCTCCACCCTTACCTCGTCTGATTATGACCCCTTCATTGTTGATGCTGCCACTATCTCCTTTCTACCACCTGCTTCTTTGGGTTGCCACTTTTTCCTTCCCTCTTAATGTGATCACGTTCCCCAGTCCACAATCTTTGCCACCTTTTATCATCACTTCCTCCTTCCATCTTGATGTCATCAATTCCTCCTGTCTACCACCTTTATCTCCTGTCGGCAACACACACCCTTTCCCCTCCTATTAGCTTCCTATCCCCCTCCATCGACATTTCCATCTGTGTCTTCAGATTCTGTCTGTGTCTCAAATCTCTCTGTTTGCCAACTGTCTCAGATGCCCATCCTTCTGCTACAACAACCCATCCTGACTGACTGTGGTCGCTGGGTTTCATAGGGCGCCGTTCCCTCCCCCTGGGCCCCCTGTGGGGGTCTGCACCTGTCTTCTTCAATTGGGGGAAGGCTGAACTTGGCTCCCTTTTTCATGTTCACCTTATGACTTACATTGGGCCTAGTGCGCTAGACCCGCCTTTATCTGGTCTGTTCACCATTGTGGAATCCACTCTCCCTTTCCTGTTACTGCCTAATACTGCCTGGAAAGGACCCAGGTTGCCTGCTCCCCCAGCATGTGAGTCAGCTGCTGATACAAGCCTTGTTATTCTCTTAAATTCTATGGAAGATGCACAGAATGCTGGTTCTTGGTAAACTTGCAACTTTGCATCACCAGTGTTGGAATGATCTGCTAGGAGGCAATCCGTTGGTAACTGTGCAAGGTTCATGTGAAAACCCATGGTCAGAAAATCCGGAACTGTAACATGGAATCTGAAACTGGCTTGCAGACCTCGGGAGTGTTTCCCCAAAGCTTTGACTTGACTTCTCTGCCACGTCAGAATATTTTTCAACAGTAGCAGAATAAACCTTGAAAATAGAGTGTATGTGTGTGAAACTATCACCGAATCAAAGTATTATTCTCTCACTGGGACTTTGAGTCAGCTAAGAGGGTCCTCGGGCTCTCAGTTACGGAGGGGGTCCATACAAATCTCTTCTGTGACTGTCCTCTGCCAAGCCATGGGGACCAAGGGAGGATAATCAGGAGTTCCTCCCGTGGTCCATCATCCACTGGCCTCAGGGAGGCACTTGGCCCCCTGAGTGGCCCCCAGTGATTGTAGGATGAATGCCTTATTCCCAACACATGTTCACAATGCACCTACATTTTGTGTTTACTATGGCTTGTATTCTCACATGTGCTTCAAGGTGTCTGTTCATACATGCTCACAAGCCAGGCATTCATCATCATTGAATGTTACCTGTCTTTTTAAAGGAGTGAAAAATAGGGTACAATTACCAATATCCCCCATATGAGCTGTGATGAATCTTCAGATGTCGCCCCTTCTCCCCTAGTGGGAGACTTTTCTCAAGGTGGCAGGGCAATGCGTCCACAGTACAATAGTCCCTCTGTGGATGGTGCAGCGGGGGTGGGCCACATGGGAGGGGAAGCCCCTTATTGGATGACGGATGTGGGGCCCACCTCTCCTGCTCCCACAGAAGCAGGCCTCTTAGATACACTGCCAGGCAGGACACACATGTACTTTTGTGACGTCAATACAGCTAATAAAATATATAACAGAAAGCCAGAGGAAAAGAAGACTCTCCAGGCCTATATCTTTAACACAGGTACTGGGAAGAAGAATATGATAAAGAGTATGAAGATCATTCCGCTAAACGGTGGTGAGCGGTCTAGTCCTCTGCGGTATCTCATTGGAGCAACAAGATACAAAATAGCCAAGGAAAACCAAAGCTGTGAGAGAGATCCTCTGGACAAGAGCTGTTGGGGAAAGCTGAACCAGGGAACGGAGACCCTGTCTACTGAACAGGGAAAGGAAGCGAGTGTAGCCCAGGACCTGCGTACTATGAGGCTTGCTTCCTGAGTAGACCCCCAAGTGTCCCACAGTGTCCACAGCAATGCCGAGCTGGGAGGAGACCACAAGAAGGCTGTGGAACGCTGCTGACAGGCGACCGACTCGAAGACGAACGTGAACGCTACCGGTGCCTCGAGAAGGAGTGCCAGAAGACACGCACCAAAAGCAAAGGTATGTAAGCTGGTGGGAACAGACAGGAGATCCGGGGAAGCCGGGAGAAGCAGGAGAGAACCGAGTGAGAGGGTTGGGAAGCTTGGAAGTCAGAGAATATGGGCTGACATCATGAGGGAAATATGGACAGAAAGAGGGTCAGATACCCTAGTTAACAGTGAAACAACAGCAAAAGAAAGGGTATCTTGGCAGGAGAGTGAACCACGCTACCCAAGAGGAGAATTACGAGTTTGGGACTCACACCCAAATGTAAAACAGAAAATAAGAGGGTCACGGACCCAAAGAAAAGGAAGAGACAGAAATACAGAAGAAACAGTGTTGGCGTGAGAGTGAACAAGGCTGTAAATCTCTTGCGACAGGATGTCAGGGCGCTGGCATAGAGCAGGGGTGTGCTGTAGAAAGGAGTGAAGGATAATACGAGCAGCTGTAGCAATAACTCCAAGGAGGTCTCCATTCTGCAACAACAGGTGCGGAATCTGGAGAACGGAGCAGAAGAGGCAGAAGGACGGCCCGTAGAAATAATGTACGCATTGTTGGACTTCCGGAAGGCGAAGAAGGCTCAAACCCTACAAACTTAATTGAAACTTTGTTGTTACTAGGGATAGGAGCGGATTCATTCACGCCAAGATACTAAACTATAAAGATAGAGAACAAATCCTAGAACCCTTTTGGAAGGGAGGAAAGATTAGCAGAGCATCGGAGACCTTCACAGCGTATTCGGGGTATACATTCTTGGTGCAAAAACAGAGAATTAACTATGTGGCGGTCAAAATGAGACTACGCGCAGCAAACCTCAAATACGTGTTGTTAGACCTGGCAAAGATGAAGGTCCTGCACAAAGACCGAACTGTTTTCTTTGAGTCTCCTGATGATGTGAACAATTGGATGGACACACTGAATCTTCTGTCGGAGATGGACGACCAGACAAGAAGTGGAAGTGATAAGTGAACCAACACTGCTTGCATAATGTATATTTGAGCTGTGAAGCAGCCATTGAATAATGAGCAGTTAATGACATTCGGATTAGTAGTTTGAGCAATAATGTAATACTAGTTAAATGCAGGAAGTACCAGTGCTGCCAAGTCCTAGACGGCACTAGTAATCACAGTATCACCCTCAACAGAATAGGTTAGATAGGATATCAGTAGGTCGGTAACCTCCCGCTGCACTCCGAACACCGGCAGTAGAGCCGGAATAGGAGCAAGATGCGGGGATGCCTGAGCTTTGGATCCGAAGCTGGGCAAGTGTGGGGAACAGTTGGGGAAAGGGTGGGGGGGGGGTTCGGCTAGTTAACGGGATACTGGCCTGCAGTCATGCACAGTGGAGAGGGGGAAGGGAAGACAGAGAGTTTGGGAGGGCGACAAGGCCTTTAAAAGATGGGTGAATTAAAGATTGCAACCTGGAATGTTAGGGGCCTGAATAGCTATATAAAACGGAATAGAGTAATGACATACTTGAGATGTCAAAAATTGATATTGCCCTTCTGCAGGAGAGTGCTCTAATGAAAACACACTGTTTCACCCCTTATTACCCTCTGCATTAAAGGAGAAAAAGAAAGAAACTCACTTTTTTTGTTGTTTGGAGAAAATAATAGTTTGTTTATCTATGCAGTTGTAAAAATCAACATAGAGTGAACAGTTCTCCAAACAACATAACATCACACGGTTTAATGAAACCAACCGTATAGGCTTATAGGATATATTTACAAACACATGGGGTCACATAGTTTGACACAACAGTCGTGTAAGTAATACAAACTCAATCAAAATACATAGTTTGTTATGGTGATTCATATACTTCAGTATAAAACAACACAATTAGACAAAGTAAGCAACAACAGACAAAAAAAGGGGTTCGTGAATTGACAATTGGTAGTGGACAGTGACAATGCACTGTTGTTCGGGGTGCGTCTACACCAAGGTGTTTCGGCCGTTTAGGTGGACCAATTATGTCCCAGCATATGTACGGCCTTCATCAGAACGAAGTGCTGCACGGGGTGGAATAGGTGCTGCAGGGGAAAGGGAAAAACTCGTCAGGGGAGTGTGTTCGAGCGTGTATCATTTAAACAAAGGAATAAATCAAATACTGTGAGGCCACAGCTTACCTGTGGATAATTATTTCCACTGGCACGAATTTCTAGTATTACGCCAGGCGTGGGAAGGATCTTAGTGTAATCCTATTAAAAAGCAAAGAAGGGCACTCAATAGTGATCTGGTGTCTTACAGATACTTAAATAACAAATGAGTTATAGGTCAACCAATCTTACCTCACTTGTGAGGATCTTGGAGTGGGATGGACTCTGATTTAAATATGCGGTCCTCACGCGGGAACCTGAACACATAAATGAATAAGGGGCATATTAGTGGGGGTTCCACTCAGGGAACAAAATGCCTGACCTAATGGTGGTGTGTCTACAAAGATCTTACCTTTGTGCATGAATCACGAATAGCGGGCCAGTGGAGAGCGCTGTAGGGATGTGCTGACTCACTCCGGGGCTCGAAAGGGGCCTGGCGGCATAGCGTTAGTAACGCTGTTGCTAGGAGCCTTTTCTATTTATACGGCGGCCATTTTGGATCGAGTGCGTCCGAAAATGACAGATAACTCAACCATTAGGGCTCGGACTGGAAAAATACACTATTATCAGTCTTGGCCATGGTATGGCCAATCTAAAAACGTAATTTAGAATGTAAATTTGAAAAATGATATCTACGTCGGCCATGTTGGATCGAGTGCGTCCGAAAAAGACAGATAACTCCACCATTAGAGTTTGGACTGGAAAAATACACTAATATCAGTCTTGGCCATGGTGTGGCCAATCTAAAAACGTAATTTAGATTGTACCTATTCAATTGTAATTTTTGTCTTAAAGTAACCCTCCTGGGTAGAATAGGTCCATAACCAGGAGCCCATTTTTTTAACCTTCTGCAGGAGATCCATCTCACCAAGGTGAGACAAGATACCTTGGCACGGAAATGGGATGGCATGACCTTAGGTTCCACATACTTGGCATATCCCCCCCGCTCCCCCTGGCATATATGCTGATTTGTGTGGCGCCAACGGTCCCATTGAAGGTCCTCCAGACCTTTTTGGATGCGGATGGCAGGATGGTCATACTTCGTGGGAGGGTGGAAAATAGAGATGTATGCGTGATTAATACTTACGTCCCCAATCATGACACAGATGCGTATTTCCGATCCTTGTATGCCAGGATAGGTCCATACAGAGATGGGGCGCTTATATTCGGAGGAGATTTTAATTGCACATATGACCTGGTAATAGACAGGTCGGATGGCAAGCACATGCATCCATCCCTTGCAGCGAAGGCTTTAAACACGTTGCTGCATGCATTCCAGTTGGGAGATGTGTGGAGGTCAATGCATAAGCAAGAACGAGTACATTCCCACTATAGTGTTCCTACAAATCTCTACACAAGGCTGGATTATGCGTTTGTGCAAGGAGAGCTACTGGGGGAATTTATAAGAGCTGAATACAAGGCAAGGGTCCTATCAGACCATGCGCCGCTGGCGGTTACGTGGCAGGCTCTCCCACCCAGAGCCAGGATTCCAACATGGAGACTCAGGGAGGAGGCACTCGGAGATGCAGGGTTCCGGGAACACTTAAGGGGAAGTGAAGGACTATTTTCAGCACAATAAGGGAAGTGTGGACTCATCGGGAACGCTTGGGAGGCCTTTAAAGTGGTAGAAAGAGGAGCAGCCACATCAAAGTCAAAGGGCATACAGGACGTGATTGTACGAGAACTGCAAGAGGCGGGGGGTAGGTTAGAAACCATAGCACAGGCAGGGGATAGGTCCCTGGAAGAAGCACAAGAGGTGGCCCGCCTACAACAAGATTGTCGTAGGGACTGGGGTAGGTTGGGCAATTTAAGTTACAGAAGGTACACAGAAAGGCAACATGCGGAAGGGAACAAGCCAGGGCGATGCTGGCCTGACTCTAAAAAAGCGAGAACAAACGGGAGACAGTTAGAGAAGTGATGGAATGGGATGGGGAACTATGCGAAACACAAGAAGGGGTTAATAACTGTTTTTACGAATATTATAAACGATTGTACCAGGAAACCTCAGAGGTGGACATGGCAGAGATATAGGAGGAACTGTCGGAGATTAGCCTACCCAAGCTAAGTATAGAAGATCCCCATTACAATAGACTAACTAGAATGTGATTAATGAACTAGTGACAGGCAAGGCCCCGGGGGCGGACGGGCTCCCCAGTGAGTTTTACAAAGAATAGAAGTCAGATATCCTGGCTCCTCTGCTAGAAATATTTAATGAATCCTTGGAAACAGGCAGATTGATCCTTGAGGGAGTCATTGATTGTCCCCCTCCTGAAACCGAATAAGCCACATACAGACTGTGGCTCGTATAGGGCCCTGCCATTACTAAATCAAGACGGGAAGATACTCACGGCTGTGATGGCGCTGAGGCTTAGACGGATCATAGCCAAGCTTATACACTCGGACCAGACAGGATATTTTCGCAGAGAAATATCACCATCAACTTGCGTAGATTGCACCACGTAATAGATTGTACTCAAGGAGACTCACAACAATGCGTGGTAGCATCATTAGATGCCGTTAAGGCATTTGATTGTTCAGATGGCCATGGCTACTGGCGGTGTTAGATAGGTTTGGTATGGGACTGACATATATTAAGTGGGTGTGTCTGTTGTATAACAAACCAGTGGCTAGGGTCAAGACAGAGGCAATTATATTTGAACAATAGTGGCTAAGTAAGGGTGCAAGACAGGGATGCCCATGGTCTCCAATGCTTTTTATCTTGGCGTTGGAGCCACTGACAGTTTACCTGAGGGACGAGTACAGTGAAGTAGGAATAGATACGCCGGGACTAAAGCATCTCATCTCATTGTACGCAGACAAAATGCTTCTTTACTTGCAGCATCCTGAGCCAAATCTACAATATGTTCTGGACGTGATGCAGCGATACGCTGCTTTGTCAGGCATAACTATTAACCCACAGAAGTCGAGTTTGTTTGCACTAGGGGGATATATTGGGAAAAAGGTGTGCATGTTGCCGATATTACCAATTAAATGGGAATTGAACACATTCCGTTACCTTGGGGTGGACATTTATCATGACCCTCAGACAGAACATGCACGAAATACAGTGAGGGCAATGAACGGAATTGAAAACTCGATGTCCTTCTGGGCCAGATTACCATTGTCTATGATGGGACGGGCGGCACTGCTGAAGATGGTGCTTCTCCCGAGACCTCTTCATTTTTTCACTAATGTCTCATTTGCAATCCCGAAGTCGTTCTTGAATAAACTACATAGCATATGTAGGACATTCCAGTGGCATAACTCAAGGTGCAGGGTGGCTTCTGGCAGCTTCAAAATGCTTATGACGAAGGGGGGATCAAACTACCCAACTTTGAAGTATATTTTGTGGCCAGCCAGTTGCAATACGTAGTTCAATAGCTATCGGAGGAGCAAACTCATGAGTTGAGATTGTTGCAAGGAGTAGGATCCTGCCTCTTTTAAAATGAAGTTATGTGGATACCCGATTCTTGAATAACCCAAGCACCCAGGCTGTTGAGATTGGGGTGTGTAATGTGGCGCAGAGCCTGCAAGCTGATGGGGAATAATACACCATACTCTCCACAGATTCCACTAGTGGCACTAGAAGGGATGCGTGACCAACTGCAGATGAATGTGCAGAGACACTGGGAACCTAAGGGGATGGCCACAATGGGAGACTTGATAGAGGAAGGATTGCCTAAAGGGTTTGAGGAAATAATGAGAGATACAGTGGTGCACCCAGGGCAACACTTTACATATTCAGGCTTACTGAGGAATATAAGGAGTAGATGGCCGGAGATCGAGGTACCATTGCAGCCAGATGAGACGGTCGAGACATGTTATGATGTATCAGAAGAGGGACATGAAGTTTTGCGCATATATGAGCTGTTGATGTCCAAGGTGGGAAAGGGGTTGGAACAGACAATACAACAATGGGAGGCGGACTTGAATGAACCAATGACAGATGCAGGATGGAATAGATCGCTGGTGTATCACAAAAAGGTGTCCAGGAATGCAATGCTCCAACAGATCCAACTATACATAACCCATAGAGAATATTTGACCCTGAACAGAATAGCAAAATTTAGCCAAACAACATTACAATCCTGCCCGAAATGTGGGGTGGAGGCGGACCTGGTTCATGTGTTCTGGGCCTGCGCAGAGATTGGCAGATTTTGGGAGGAGGTGGCTCTGACACTAGCAGGGGTGGATATCACCCTGGAGATCACCCTGGAGATCGGATCCCCCCTGGCGTGTTTATTGGGGGCCTAAAAGAGCTAAACACGTGAGCAAATTGAAGGATTTGACATATAAATTGGCGAAGCGCAGGATAGCGATGGGATGGAAAGCACAGATAAGGCCTCGGGGGCAGGTATGGTGGGCGGATCTGCTGAAATGGGCGAATGCGGAAACTGTAGTATGGCAAGAAGCAGTAAACAGGGATGGGAACCTGGTGGCAGTTGATTGCGGAGGTGGCTACACCCACGTTGGGTAATCGGGTATCGGAACACAGCCCCGCACAGGAGGAAATAGACAGCAGGGGTGGTGAAGTAAGCAAGAAGTTGCAGAACTGTGAGGTGCAAGGTAAGCCGGGGAAGGGGCGGGGGGACTTGTGGGGATACAGAGAATGAGCAAACAAGTGTTGAGCATTGACATAAAGAAATGTATATGGTAATGTCTGTATGTTATTGTGGTGTTAAAAATGGTTTTAAACAAAAAAAAGGTAGAAGAAGAAAATGATAAGTGCCTGAAAGAATGGGAAAGGAGTGCAAAGTTGGTGACATGGGTGGATAACAAAGCTGGACCAATGCCAATAATTCACCTGAAGACACCGGCCCTGTGTTATCAACACAATGGCGATGAGCAAGTCGCTGAAAATGTGAAGGATGTCAGAAGATTGAAACGATCCCGGAAATGGGTGCAGTAACAGCGGTGCTGATGGATCACTATTGGACCTGTGGATCTAAAGCATATGAGAAAATGCCTCCTGACTGGGGAGGAATATGCTCCCTAGTGCACATCAACATTGTACCCAGGAAAGACAGGGAGCTTGATGACTTCCCAAAAATGGAAAACAACAAAATGAGCAAGAGGTCACTAGGTGCAGTACCACCTGCCCAGGCCAATAATTAAGAGATGCAGAATGGACTGAGCAGAGTGAAAAGAGGGGGGAATTACTTCTTCGGCAAATCAGAGGCCGCATTGGATTAAGTGCCAGCATCACGCAGACTGTTCAGTAGAACACATATGTTCTTTGCATCACTGATCCCTGGAATACAGATGCACACTAATGCCAAATGGTTACAGATCACTCACTGGAAGTTGATGGTAACTATAAACTCAACTGTGAATGGGTTCAATGCCATAAATGCCATAAAAGAAGAACTCAGAGCAATAAGATTGGTTGCGCTCCAGAATAGATACGTCCTGGATCTCCTCACAGCGATGGAAGCAGGAGTTTGCGAAAAGATAGGGAGTTCATGTTTCACGTTCATACCTGCCAACGATGAAAATAATGGAACACCATCAGACGCAGTTGCACAATTGGCCCAGATGCATGTGAAGACGGAGGACGAAGCACGTGGAACAGGAAGGATAAAAGCTGGCTAGCATATCTCTGGTCATGGATGCCATCTTGACTGGCAGATGGACTGAAGGTGATAGTTGGAGCTCTGGCACTAGGAGCAGCATCCTTGTGTGGGATCAAGATATGTATTGGAAGGTGCAAGAAAACAGCAGAAGAAGCAATAGGTGTGCAAATTCTCATGATATTATCATTGAAGGAAGAATGGATGATATTGTGAAAGAAAGAGACAGACTAAGAGAAAGGATAACGACTTGTGACCTATTTCCAGCTGGAATAGAGGTGGACAATCCACGTAACCCAAGGAAGTATGAAGGGAAGTGGGTTTGGTGCAAACCCAAAGGAGGATGCACCTACATGTACTGTTCATTCGACGATCATGTGAACTACTATGGACACCTCGCAGGGATCACAAAGATATGGCGATTGATAGATGATCCACGGTTTTATCGTGATGTGGTCGACAAGTTGACCAGAGGGGGCACTGAAGAGGGAAGGTCAAAATCTGGCACTGTTCCCCCACCGGCAAAATACTCGAACCGGAAGAAAAACCATAGATAATATGGCCGCAGACTGTACAAGCTCACACCAATTCCCAATACGCCTACGATGGAAAAATACAGTGAAAGATACCCTCTCAGTCAATCTTACAACCCAAGAGCAGTACGAACATTACACAAGGTGGATGAAGAGCCACAGGATGGAACCAAAGACAACTCCATTGACAGACCAAAATAAAAGCGCCAAGAAGCCATGCATCCAGTCATAAGAGAAAGCACAACATAGCAGCGTTAAACATGAAGCACACGTGCCATCCGCACATCAGGTCACAATCACGCACCCAAACACATGAAGAACACAGGCGTACAGTTCTGTAAGTTAGAGGACAGTAACGTGTACATACTGCCTACGCATTTATTATTTTGTTATTAGCTTGTCGCAGCAACACAGAAACCGCAAGAAGATCTCATGTAAATGCTTGCAGATGCTCACATGCAAATAACCCTGCAGAATACAGGAACACTCGAGGGACCAAGCATAGCCGGAACCAGCTAACCTATGGATGCTATGGAAAAGCCCATACAGTAGAAACCAGACTATGGGCCCCATTACAAGTGTGCCGGTCCGGTAACAACAGTGCCAGTAAGGCTACCAGCACTGTTGTTACCGGACCGGCATAGTACAAGTCTGTGGGCGGGTGCTGTCCTGCCCACCAGGGTCAGACCTGGCAGGCGGAACGGCACCCACTTGTAGACTTTCACAGAAGCACCGGCACTGTTGGACACAGTGCCGGTGCTTTCATGCTCCCCATTCCCATTGAGTCCTATGGGACTCAAATAGGAATGGGGATTTACATTTTCTGGCACCTGGCTTCACGGACTGCCGGGGCTGTAATGCCCCAGTGTTTCAGTGAAGTCAGGCGCTGGAAAAATTCACAAGTCCGGTGGCAACCTGCCAGTTTTACCGGCACGGTTACCGCCGGACTTGTAATGAGGCCCTATGGCTCATGAAGTCACAGTAGGCCACAACGATCTCAGAAAGATGAGGCTAAGCTGAATGCACCACAACTCAGAGTGCTGTCATGTGTGGAACAAGACCACTGCCAAGGTCGCATTGTTGCACGTGACATTCTTTCCCCAGAACTGAAGTAACACCAGTGCGGCAGACAGGAATAATTCTCCTTAAATTCAGACTAATTCAGAGCTCCAGAAGCTCACAGACACGGTCTCTGAACACATGGTCCAGGAGAGCTGACGGTTAGCCAAGAATTGACGGCTGGGAATAGCAGAGGTCTCACAAACCAGACAGTGGCTGGCAACACATTTTTACAACCAGAGCCAAAGTTATACGATGGGAAAGGAGCACTCTCATAATTATGGTGGTTCAAATGCGGGTATAATGCAGACACATATTTGCACATGTTACCTTGAACAGGTACACTCCGAGCTGCGAACCAACTTGAGTCCCAGGCCTGGGGTCTAGCAGCTCGACCAATCACAATTTATGGCCCTAGGGGTGGGTAACGGGGGCCACCACCCAATCATAGGGTCCGCATACTGTAACATTTAGAAGTAACATTTTTCTGGGATGGTCCAGGCCTACCACCTGACATGGGAGGACCAGTGAACTAACCTCTATAGGGACCGCTATAAGGGAACTACCACTTAACACTCAATCATAGACGGTTATAGGTTTCTGGAGAAGGGCCCAGGCTATGACGTTGTTGTGATGTAACTGCAAGACAAAACTGGCCTGTGAGCCAGTGTTCGCCGAGCTGTGCCTGGATTTCTCTCCATGTACTAATCCCTGATAGTTTGTTGGCTGTAATAAACCAAAGTTGAACTTGCTACATATCTGGACTTGAGTTCCTTTTAGGAGAGGGAAGGAGTTAGGCCTTCCATGCGTTTGGTGTTTGCGGACTCCTAGCAACCACCCTGCTTGCCTGGGAGTTCTCCCCTAACCTATAGACTCTTGGGGTACGTAATGCTATACAATAGGTTCCATTTATATCGTCACCTTCATCATCCTATACGCACAGCCTATCTTGGATTCGCCCCTAAAGACCACAGAACACAAAATGGCGGCTGCCATTAAGCTTACATTATTCCTCCCATAAATGCTACTTCCTAATAGGATTAAACCCACCTTATTCCTTCCAGCGCTACTAATTAGTCAGACCACTGTCTATAACAATGCCTTAACACAAAGGCATAATTTGAATACCCCACCTCTTCAAAGAATGCTACAAAACATAAAAACCATAATACTCGGGACATCTGCCCTGAAACTAGTCCTACTAAGGCTCTTAGTCTGACCTACCCATGCCCAATCGATGATAGAAATACTCGACTAAGAACTAGATTGGAAAAATTACACAACCCTATACCGAGACTCCAAAAAACTACTATGCCTATCCAAAGGCCAAAAAACCCCACAAAAAACATAAGGCACATACATAAGGGACATACATCCATCCCTACGACACCAACAACTACCCCACACAACCCACCTCCATGTGAAGCAAGCCCCATAACAATTTTTGGAGCACTAATTAATGCAAGATCATTAATAGCACATGCAATTGATATTGCCGACTTAATCCTTGCTAAAAAGCTTGACTTCTTAGCTGTCAATGAGACCTGGCTGCATGCTGCATGCTGCAGCAGGCCCCGCCCTCCTTATGGCAACACCTGATAATGATATAGTCAACAGAGTTGGCAGAGAATCATCCAGAGGTTGGTGGCGTGGCCTTCATCGCTAAAGTTTATTTAGGATTTAGAATAACTATCCAGGACCCCATCCCCTCTTGTGAACGACTAACTGTAAAATGACCTCTTTCTGCCTCACGGACCCTAACCATGCACCTAATATACAGACCTCCAGGACCCTTGGGCTCATTTGAAGAAGATATTAACACTATGATTGCCACCAATACCAAACCATCTTCGCAAATCCTTATACTAGGGGACTTTAACCTAGGACTTAATGACCCGGCCGATGCATCTGCATTAATCCTGGCCAACGCTATTTCAGAACTTGGCCTTACGCAGAGAGTTCTACTACCTACCCATGTCAAAGGCAGAACCCTCGACTGGATAGTAGATATAAACTGTAACAACACCATATCTTCGGTTGAAGCATTACCCTGGACGGACCACTTGTTACTCGCCTTCAACCTGCTGGACTGCTCACCCCTTTGTAAGACCAATGTCTCGGCTCCTGCCATTCCCACTAGAAATAAAAAAACGAGTACCGTGGAGAATCTTTTACCTTTCCTCGACCCTCTGCTCAATTACCAACCTCTCGAGAACCCAGCAGAGCTTGTGGACTTGTATAATAAGACCATCATCAATGCACTAGACTCCATTGCACCCCTCAAAATACGCAAAAGTGAACCTCTAGCACACCTGAACACATGGTTTACCCCCAAACTTAAAGACCTAAGAAAAGAAAAAAGAAAACTCAAACTAATTTACAGAAATAACCCATCCGCTCCAAACAAAGAACTGGTCCTTAAAATCTCAGCCACCTACAAAAAAGAAATACTATTTGCCAAACGTGATACATATAATTCACAAATCGACAAAGCTGCATCTAACACAAGAGAACTGTTTACCATCCTCAGAGAACTGGAGGAACCACCCTCACCAGCTGACAACTACATTAAGGGTAAAATGTGGTGTACCAAAAAGAGGCCCTAACTAACAAAATCACAATGCTCCAAAATAAAATTGCTACTAAAAAAGCACAACTACCCTTGCAAAATAACACCCAGATACAGAACCCCAACATTAACAAGCCTACACAAAAATTCTGTTTCACAGATGTTTTCATCTAAAAAGTTAAAAAAAATCGTAGCATCTCTAAAACCTTTGAACTGCCAGAGTGATGCCTGCCCAGCTACGGTAATTAAAGAAGCAGCTAACATACTTGCTCCTTTCATTACATCACTAATTAATGCCTCCTTCCGTACTGGCACTGTGCCTTCATATTTGAAGAACTCGTGGGTACTCCCTCTTTAAAAAAAAACCTGGCTTGACCCCACTATACCAACTTTAGGCCAATTACAACGGTACAATTTTTGCTAAAAATCATAGACAAAGCTGCCTGTAATCAAATTCAAAACTACCTAGAGACTAATAATCTACTAGGCCTCCGTCAATCAGGATTCAGACCTCAACATGGTACGGAAACTGCCCTGATTGACCTAAAAACCCAAATTGATGACCTCAAGGACAAAGGAACCTTTTACTCCTACTAGATCTGTTGGCCACCTTTGATTTAGTTGACCACAAGGCCCTGTGCAAGCACCTCACCTCTACTTCGCACTTCTCAACTGAAGCAACAGCTTGGATTAACTCTTTCCTTAATAAAAGAACCATGCAAGTTTTCTCTGCCTCAGCCACTGCTGATCCGATTCCCATAATCTGCAGAGTCCCCCAGGGCTCCTGCGTTTCGCCTACCATTTATAATGCCTTTACCAAACCTCGGTCCGATGACCTGGACGATTTGGGTGTCACCTACACTAACTATACGCATGACACCCAGATCCTCATAGCACTGACAGGAGACTATGATAGGGACCTGGCCCCTGTAAACAGAATCTTTCTCATCATCCAGGCATGGATGGCCACACACAGCCTATGCCTGAATGATGAGAAAACCGAGGAGCTAATTCTGGCCACTCCTAGTAACTTGACCAAACTAGGTGACAAATACTGTACCTTCAGCATAGATGGAAATAACATCAAGGTTGTGAATGAAGTAAAAACTTAAGGTTTCTACTTCGACTCCTCCCTAAATCTGAGTAACAAGTGAGTGCGATGGCTTCTTCTACTGCATACACCTGTAGACTTATCCGCGCATGTAAACCCTTCCTATCCTCAAAAAGTTGTTTAACCCTGCCAGAGCTTTGATATTATCCAAAATCGTACTGTAATGCCCTATACTTAGGTGCGAACAAATACATAATTAAAAAACTTCAGATCCTGCAGAATAATGCATTAAGATCAGCCTTGAGTATTCCTCGCAGACAACACAAATCTGCAATAAGACGGGATAACTATTGGTTGTCTATTAAGGAAAGAATCCAACTTAAAACAGCAGCGCTCACGCACAAATGCCTCAATAATGCAGCCCCCCGGTACCTCTCCGACAAATTCTCCAAAGCCCACATAGTGCATCCGACTAGATCCTCCACCTCAGGTTGCCTTCAAACACCAAGATATAAACTCAAGAAATCAGGAGGCAGTAGTTACACAGTTATGGCTGCCCAACTGTGGAACTCTCTCCCCATGACCCTAAGAAGTGACCAACCCTTCTATAAGTTTAAAAAAACATGAAGAGTTGGATCATCTCAAATGATGCTCCCTACTAGGCCATGTACAACACGGTACCTGATCTTGCCCTATGATACAGCTATATATAAAAACTGTAAATATGTGTATTTATAATGTTATTGTATCTAACTTCCTGTATATGACCATATGTCCCACTTTATCCCACCATTTTTACATTGTAACTTTCAACTTTTGCCGTAATTCCTCTATGCTTTCTGTATGTAATGATAAACTGGGTAACCATGTAAATGCATATTCTTGTAATGCGCCCAGATACGCCAGGGTGTGGTGCGCACTATAAATAAACAAACAAACGATATACTCATCTAAATGTCTTGGTTTGGCCTGCGTCATTCTTCAGGGATATTGTGCTTCAGCCTCTCCCTTCACAGTGGAATGGAGCGCAGCTTGTTGAGTTTTGTTGTCTTCCAACTTGCCTCCATCTTCATTGTCATTGTCGTGATTGAGAGTCTCTTGTGGGCCAATGGGGGATCAGGGCGGCTTTCCACCATGAGCATCAAGGTCTGGGATACACTTGCCTCTGCACCTTATCTAGAGCAGCTGAATCTTCTTAAAGAAGCCATTGTTTCAGGTTGTGCATTGCCATTGCACCCACAGGCTGCAGTTATCATGGACCCTTTTAAATCGACAACTTTCCAGTGTATGGGGATATAGTAGAGAGCCATTTTGTTAGAGCTTTTCTAGATCTGGACGTGTACAACATCACCCACGATGATCTGGTCTTGATGCAATCTCCTACAATAGATTTTGTTTTCATTGCTGATGCACCGCTCAATTCCATCACCACAGAGTCATCAATCGACAGATGTCATCTTGAGACGTAACTAGGGATGGCTTCTCGTATGCACCTTCCAATGAGAGCCACAGCCAGGGAGACCCCAGCCAAAGAATGGGGCGTGGAGCAGTACTCGGCTAGAAACTCATCCAGTGCTCTGTGGAGGTCATGCTCTTGACTTTGTGCTGTTTGTTGAGGGTGCACATAAAGCTTTCAGCATCCCCATTAGCACGGGGCCGCCACAGACTGATTCTGCTATGAGAAATGCCCAAGTCCTATAGGAATTTTTTAAATGTGTGGCATTCAAATGGAGGGCCATTGTCTGATTGGACTACATCGTGGAGCCCATGGGTGACTAAAACTTTCTCTAACAATGATATGAAGTCACGGGTTATGCTGTTGTCCACGGATTTGATCTCTGGGTACTTTGACCATTGGTCAATTACCACAAGGAAGTGGTGATCCATGCTGGTGGGGCCAAAATCAGTGCTCAGGGGTCCTCAGGACTTTGAGCTTCTAGCTGGTGATTGGTTCAGTGGCAGTTTTCTGCACGGGGAGGGACACTTGACACCAAATGCACTGTTTAATGTGTTCATCAACCTTTTGTTCATGGTTGGGACCCATACTTTCTGGCGTAGCCAAGCTTTTGTTTTTGCAGTTCCCTGATGGCCTTGATGGGCCAAGACTTGAACTATCATTGTAAAGCTTGAGGTATTATAATGCATGTGCCTTGTAGGAAGAGGCCTTCTAGTGAAAGAGAGAGTTCATGCCTCGCTCTCAATATTGCTTGGATGGCGGACTTTGCCTCTGGTGTGCGATGTTGCACAGACGTGAGGAATCTTTAGCAGTCACCTGTCCTGACAGTGGGGTTATGATGAGCTGAAGGCACTCACCTTATTTGGAAGTGCTATGTCTGAACTTCTGTCTCTTGTCCGCTGTCGTCATTTCCGGCGTAGTGATAGCAGGGATGTCTCTAGAGGAAATCTGCTGAATTGTCTATGCCTGGCCTGTAGGACAGAGTGACGACATACTCTTGCAGCTGGAGTAACCACTTCTCAATGTATGCAGGCTGTTTCAGTGCAGTACCTGAAATGATTAGCAGAAGGAGTTTGTGATCTGTAACTATGGATAGTGGCTTGCTGTACACGTAGATGTGGTAATGTTTGCATTTCCACATAATGCCAGCGCCTCCCTCTCAATTTGAGTGTATTTGATTTCTGTGGGGGACAGTGCTTTGCTAGCGTACGCCACTGGTCTTACTTCGCCTCTTGTGTTGGTTTGAGTCAGCATGGCTCTGATCCCAACAGGAACGGCGTGAACAACTATTTCTGTGAATTTGGCAGAATCAAAGAAGGCCATTTGGGTCTCAGATGTGAGAGCTTCCTTAATTCTGGTGGATGCAGTGTCCTCGAGCACTGCCCATTGCCAGGGACAATCTTTCTTTGTGAGGTGTCACAGAGGCTCTGATATGGTGGCTAGGTTCCCGATAAATCGGCCACAGTACAGTACCATACCAAGGAGGCGCCTGGCCGCCGATGGATTTGTTGGCGCGTATTATGATGCATGTATATCTTGTATCCTCTGTGGATTGGCTGATATCTTCTCATCCTGGAAGACATAGCAAAAAACTCCAACCTGGATTTCAGGAATTCACATTTCTTCTTGTTGGTAGTGAGACCGAAATTCTAAATGTTGTAGCCGTTTAAGCAGATTGTCTGGACATTCCAGGCGATAAGCTTCTGATGCTATGAATACTAAAATATCAACACTGATATTCAAGACATCATGGAGACCTGTCCTTCTAATATTATTCTGGAAAACATCTGCGGCAGAAGAGGTGCCGAAATTCAGTCTCTTATGCCGGTGCAGGCCACGATGGGTGGTGAATGTAGTGATATATCTGGATTCAGGGTGCATCACGACCTGGTGGTAACCTGCTTTTAGGTCAAGTTTTGAAAATAGTGATGCACCTTGTAAATCAGAGATTATGTCATCTATTGCTGGAGTAAGGTGGTGTTCTCACTTGATGGTCTTTTTGAGAAAGGGGCATATTAACGCAGATTCTCACCACTCCTAGTTGTTTTGGCTTGGTCGCAATGACGATGGGGGAAATCGACTGGGTGGTGCCTTTGTCTTTTTCAATGATGTCTTCCGTTACTATCGTGTCACGCTCATGCTCTACCTTGCTCCTTAAATGAAACTGAACTCTTCAGTGTTTGAGTGTTATGAGTTGAATTGTCTCATCAATGTGCAGTCTTACAGGTTCCACATTCAGACAGCTCATTCCAGTGAACAATTTGGCATGTTTCTTGACAATGATGGACACATCTTCACCATACGAAAAGTTCACTATGTGTAGTGCTTCAGCTGCATTACAGCTTGACAACGTGTCTTCACTGATGTCACCAACATAGAATCTTGCTTTGATGTTGTGGGATTTGTGTCTCACAGTTGTCACAAGAATTCCTTGCAGCGGTATTGGTTTGGATCTCACAAATGTGTATACTAAGACATTCATGGGAGAAAGAGAAGATTTTCCTTTTATACATATGGTCAAAGTGGGAGGACACCATGACATTGACAGAGGCACATGTGTCAATGAGAATGGGGGTGCCAACATTTGAGATGCTCACCATGCCCAAGGATTGTCTACACCCTTTCCTTCCAACAGCTAGGACATAGGATATGAAATATAGGTGTCCATACGTTGCTGCTGCAGGCTTTTAGCTGAATACCTTTGCATAGGGATTGATGTGACTGGTGCAGCCACAGTGTTAAACGGGATATCATATTGTGCCTCCTTTCTTGTATATATTGGCCTAAGCCCAGTCGCTCTGCAGAGAAAACCACATTGCAAAGTTCTGATTTTGGATCGACTTCGCCGCCATTTTAGGTCTATCCGCCATTTTGATTTCCATTCCAATGTAACTCTGTATTCTAAAATGGTGGGCGGTGTTTCCTGCTTGTAACTGAGCCGTCCTGAACCTTGTACTATAGTTAATATTCAAACTGTCCATTGGCCGAATGTTTGGGTTGAGTAAAGAGACCTTGTACCATGCCTGACTTGTAGTCAAAGGATTGTCTGCGCCAATAAGTCTGATCCACGGACATACATCGACCACAATGTTGAACAAATACCGAACGTGGACACTGGCTGAACTGCATTGTAAAGGACATGTGCTAAGGCTTACTGTTAAATCCAAGTATACACTGTTGCCATTGTAACCTGTTTGTATGTAAAGCGAGGATGATCCATGTGCATATTGTTGTACAAGCTATAAGTGAACTCGGCCCGAACTCTAGACCATGGATTATTAACTTGCAGAGGGGCTGGACATTATTACCGAAAATGTATAAAATGCACAACTGTTTAGACGTCCAGTACCTTTCACTTCTCACACCGAAAGGGCTGGTATTCGCTGTGATGTACGGAGGACCTGATAGCTATCTGTATCTGTTTGTTTCTTTGTAACTGCACAGTAGTAGAATAAAGATCTGTGAATCTTTATAAGCCTGTGCTTGGTGTATTTCCTTTTGGGGTACTCAGCCTCGATATTTTCCTTTGCTTTTACAGATGGCGCCCAAATAGGGACCCTCAAGATTGATGCCATCTCGTTGAAGGTTGGCGCGGCTATCGGACCGGGATCAGATGGTGAAAAAGGGGGCCCCTTTCTTTGATGAGACGCGATACCTCGGCAGTACTACATGACCCAATCCCTGGACGGTGAGCCCGCGGTCCGACACCGCATATTGATGAGGGTCCAATAAATCGAGGTGGGCAGATTTGCTGAAATCACCAACCACGTGGGTCCTTCGAGTTCTTAGAAATACGATCGGACCTCCTAAGAATTTAGATCAGGTGAGTCGTGACCCGATTCTTAAGTATCCTGATAATTTGTTTTGGCGCATTGCACTCGCAAGTACAATTATTGACCAGGTAACACCAGTAATCTGATATGCCTGGGAAACTGCATGCCTGCTTCAGGGCGTTATTCCGCAGTGACAAACAATCTTTGGAATTTGGCCGACCGGCGCCAACGGAGGGGTACTATGTACTGTAAGCACGGCATTGGTAGTATAATGTTTAATTATATTTGGCACAGACAAACTAGACATGCTTCCGAACTTCAGTAGCCAATCAATGGTAGTTTAGTTTTGAAATTCCTCGCATAGAATACTTAGAATCTATATTATTAAAGAAAAAGGCTACACCTGCAGCATTTGATGTATTACAGAATTGGAAGAAAGAAACTATGCAGCACCTTAAAAGTAGGGAAAAACATGTGCGCCGTCATATGACCAACGACGAAAAAGCATTGTTATATGATCAAAATAAACAGTCTGAGTCAGTTAGGAGTATGGATAGGGCTTTTTCGGTTGGTATCCAGAAAAGGTATCCATCTAAAGACTTTCATGTATCTGATGAGTTGATTGACAAACTTCTACATGAACGAAAGCCTGGTGCCACTGCGCCACCTCCGTATGTTCCTATTCCTGCTGTTCTGCCTCTTCCTGCTGTTATTCCTCCTCCCGTAGTTCTTCCTGCTCCTCCTATCGCTCCTCTTGGTGTTCCCCTTCCTCCGGCTGTTGTTCCTCCTCTTATTGTTGTTCCTCCACCTTTGCCTGCTGTCACGGGTTTGGTAGGTTTGCCTGCTGCACCAGTGATAGCACCTTTTTTACCGAATGTACAAGATTTGCCTACTCTTCCTCTTCCAAGTGGTTCTGTACCACTTGTAGTTGATCAGGGAGCGGGATCAAGGATTGTAACTCGTAAAACTGTGTCTCCAGAGAGAAAGCATGAATTGACTGCATGGGCTAGACACTGCATGGAGAAGGGTGAACAAGCTGATGTTTTTGCCACACTCTCTAACTTAGACAATTTTCCTGAGAAAAACGTTTTTATTGAAGGGTTGGGAGTTCATTTACGTATAATGCGGAACAGATTAGATGATATAGATCTCCCACAAGGATTGAGGGATCTGAATGTTTTAGCATATTCAAGAGATACTGCGGAGAAAGTACACAAGCACGTCGAGAGGGTTTTTGAGTATAGAAGGGAGTTGGAAAGGTTACGGAATGAAGATATTGATGGTGATAGTTTGGACGCTATGTTAGTACATAAACGTTTCCTTCCTTGTCGTAAGTCGATAAATGAGGAAACGCGAATTCGTACAAAAGATACGATTAGGTGGATTTCAGATATGTCGCTAACTCCTGTAGAAGTATATGACACGTATAGTCAGTATACGCCAAAATGCAGAGGAAAGTGATACAGGTAATGGTAGAATACCTGCAGGATGAATGTATAAAAAGAAAGATTTGTTGTCCTGCAGAATGATTGAATATTTACAAGAGAGCTTTTTCGTTTGACACTTCCACAGCTGCTTTAGCGCTCGATTTAGCTCTGTTGCTCAATAAGCATTCGGAGTTGCCTACTTCTCAGTTGCCTATGAGAGAGGTTGCGCCGACATTTGTCCCAAAAGTTGAGATTCCAGCTAATGTCGCAGCAGGTACACCTGCTCAAGAAATTCCTGCACATTATGTGTCGCAGTTCGTTCACGTCCCGTTCTCAAGACAGGAAGTGAACACCATTAAACAATCTTTTGCCGATATTAGGAAGACTCTGAGGGGGTTCTGCAAAGAGATAGAGTCTGTCTTGCAGATATCAGTATTTCCCTTGAGCGATATTGATTTGTTATTTCCCGTGCTCCTACCTGTTGATTTGTGGAAACAGATTAGGACTGTAGATGACGTACCAGGGTTAGGGGATACATGGGATAATATGCTTACACTAGACAGAGAAAGGCCAGCTGGCGAGAGACCGCCGCAGGTAATACTGACTTTGTCTGATAGGATAGTGAAGAAATTGAAAGCTATAATTCCTGAAAGAAGGATCATTTGGGACAAACTTACTGCTTGTGTCCAAGGAAAATCTGAGGGTGCTACCAAATTCTTCAATCGGTTCGAACAAGTGTTTTCAGATTTCAGTGGACAGGATTTGAGCAGAGAGTTTGCGAAACGACTATTCGTGGACACATTTGTGCGTGGATTGCTGCCTGACATCCAGTCGTAAATTATGTCCTCGGAGTGTGCTTGGCAAGCCAAGTCTCAGTCAGAAGTATTGCATATGGCACAGGACTATGAGAATCGTGTCAATAACGAAAAAGAAAGAATTGAAAAGAGAAAAGGAGACCTGAAAACAAAAGTTCTATTACAACAAATTGTTAGAGGCCCTAGAGGGGGTACTTCACAATTTAGGGGTCAGTATGTTCCACAGGGAAATGCGCCATTGGGACCTGTAAACGTGAACCAGTGTGCTTATTGCAGACAAGAGGGTCATTGGCGTGCACAATGTCAGATCCTCCAGCAGAGGTCGAATAATGCATTTGGTACCGTGGGTAGACTATCCGGAGGTCGTCCTGGGACAGGAGATCCTGGTAGAAGTGAGTTTTCATAAAATATGCAACCTTTTTCACAGGAAAATCAGGCACCGAGTGTGGATAATAGAAACATATTTGATCATCTTTCCGCTGCTTACCTCTCTGAAGAACTTCCTTTCGACGACATGTTGTTTTGCCAGGATTGCCCGAAGCAGGGTTTGGAACTGACGCCTATTCCCGTTAATCAGAAAGGTCCCTACGTTGAGATGATAGTGGGAAATAGGAAACATCTATTCTTGATAGATACAGGAGCACAGAAGTGTTCCATTGACCATTCACGGGCTCCAAACATTCCACTGTCAGGGCAAACCAATGTTTCTGTAGGGTTTTCTGGCACACCAGTAGTCTGTCCGGTTTCTTCACTGGTACCGATTACCTTGGGTCCATTCACAGACCACTGTCCATTTCTTTTGACTATGAATTGTGGAGAGAATTTGTTGGGTTTGAATCTGTTGAAGGAATTAAATGCGGTAATTCATTGTTTTTCGGATGGAGTGCGTTTGACGATTTCACCACAGCAACTTTCTGTCTCTCAGTTCCTGACCAGACCTTTGCCGCCAGAATTTAGTGATGTTCCGGAGTGTTTGTGGGCAATTGATGATAATGATGTTGATGTTCTACAAATTGAGCCTGTTAACATTATATTGAAACATGGAGTAAAGTTGCCACGTATTCCCCAGTATAAGATTTCAGTCGATGGTGAGCAAGCTTTGAAATGCATAGTCTCCGATTTTGTGCATCGTGGGGTAATTGAGGAAATTGCAGGTAGTTTGTGCAATAGTCCGATTTTGCCCGTGTACAAAAAAGGCGATAATGCAATTCCTTTTCGTTTCATTATTGATTTACGTGCCATCAATAAGATTGTTGCTCCACAATTTCCCATTGCGCCTGATGTGACAATATTAACTATGATTCCTGCTTCTGCTACTTACTTTAGTGTTGTGGATCTTAAGAACGCTTTCTTTAGCATTCCTATACACAAAGATAGTAGATATCTGTTCGTGTTCACCTTAGGGGGACGCTCGTTTACCTTTACCCGTGCGCCGCAAGGATACACGGAAAGTCCTAGCATCTATAGTAGGGCTTTGAATGAGCAGCTTGATACACTCGAATTGCACACCACTTGTACACCGCTTCAGTATGTAGATTATCTACTTTTAGCTAATGACTCAGAGAGTGCCTGCAAGGAGGGCACCGTGTTGTTGCTTATTCACTTAGCACAACATGGACACAAAGTATCACTAAAAAAGTTTCAGTATTGTCGACAGGAGGTCGCCTATTTAGGCTATCTCCTGTCAAAGGAGGGAAGAAGGTTGACGCCTGAGTGGATAAAAATCATTTCTAGCATGTCTGTCCCAAATACACAGAAGGAAGTCAGAGCCTTGATAGGAATTGCTTCTTACTGTAGGCAGCGAATCCCCAACTTCTCGTTAATGATTAAACCAATGTTGGCTTTGACGAAGAATGACATTTCTTTGCCATTGCCGTGGAACTTGGAACACCAGCAAGCGTTTGATCTGCTCAAGACTGGACTGTGCTTGGCACCAGTTTTGGGCATACCAAATTATGAAAAGGCCTTCGTGTTGTATGTGCATGAACGTGATGGATGTGCTTTGGCTGTATTAACGCAGGAACATGGAGGGAAGAATAGGCAATGCGGCTACTTTTCTTCTGCCCTTGATCCTGTTGCATGCGCTTTTCCAAGATGTTTGAGAGCTGTCGCTGCTACTGCTGCGTCCGTGAAAGATAGTGAGGGAATGGTCCTAGGCCATGCTTTAACCCTGATGGTACCTCACTCTGTAGATGTTCTATTAAACAGAACACAAATGCAACATCTCACTTCCGCACGATTAACGAAATACGAATTGATCTTGTTTGCACCACACATTAAAATTCAGAGATGTTGCGTTCTCAATCCGGCTGAACTTTTACCTTTCCCGCAAGGTACTGCTTGCAGTGTCGAAGAGTCACATGACTGCCTTTACACCACAGAGCAAGAGACACAAGGCAGAATCGATCTAAAAGATACTCCTTTGAACAATCCACAAGGGGAGCTGTTTTGTGATGGCTCCTGTTTCAAACTCCCGGATGGTACATCCACGGCTGCTTATACAATCACCACATTGTGCACGGTTGTGGAGACCAAAAGAATCACACATAACTCTGCGCAGGCCACAGAGATTATGGCATTGACTCGAGCTTGTGAACTTTCCAAAGGGCTTACCGTGAATATATATACTGACAGTTAGTATGCTTTTGAGGTGGTTCACAACTTCGGCAGACATTGGGCAGAACGAGGTTTCTTGACCTCACATGGCACTAAAATCTAGTATGGCTCCTTGATAGTACGGTTGCACTCCCCACTCAGTTAGCAATCATGAAATGCACAGCACATCAGAAGATCATAGATAATGTGGGAAAAGGGAATGATTTCGCTGACCAGATAGCCAAACAGACTGTCACTGATCTCTCTTCAGAAATGTATACTCCAAGGGAAGCCACAAATGCTTGTACTTTGGATGAGGGTATCGAATCTGTGAAAAATATTCAAGCTGATGCCACTTTAGAGGAATCTAAACAATGGGCTGAGGGTTTGGCAAAATTGGATGATGACGGGTGTTGGGTGGACAAGCTAGAAGGGAAATGGTTGTTGCCAGATGCGTACATTACAATGATGGTCGCTATGGCTCATGGTCCCACCCATATCTGTGCACGGAAAGTTACCAAAATGTTGCAAAATGTCTGGGTGAACAATACAATCTCTAAAGTAGCTGAACATTTCGTTCAAAGCTCTATGATTTGTTTGCAGCATAATATGGGAAAGGGCACATCGACTCCTAAGGGTCGTTTTGGTCCACCTTCTGTCCCCTTCGAGATGATACATTTTGATTTCATTGAAATGGAGCGTTGTAACAACTATAAATATGTACCAGTGGTTATCTGCACTTTTAGTAAATGGGTTGAAGCCTTTGCTGTTAAAGATGCCACAGCCATGACAACGGCGAAGACCATGCTGAAGAATATTTTCCTAGGTTTGGTTTGCCGAGAGTCATCTGGTCGGACAATGGCCCACACTTTATCGCTGCTGTAATTCTGCAGATATGCGCGGGATTACAGATCGTTAAATGGTTCCATTCGGCTAGGAACGCTCAGAGCGCTGGTTTGGTAGAAAGACACAATGACATCATCAAGAACAAGCTCGCTAAGACGTGTGCCGGCACCAAGCTGAAATGGCCGGACGCCTTGCCGATCATGTTATTATCAATGAGGACGACCCCTCAAACTAAGACTGGGCTCTCTCCATTTGAGGTGGTCATGGGTAGGCCAGCTAACATTTGAAACCTCCCCAAACCCTGATCATTACGTGACATTGAACATGTACTTCTTTCCGATTACTGTGGCCAGTTAACTAAAAATCTGTATTTAATTTACCAACAGGTGCGAGAAGCCCTCCCTATTAAGTACGAGGGCCCAGGCCACAGCATACGGCCAGGCAGCTGGGTCTTAGTCAAGTCGTTTGAAAGATCATCCTGCCTCGCACCTCGTTGGCGGGGCCCACATCAAGTTCTCTTGGTCACACAGACCACTGTGCGAGTGGCATGGCGGAAACACTGGATCCACGCGTCTCACATCAAGAGGATGCCCTTCCCTTTGCCACATGACACAGAAGACACAGATTCCCCTACCTGTACTGCAACCAACGATCATGTTGCATCGAGAGTGCGTCGGAGACTCTCCCTGAGCCCGTGGGGCCTGGGGAAACAGCCGCTTTATCTCCACACTCTTCAACAGATCCTTTTGCACCATTGTCAAATCCAGTTTCAAATTCACCACTACCATCAGGAAGCAACGACACATTGTTTGCAGATCACACAGTACCAGGAGTCACAAGGTACGATCTGTGTGCGAGGAGTTAGACTTACTGCATGGTTCGGCTGTGCCATCAAGGAAAAATCATCGGAGGGCTTGTCTTTTTGGCTCCTTCTTTTGCACGTAAGGGAATTCTGTTGGCTAGGGTTTGGGAAAGGACTAAGAAAACGCACGATCTGGAGATCGCCAGCAAACAGACTTTGGCGTATTCGTTTGAAGAAACAATGCCTGCAACCGCTCCCACTCGTACGGAACAGATAAGAGACTGTGTGACCGACCGTAATAATGAACAATCGAATGCGTGAGCCCCGAAAACGTATTGTTGTCTTGTAATCATGTTAACTGGCTTCACAATAGTAATTGCCTTAGGGTTTTGGTATTTGGAAGTAGTACATCCGCTCGAAATTCTGTTACCCACTGAAAATGTACCTACTGTTTCTACACCTTTCGTGCATCTGCACACTCTATCCCCTAGAGACTCCCAGCACAGACAGAGTTACCATAACAATACTCTATTACTCATCATGAATGCCACACATGCCATTTTTTACAAATCCAATTGTTGGGTCTGCTTGCATTTACCGCAACACAGGGATAAGGGACTGGGCTGGTATATTCATCCTGTACCTTTGACTACTGAATGCTATCTTTCTTTAAGGGCACTATTCTTTGGCTGATGGAACGATAGCATCTCAGGGAACTTTGATGGAACTAATTTGAATGACTTTGAGAAACTTGTTCTAACGCCCCTGGGATGCTCACTCTTTGCGAATAGGAGCAAACCCAATGTTGCTTCTATTTAGCCTTCTGATAGACTGTCCCGTCCTTATCAAATCTTTGATCTCTTTTAAAATGGCTCCTATAGGCAATAGGAATGCCACACCACCTTCCTATATTGTTAACCACAGCCCGATTCAGTTTCTTTCTGCATACAGAGGAATGGTACTCTGTCAATGGGTGATTTTAAGGGTTGCGCCAACATTGCGAATTTGACCAGTAAGGACAGACCTTTGTAAATTAGGCGAACCTGTCTACCTTGTTTGCGGTAATGTAGCTTTCCCATGGTTACCTAGCAATTGGCAGGGAACCTGTTATTTAGGGATTCTGTTACCAGGGGTATTCATTGCAAGCACTGTAGAAATCTCAAAGGCTTGTCCAAGGCGGGACGAGAATGGCGATACTTCAGCACAAGTTCTGGGTGACGTAGCTAAATCCTTTGTACCATTTTGGGGGCAAATATTGAACTCTGAGGATATCAGAAGACTAGCGAGAGTACTGTAGAGGACCATCAACCGGACCACTGACATACTCTATAACATGACTTTAGAACAAAAAGCGATAAGGTTAGTGGCACTTCAGAACCGGATGGCATCAGACATCATCCTGGCTGAGTGTAGTGGGGTATGTAAATTAGTGTGTTTTCGTACCAGATTCCTCCCCAACCATCTTTGAGGCAATACAAAATGTGCACGTCCGTAGTTCATAAGTGCATGTTCCCGAGGGAAACTGGGATCTTAGCGCTTGGTTCTGGGACTTCTTGCGATCTTGGGGATGGAAGCTACTTTCGGACTTGCTGATCATTCTGGGTATTCTGTTGTTTTTCTGTTGTTGTATACAATGTCTTTCTGGTATATGTTCGATGTTAGGAGGATGCTGTGCACAAGCCATGGGTACATTAGGACACAAGGTACGCGCCCCTGAGAAAATGACCAACGAATTTGTGTTGAAAGAAATCTCAGCATCTAACCTCATGGCGATCGATATCTCTGATACTGATTCAGGATGTATGGACACTGAGACGTGGAGTTACTCGTAAAGTGACTAGAAGTAGTTTAGCACTTGGTTTAGGCCAAATGGAGGGTTTGTTAAATGGGATATCATAATGTGCCTCCTTTCTTGTGTATATTGGCCTAAGCCCAGTCGCTTTTAGATCGACTTCGCTGCCATTTTAGGTCTATCTGCCATTTAAATCCAAGTATACACTGTTGCCATTGTAACCTGTTTGTATGTAAACCGAGGATGATCCATGTGCATATTGTCGTACAAGCCATAAGGGAACTCGGCACAAACTCTAGACCATGGATTATTAACTTGCAGAGGGGCTGGACATTATTACCGAAAATGTATAAAATGCACAACTGTTTAGACGTCCAGTACCTCTCACTTCTCACACCGAAAGGGCTGGTATTCGCTGTGATGTACTGAGGGCCAGATAGCTATCTGTATCTGTTTGTTTCTTTATAACTGCGCAGTAGTAGAATAAAGATCTGTGAATCTTTATAAGCCTGTGTTTGGTGTATTTCCTTTTGGGGTACTCAGCCTCAATATTTTCCTTTGCTTTTACAACAGGTGTGTCTTTTGGCCAGGCACGGACCTGCATGAGGGATTGCATTTCCACAGTATGTGCATCATGAGGTTTGTCAGCCCATTTGGTGCTCGATTGTGGTTTGGCGTGTGATTTAGAGATTGGGCATGCATCTTAATTATGCATATTAATGAATCTTCTATTTTTAATTGTTTGCAGGGTAGAGTTACTTCTAGTGACCCTGACTTTGGCCAATTCATGTGACCTTCCCAGTTCTAGGATGCAGGTTAAAGGCATTTCTGGCTCTCTTAGAATTTGTTTCCAGAACCTAAGTTCCTAGAAGCCCTGAGTCACTTGCGCCCATATCTTATCTTACTCATTGAGAAGAGTGCATGTAAAAGCCAGCTGATGCAGGTGTGCATGGAAAGCGTCAAGGATTTCATCTTCATAAAAACCTTTGATAGTTGGGGTTGACCATGGGGGTGAAATAGTTTTGTAGAGCGAGTTTCGTTGTTTGATAGGAGTCACTGGCAGGTGCAAGAGATTTTAAGATGCAGTAAACGGCTGGACCTGCCATGTAGATTGGGGTGGACTTTCCAGCTACGTTGTCATGCTCTCTGGTTGCTAGGGAGTATATGTCGAGGCGTTCGACCCATTGTGCCCATTTGGGACCCTGACTGAAAGGAGTACCCAGGACATTGAATTCTGATTCGGATGACAGAGTGCCTCTGGACTCTTTGGCAACATCTGTGCTTCTCTTTCTCTCTCTATTCTTCCCTCTGGCCCGACGCACTCTGCAGGGCACACCCTGGATGTTCAGATCGTCTCAGACGTCCCCCTCTCTAACCCTCTCACCACTCCTCTATCCTGGAGTGACCACTTTCTCCTCTCATCTTTCTCTCTCTCTACACCTCAGGCCGAGCCAACCCCTGCACTGCCACCCACCTTCTCGGTCATTCGACCCGTGAAGTGTGTGTCAGTTGAGGCTTTAGACACCACTTTCTCTCCACCTCCTGCACCTCTGGCTGACTCACATCCTGACAAAGCCCTTTCCAACCTCCATTCTGCTATCTCTGACCCTCTTGATGTACTTGCCCCAGTCATGAGGATCCACTTGAAGCCCAAAGCCAAGTGCAACTCTGGGTACAATTCAGACCTCATCACCCTTAAACGCAAGTGTGGGGTGGCTGAGAGGAAATGGCAGGCATCTTGTGCACCCTCTGACAAACTGGCCTGCCGCCTGCCACAAAGGCAGTACCGACTCTCTGTCCACACTTAGAAGAGAGCTCACATCCAAGCCTGCGTCTCTGCAGCATCTAACAACTGGGCCGAACTCTTTAAAATCTGCAAGGAGATGGCCAATCCTGCTGCAGTTTCTACCTCTCCTGTCCCCTCCCAGGCCCTCTGCACGGCCTTGGCTTCACATTTTATCTCAAAAACCCAGGACATTATGTCCACCCTCTCTTCCTCTCCTCCTTCTTCCTCTACCTTTTCCCCTACCCCTGGCCTCCCTGTGGCTGCCTCTCCTCCACCCTTCTCTTCCTTTCCTTTGTTCACCCCTGATCAGGTTTCTAGACAAGTCTGATCTATGAAAGTTTCGTCGAAACAGGTTCTTCCCTATTCATCCAAAACCATCAAGGACGACATTGACACCCTCGCTCCAGTCATGGTCGACTTCTGCAACCACTCTTTCACCATTGGAAACTTCCCTTCCCCCTGAAGCACTTCCTTGTACACCCTCTTCTTAAGAAACCCTCAGCCGACCCCTCCTGTCCGGCTAACTATCGCCTGATCTCCATTACTCCTTTTCTGGGCAAATTCTTGGAAAAGCTGGCCATCTCTCACCTTAACCTTCACACCAAATCTGTTGCTTGTCTCCATGACTATCAGTCTGGCTTCAGAGCAGTCAGAAGCATGGAAACTTCTCTCCTGAACATCCACGAAGACCTGCTCTCACACCTTGACAAAACCACCCTTCAGTGCACATCCTCCTTGATCTTTCTTCTGCTTTTGATACTGTCAACCATGCCATCCTGCTCAACCGACTTCGTGATAACCTGGTTATCACTGTTCAGTCCCTAGCCTGGCTGACCTCCCTTCTCTCTGACCAGCACTCCCAGGTCCAACTTGGGTCCTTTCTCTCCTCTATCTCTCTCTCTCTACCTGTGGTGTTCCCCAGGGGTCTAATCTTTCTCCCTGGCTGTTCAACCAATACCTGGCACCTCTCGCTCACTGCGTAGCTACTCTCTGCTCCAACTTTCAGTGCTATACGGATGACACTCAGCTTCCTTTCAGGCTCCCCTCAGCCACCTCTTCTCCTCTCTCATCCAGGATTGTCTGTCCGCAATCCAGGAGCGGTTTGCCACCAATGATATCTGCCTTAATGCCAGTAAGACAGAGATCCTCCTCATCGGCTCACCAGCACCTTCCTTTCCTGTCAGTCTCTGGCCGCCCACTCTGGGCCCTCTTCCTGCTCCCGCCTGTGAGGCTAAGAACCTCAGGGTCCTCTTCGACTCCACCCTCTCCTTATCTCCTTACATCTCTGACGTCCCTAAGAAGTCAAACTACCAGCTGCACCTCCTCAGAGGTATTCTTCCTTTCCTCACTTTCCCCCAGAAGCTCACTGTCTCCAGAGCCCTGGTCCTCTCTAGGCTGGACTACTGCAACAGAGTTTTTCTAAATCTACCTGCCTCTACTGTCCATCCTCTACAACTCATCCAGAACAGGACTGCAAGACCTGTCCTTAGTTTCAAGCCCAGGGATCGTATCTCTCCAGCTCTGAAATCTCTCCATTGGCTCCCAGTGGCGGCAAGGAAACCAATCATTTATGCTTCAGAAAACAACTAAAGACACTCCTGTTCAAATAAGACCTCAACACCTAGCTACTCCTGTAATCCCAAGGCTTCACTCTTAATATGTAATGTTCTATGTGGGTTCGCTTTGTCCTGTTCCCTGAACTCCTACGTCCATCTATTTGTAATGCGCTCTGATGCCCGCGGGCTGCAGCGCTATATAAACATATAAATACATTTTTTTTAAAAGATCAAGTTCAAGACCCTCAGCATTTACCACAAGGCTTTCTGGGGCCTGACACCGCAATAACTCCTAGATCAACTGTGGGGGGCTGTTCTGTCGTATAACATTTTTAGGGCCTATTATTTGACTTAAGTAGGCCTGGGTTATTTTTATTATGTCAGGAAAGATACACAAACACTATAAATGTGAGAATGTACCAAAGGGAGTTTCAGACACACATAGATAGCAATTTTACAGCTTTTATAATTTATTTTGCTGCTGGATGCAATTGGTAATACTGCATCAATATTTTTTTTTAAAATAAAAGAAGAGAAGGGAAAAACATTTGTTGAAAGAACACAATCAGAAAATGCACAGAGGGTTCATTTAAAAAATACAGAGTTTATAAGGAGATTAATTATTAATCTTGACTTTTCCTTAAGCATCTGTTTATGACAAGGTAAATTTTCAAAACATGACAAAATAGTGTTTAAGAAGAAACACTGTGAAACCACCACCTTAGTGACAAGTGATTAGCATGTAATCTATACATGACAACAAAGACACAAGCACTTAATGAGAAAGCTCTTGGGTAGGTGTAGCCAGGCTGGAGGGTGACCCAGTGGCGGCAAGGAAACCAATCATTTATGCTTCAGAAAACAACTGAAGACACTCCTGTTCAAATAAGACCTCAACACCTAGCTACTCCTGTAATCCCAAGGCTTCATTATTAATATGTAATGTTCTATGTGGGTTCGCTTTGTCCTATTCCCTGAACTCCTACGTCCATCTATTTGTAATGCGCTCTGATGCCCGCGGGCTGCAGCGCTATATAAACATATAAATACATTTTTTTTTTTAAAAGATCAAGTTCAAGACCCTCAGCATTTACCACAAGGCTTTCTGGGGCCTGACACCGCAATAACTCCAACTCTTTCACGGAAATATCTTCCTAGTTGAGCTCTTTGCTCCTCCACCTCCAACTCTTTCAGGGTCATTCTCTTCTCCAAGCAACACGTTGGGGGTAGATCTCTTTCTTCAGCTGGTGCCTCCCTCTGGAACAGCCTCCCTGCCTCTCTGAAACTTGAGCAGAACCATCTCTAGTTGCGGAAGCACCTCAAGACCATCCTCTTTGCTTCTGCCTTTTCTCTTCCTCTCCCTTGCTGATCTCCTGTCTGATACATGCACTGGTCACATAGCAACCCTCTGATTTCAGGCCAAGGTCCCTGCCTGTCCAACTGCATACCCGCGCTGCCGCCTGGCACCCCCTGCACTTGTGATCTGTATCTGTAACCCTACAGTCCCCTTTCTTGCACTTATTAGACAACTGTTGTCTGCACTTCTAACACTCGCACTTGCCACCTGTTGGCTGCACTACTTTTTGTGTTATGATTCCTTGTCCTTCACTTCTCAATCCTCCCACTCCCCCTTCCCTTGCACTCTCCCCTCCCCGCACCCCTGCACTTGTGCGGTCTCAATGTCACTAGGCCTAGTAAGATCGTGGTTTTTGTCTTGCCTCCGTTTCCCATCCCTTGCCTCGCTTTGAAACACTTGTGTGTACGTGCGTTATAAATGCCATATCATATCATGCTGGCAAGCTGCCGATACAGACTGTTGTACCGCGCTGGCGTCATCAGCCATGGTTAACGTGTGCTTGCGATATTACTTGATGCCAGATGACTTAATGCCAGGATGTGGTCGGGTGGTGCGTGTTTCTTCGTCTGCAGTGCTCAGACATTTTAAGTGTGTTTCTTCTCCCAAATATTTTCAACGTGACCGGTAGCATGAGGTTCAGGGAATAGGTTTTGTAGTCGAAGAGGGATGTGGCAGTGCGTAGGCGTGGTGCTGCTAAACGCTATAGCAAAACTTACATGGAGTAATCAGGGCGGGCCTTAGGGGCAGCAGCACCCTGGGCGAATTGGCACCCCCCCTCAAACCTCTGCCTGCCCCTGGTCAACAGGGGGTGGGGTGGGGTGGGGTGGAGTGCGGTGCCAGGATGTGCCATTTTTTTTTTACCTCCTTGCTCGGGCGAGGAGGTAATGATATGAGTAGGGTGCATCAGCACCCTATTGTTATTATATGCGCTCCGTCGCCCCGGGCGCATTTAATAGCAAAAGCCTGCCTGCTGCGCCTTCTCCCACTACGTCAGCTTGGGGGAGCCCTTGAAAGACTCCCCCAAGCTGGCGTGGCAGGGTCTAATGGCACCCTGGGGGCGTGGCGCTCGGGCGGTCTCCTGGCTCGCCCCGCCCTAAGGCCGGCTCTGGGAGTAATGACTCTGAGTGAGAGCCCATCTGTGGTGTGAGTCCATTGGAGCTAGGGTCACTCTGGTAAGCCTGCGCCCAGAGCTGATCCTCTGCTGGGGCATACACAGGAACATGTCATTTGGTAGGCACGATGGCGCACTCCATCGCCAGTTATTACGTTGCGCAATGATATGCACGAGTAGAAGCACGTGCCACATAGACTCAGTCGTGAGAGCCATGCAAAATGAATGAGACCACCGTGGTGTGTTGCCCCTCCTGGGAGCATGGTATCTTCCAGGGCTCGTGCATTGCCGGTATCCTACTTGTATTGTCTGCATGTCGGGATGCACCACACACACCAGTTTTAAAGGAGACTGGTTATAGTTACAACACAGGCCTTTTTGGAAGTTTGTACTATCCAATACACAATCACTTCCATCACCTATTTTATGATCTTAGAGAAGGCGAGTTGTGTTATTCCGTACACCGTAGCAACGCACTATGGAAATACCCATGGCACACAAATGGAGTACGATTAGGGATTTGAGCAATGGAGATTACAGATATAAATGTTGGGCTCCAGGTCATCGTGGATGTCACCCATGATGGTATAGATGGTGTCCATTTTGGTGCTGTATTTGACATGACGCTGAGACGTCGGTGGGTGACAAGCTTGGCCTGTGCACCCCTGCTGCCATCTTCCTGTTCTTGGCCTCTCTGTGGGCATCCAGTCCCAACCTCCTCCTGTTGTGATGTAGGAAATAGAAGAGTGGCTTGCGATGGGCTGTATAACTGTCTCCTGATGCCTCAATGGTGCAGTGTGGAATTGTTTTATTGGCTGGAATCAGAAACGTGGTATCGAGATGTTTGTGGATGGTATAGCCTTTTGGAGGAGTTGTGTTTGTCCAGTGCTCACAATAAGCAATTGTGAAATTACCACATGTAGACAATGTTGAGTTGTGTGTCTGCTTGCCTGCGGTTAATACTGATGCTACAGTGTATACGTGTTAACACTGCAATGGGCAAAACCATTATCATATTATGCCATGCACTTTTAAAACCTCTACAACACTGAGAAGGAGGCTATTTACCGACCGTCATTGAGGTGCTGGCAATGTTTGGTGCCATCTTCATCAAGGTGCTGCTGTTCTCTGCCACTGCTGAACGACGGAAGAGACTTTCCTAATGATAGATTGCCACTTATGTTTGACCTTTTAGCTGTTCTGTAACTAATGCGCTTTACTAGTACCCTACTCAATATTGGTCTTTTATGAACCTCTGAAGTGTACAAAAGACCATGCCAGCCTTGCTGCTGTGCCAGCGCGAGGCCTGCAGGTTTCATAGATGCCAGTCCAAAACATTTCACACAATGAACCATCTCATCAGCCTTACAGTCACTTTTAGCCTCTGAATATGGAAGCGCATGTTTTGATTCAAAATCAAGTGACCGAGGTGCCGTTAGTATCAAAATTGCCCTCTTAAAACACAACAAAACTTTTTTGTATTAACATTTTATTTCCATTTCTTAGTATATTCAGAAAATGTTCTTTTCTGAGACTTCTGGGACTCTTATCTGCTGGTTTTTCTTGGACATTGAGTCACTGTGGAACTAGTCTCTGTTGAAAATATTATTTTTTATTGGTGCTTTCTTAAAAGTAAACATCTCTAGGAAACTGTTTCGCTGCCAGTTCTTGGCTGTTCCTGGCTCCACCCCCTGAAGCAAACCATCCACTCTGAGAAAGTGCTTCTCTACTGCTGCGTTTTATAAACATCCACGCAGGCCGCGAGAATGGCGCAGGGACACACTTGCTATGTTATTTTATGGCATGTTAAAGGTTCTTATACCGTGCACTGTTGCCACCTGCATGGTTTTTTGGAACTCTAGCAGCTCTGTAAACGAAGGGGGAGGGGGGTAAGTTAGTAGGACTGAGCGTGAGAAAGGAGCAAGAGAGCTGTGATCTGCTGTTAGCAGTTTCAGTTCAGTTGACACCGTTCCCTGTGCGTAGGTGTTGTTTTCGGTTGGTAGCCGCCATGTGCTGTTGGGCAGGGCTATGTGTGGTTTGTTTCATTGTTGTGGTGTTGTGAAGTGCATGCAGTTTGTTGTGCTGTAGAGGTATGGTTGTGTTTAGTTCAGATTTTGAGAAGGTGTATGCAGAAGGGTGATTTGTTTTAGTAGGGTAAGTTAGTGGCAGTTCCATTTCCTATCCCCGCTGCTCTGACTACCTGTGGCCTATATACCTTCCCCTGTCGTACATTCTGGTGTGTAGGAATTACCACCCCTTTCGGGTTCCTCCAGGGATTATGTGTTCACTGTGCCCTGCGGTCAATCTGTGCGAGATATTGCTCCCTAACACAGATGGTGCAATTGCAAGACATGTCCCGCCATCGGAGCAGGGCCAAATGCGAGGAATGGCCCAACAACACAGAGCGGAAAGGGAAACACCCAGAATTGGAACACAGCAGCAATATGGAAACACCTAGAATTGTAGCAAATTGCTAGAGGGGAAACACCTAGAACTGGAGAAACAGCAGCTGTAAAAAACACCCAAAACTGGAGCACAGCAGCAGCAAGGAAACACTTAGAACTGAAACACAGTGCTAGAGGGGAAACACCTAGAATTGGAAAAAGGCAGCAATGGGGGAAACACCTGGAAGTGGAACAAAGAAGCAAAGGGAAGAACACCCCGATTTGAAACATAGGAGTAGTATGGAAACACCTTAACTGGGACAAAATGCTGCAGGGGAAAGCACCTAGAATTGGAACACAGCAATAGTAAGGAAACATCTAGAACTGAAATACAGTGTTAGAGGGGACACTCCAAGAGTTGGAACAAAATAGCAATGGGAAAAATGCCCCGATTTGGAACAGGGCACTAGAGGTGAATTATCTAGATTTGAAACCCAGCAGTATTATAGAGGCCCCTCGAACTGGCACAGTGCTGGAGGGGGGAAATGCCTAGTTTTGAGACACAGCAGTAAATAGAAACACCTCGATTTGAAACAACTGGGAAGTGGGAAACACGCCCAAGTCTGAGACACAGCAGTATGTAGAAAACACATCATAAAAATGGGACACAGCAGTGATTGGAAAACCACTTATTGGCTGGCTAACATCAGTGTGCTATGTTATGTAAGGTAGTAAGAGTGGTAGGGCTTTACTGGAGTACAGAAATTACCAAACTACACTTACCTTATCAGTTGCTGAAGGTTGAGGATGGCTGGCTTCACAGCTGAACATGGACAAACACGGACTGGAGCAGCTTTTTTCGGGAGCTGCCCTTTTCCTTGGGGCCCTTAGCTGAGGGCTCCAGGGCAGAGGCTGCCCTGTGGGTGGAACTATGTGGGTTGCTTCAACCAATCACGGGTGGTGGACAGGAAGGGAGGCGGGCGGGTTGCTGTGAAGCAGGAATCAGCAGGGACTGGGGCCTGTTATAGGATTTCATGCTGTGGGAAATCTGAGGGCATTCTCACATTTAGCCTTACTAGGACACCCCTTCAGGTAACCAAGAGAAAGGTAAGGGTGCCAGATCCTGACCCAGGGGGTACATCGACAAGGGATAATCACTTGGGCAGAAGGTCCTTAAAGAATAGGAGGGGGGTTTCTGAGGGCAAGACATGGTCTCCCCCCTTTCCTGACATTGACCTACACTCCCCTTCCCTTAGCCTTTATGGCCGGGTCTGTGGCTCAGTGGACTAATGCATCCACTGCAGGGGCCTGTGTTTGACCTCATGGTCACCGATTCCAATCCTGGCAGGTCCACTCAGCCCTTCATCCTTACGAGGTCGATAAAATTAATACCATTAATTTAGGTAACAATAAACATCTGTTATTAGCACCAAGATGCCCCTTTGGGGGTGAATGTGCGCTTTACAAATATGACTGTTATGTTATTGTAAGGGTCTTTCCATTAACCCCTTTATATTTCCTTTGAGTACTTGGAAGAAGAAGAGGCGACTAGGAGCAATGAACATTACCTATTGTAAAATCAACGTTGGTACTGGGACGAAGAAGAGTGGTTTAGAGATATTCAGGTATGAGGATCAGGCATGTCCCACTAATAAGTAGTCACAAAGTCAGACAATTGAGAATATTGGGTCCACCTGAAATCTCTTGACAATCAAGGAAAATATAAAAAGGCGGCGTTCTCACTGGGAAGTAGAAAGGTGCAGGGGAGAAGCTGCAGGAGGAGTAGAGAACATGAAGTGAGCAGCGCAGAGGGGACGAGAAGCCGAGCCACTGAGATGCAGACAGAGTTCCCGGGATTTCAGCCGGGAGGGGGGAGCAGTGCCGGTCTGAAAAGCCCTAGTGGGGGAAAGGCAAAGCTCGACCGTTGTGCAAAAAGTGGAGGTGGTGTCCAGCACGGAGGCCGGGGAACGCTGAAGAAAGCACCCGGCAGTGCAGGAATGATCGTCCAGTAAGCTTCTGTAGCAACGCAGGGCTCCAGAACACTCCGCGAGGTGCTGTTCAGCCTGCCGTTCACCAAAATGCGTACAGCTTGAGTTTTGAATGCCGATCATCCAGAACGGTTGAATGCTTGTAACTCCTGAGTGCTGAATATCACAGAAAGGCTGGATATCGAGAATCGTGAAGGGCACACATAATAAAAAGCCAGAAACTTGTTTTTTGTGAAGATCACATATGGAAAAAAGGGGCAAGTGAACCTGCAGCATTAGCAGAGTGCTAAGATTGAATGCCGAGCACATGGAAAGGACTAGTGAGCCCTACATTGAAAAAGTGAACATTATTGGCAGAATATGAGTACACCTTATTGACTTTCGAAAAAAAGGTTGCATGAGCTCACACTCCAGAAGCTTCCTAATTAACACCTCAAAGGAGAGACCTGAACTTGTGATCCATTGAATAACAGCTGGGGGGAAACTTGTGGTTGCGTGACCTGTGAGAGGTGGACCGTGTGGTCTAACACCTGTGCCTAAACTAGTACGTTTCCCAAAATCAACTTTATTAACATCAAGATACAACTCATATTCAAGATGTGTGGTTGCTGGTTGCGTAACCTGTGATGGGTGGACCGTGTGGTCTTACAACTGCATCTAGACCAGAAGCCACTACATGTTTGTCAAACAAAGAGGTGTGAACATTTGGTGCATTTGTCTTGGGAAGGAGATTTCCAAGACCAACGTGTTAAAGAAACTTGTGTTACACTTCTTTTGGAGAAGGGAGGTCCGAGACTCCTGTGTGAAAACAGACTGTTGCTGCATTAGTCTTGCGGAAGAGAGCTCCTAGAACACCATATTGAATATACTTTTTTTGCATTTGTCTTGGAGAAGAGAGTTCTAAGACTACCATGTTGAATAGACTTTTGTTGCCTTTGAACTTGGGGAAGGGAAACCCCCTGTATGTGAACTGTGAAAGCAGCAGAACGACAGAAGGCAACTTCAGAACTTGCTTGGTGCTTAATGGAAAATGCTATATTGGAGTTGTATTAACATTGAAACAGAACTGAAAAGAGGTGGCATTGGAACTGGGATGAAACGGAGAACCATAAAGAAACTTATATTGCCACTCCTTGAACATTTCTTTTGGAACACTGATTTTTGGTTGAGAGCATTCCCCTACTCGTTTTTTGTAGTTGTGAAGACAGCATAGATTTTGACACAGACTCTTGCTTTTGAACTTCCGGACATAGGATTTCCTTAGGTTTCTTTAGGCAGGAAAATCCTGCCACAGTATATGGAAGCATTTTTCCATCCTGATTCTTAATAAAGCTACTGAAAATATACTTTTGTTGTCTGTGTCCTCGCTCTTGATACCATGTCTGTCTCACAGTGCACACAGACAGCAGAAGCTTTATTTTAAAAAGCAAAATACGTGCCACTGGTTAGGAAAGGATGGGTGCAGCACATGAGGCGGCGCCTTGCCTGTGGCTTTTCCAAAGTGCCTGCGGTGCATGAAGACTAATGTTGGAAGGCAAACAGAGCCGCGTTCATTAAAAAAAAAAAACACATTTGGTCAAGCAATACAAAAGGTGGTTTGATACATGTTGCACAAAAATTCCTGAACCGTCACTATTCCAGTGAAAATGCCAGACCATCCAATCTCTTCTTCACTGCACCGCTCAATTCAACGCCGTAAACTGCTCTAGGTGGGGATTGTTCCCTCACCTTAACATACTGCTTGCCATCGCATACTGCTCTACACGTGGTGCACTTACTTCACTGCACGCTGATATACCCCCCACAAGTGTATTTGTTCCCAGCTGCTGCACAGACAGGCCTCTTGCCACACTCAGAAGACCTTTCTGGTGCCTACATTTCCTGTAGTTATTCACTCTCCCGATCTCAAAATACGATCTCTGGCAAACAATGATGCATTTTGGGCCGATTTTATAGTTTGGCGCAGTTCGATTAAATCACACTTAATCTGGCATTGTAGAAAGCATGAACGTGCATAGTATTATGGGGTATTGAATGAATAGTGCTCCTTACCACAATGCAGCATTCATGCAGTACAAAATGCCTTTCACACATTGGCCTGAAATTGCCTCCACTCATCAGTATCAGGAGTTTGTGGAAATGTCCCACAAATTGATTTTGCATAGGATCACAGACTGCAGAGTGATGGTAGCTATTCCTCCACTAGCAGAGCAACCACAACAGAAGCAAGAGAGCTTAAACAACGTACCCAGCACTTACCAATATTTCTTCGTGCTGGCCTCAGTGGTGCAGCATGCCCCAGATCCTGACAGAACCCTGCAATTACGCATATGAAATGCAAGGTGGTGGACCAGCCATTTAAAGGCTTGGGCTACCTCCCCAGCCATTGGGTCCATGAGAACCTAATGCCCTGTTCAGGCCCTCAATAATTTTCCATTGCAAGTGCAGAGCCTCACAGAGAGTCCAGCCCAGGGGAAGGGCTGCAGAACTCTATAAACCCAGACATTTGGGCAGTGTTTCTTTTGTGACTTGGTGTGGCAGGTGGTTCGTGTGAGTTGGGGATATTGAAAGGAAGTTGTAGCAGGGTGTGGAAAGGAGGTTAGAGATGAGATGGGAGAAGGTGGTGGTAGGAGAAGGTTGAATATCAAGAGGAGGTGGTAGGAAGAGATAAGCAGGAGGTTGGTGAATAGCAGAAGGATGTTGTAGGAGACGATGAGCAGGTTGGTGAAGGTTGGGTAACACACTTGCTGTCTCGAAATATGGGGTGTTGGCATCAGTCACCGAGATGAGGGATGGTCCGTGTCTGGGCCCAGGCTTGAAGTAAAAAAAAGGTCTGAGCTTGAGGCTCTGCTGATGATGACTGCAGATGTCACGAGATCACCAGAAGTGTAACATTGGCTAGTGTAGAGACACACATGTGGATGCCAGCGCCATCTCCCCCACTGCCCCAAAACCAACAGAGCACCACTCCCATCATGGAAAGAGAAAGGAGAATCCCTGTGAGGTGCCGGCAGTGGCCGGAGTGAATAAGACTGTCTATTTTCTGACTGTTTCTCATCACTGCTTGTGCTGGCCCAAGTGGTCCTAGTGCAGGGGAAGACAGTCATACAGTTGCAGTGACGTAGACTGCGTGTGCAGATCTATGGATCTCACTGTCGCTAACTGAACGTCAGGTTCTCGGAGTAATTATGGAGTCAACATTTCCCCCAGCCACTTGCTTTGTGGCGCCATTACAGGCCCTCTAACAATTAGCACTGTGAGAAACCGAAAGTGGGCAGGACCATGCGGCATTTTGAGCTTTTCCGCCCAGCCCACTTTCAGTAAAGCAGGGCAGTAAGTTCGGTGTCAAAATAGAAAAAGGACACACGCAGTAGAGTACCTTGACACAACACATCCTTTTGGTCACGTTGGAATGGCAAGCTCTCACAGTATGCCGCCAATCCATCTCATGGGTAGCCCACCCACTTTGCTGACCACAGGCAAACTTAGAGTTCGACCATATTACCCTTGCTCCATGCATGATAAAAAAATACATCGTCTGGTGTGAATAGGTACACAAAGAAAGAGGTCATCCTGTAGGAATTTTTAAACTGTAGTCATTTTCCAGAGATTTACATATTATCCTGTGTGTGACATCACAACGCGTAAACCATAACATAGCAAATTAATCGTAGGCTACGTCTTGCTCAGTTTACTTATGTAACATCTGTCCAAATGTTCCACTAGCAAACGGAGCATGACTTCGCTTTTGATTCATTTGTTGTTTCACGGTTGCACACTTTGTGATGCCAACACGATTTGTGGAAGTGTAGAAAACGTTTCCCAGCGTTTTACTTATAAGCCTGTGTTTGGCAATACACACGTGTGCAACCATGAAATAGCAAATGATCCCGGGCGTACTGGGCCTAGAGACCACCCTCTCAATGATGATGTCCAACACGGATGAACCATGTTTGGGTACGATTGTGGTCTCATACAGAAGGGATGCGACTGAGCAGTTCGGGCTGCACCAAGCCTGATTTGAACATGGTCTTTCCCCTTTTGTAATGACTTGGCAGGCAATGAACGATGGTCAGGAGGGTTGCCCAGAGCAATGCCAGAGGTTATGATTAATTCTAAACCTTCCAGCCATCACCCCTTTTGTTTTGCTATAGCAAATTATCCAAACACTAAGTACTATTCAGTTACTATTCACTTAGTGCTAGTATGATATCTGATACCTACCCAAGTACTATTCTTGGTTAGTGATCAGATATCACACATATGTTGACACATATCTGGCTTAAAAAGTGTGCATGTGACATTGTCACCTTACAAACTTCTGTCCCTTCAAGGGAATCTGTTATGACAGATGGCCCCACAGAGCCAGCAGCACCAGCAAGCTCAGCTCCACTCACACGAATGCAGGAATCCTATCAAAACCTCAGGGGGAAAGAGCGATGCCTCAACTAAGATGGAAAACTCTAGCATTGAACTAGCCACTCCAAAAGCTCTCTGTACACATATACTTATGAACGGTTAGGGTATGGGAGGGTTCTATGTTGTTTCACCCCCAGTTATTTTTTAGATGAGTCTTTTGACAAAACATTTTTTTCGAAAAAACTCATCAAATAATTTGTTTTATATTTGGGGGAGTCCCCCCATCCCTTCCACCCCTAATATGTAGTCCTTATTCCCCACCCCTGACCCCTTATAGGCAATTGACCACCCCTATATTTTTTGATTATTTTTTCCATTGAAATATTTTCAGCAGAAAACTCATTGAAAAATATACTGGTGATTAAACAATGTCATACCTTTGCGAGTCCTCCCTAAGGGCACAGCTAGGGTATGGTAAATCGATAGGGGAATGTCCATTAGGGTGCACTAACCAACCCCATGTCCTGCCACATAGCAAGTTGTAGGAGGCCAGAGTAGCAATTTAGGAGGCAGTCAAGAGGAATAGCCAACAGGTTGGGGGTAAGGAAGGTACAGGAAGATGGTAGACAGACACAGATTGCTGGTGAGAGAAAGACCCAGGAGGCTTTGAAAAGAAAGACTCAGGGAGGCTAGGATGAGAATTAGATAGGATGAGACGGGGAAGACCAGTGTGTTGGGAGAGAGAGAACCAGGGTGGCTGGAGAGAGAGAGAGCCCGATGGGCCTGGGAAGAGAAAGACCAAGAAAGCATGGAAGAGAGGCCAAAGAGACTGGGGAGAGAAAGACCTATGGGGTTGGAAGAGAACAACCCTGGAGATCGGAGAGAGAGACCGTGGAGGCTAGAGTGCGAGAAAGACCCTGGAGCTTGGAGAAGAGGGACACAAGAGGGTGGGGAGAGAGTAACTCAGGAGGGTGAGGCGAGATAAAGACTCGGAAGCATGGGGAGAGAGGGAGCATTCTATGAGGCTGGGAGAGAAAGACCCAGAAAGATAAAAGAGAGAGATTGTGCAGTAAGCTATCATTACAGAGTCGACTAAGGAGGAGGTGCTAAGAGAAGCAAAGGAGGGGGTGGTTAGAGGAACCCTGGAGGAGGGTGGTGACGAAGCCAGCACTTAATATGGAGGTGCCAAAAAAGAATGTCATGAGCAGTTAGGAGATGATTAAAGAGAAAAGTGACCAGAGTGTAGATATGATGCAGAGAGCAGCCAGGTCGTAGGAGAGGATGAAAGGAAAATTAGGGGAAGAATAGAAGAGCAGGAACAAGAGACCTAGAGGAGACGCAAAGGGAAGTGTGATAAGTCAGAATGTGTCTCACCCACTAGTCCCTGGGCTCTGCATCCCGGTGGCCAGGACACGGCCATCTCCTTTGGATCCAGTTCCTGGGGTTGGACCAGTGCGGGAGGATCACCTGCGTGAGGGGTCTTCGGGGAGTGGGACACCGGATGGCGAGATGCGGTATCCCCTTCCCTGTAATACCTTTACCCCATCCTATCAGATAGGATACATAGGAACTCTACCCCACCACCCCCTTTCTTACACAAACACTTTCACATGGACAGCCCGCACTGGGAGAAAACAGACTAACACCTGAGCAGTATACCTGAGGTGTCCCAATACCATGGTCAGGTGAGGTTAGGCAATTACTGACCATCACTCACACCTGACTTCCATTAAGCTTCCCCACATGGATAAAAGGCGGAACACGAAAGCACACTCTAAGAGAGGCAAAGCACGCGAGGAAACAAAAGTTTCGAGATGGCAGCTGAACGAGAGAAGAAAGATGGCAAATCAAGAGGGGATCCTAAGGAGGGAAGTTCCCTTGACATTTCCGACAGGAAACTGTTACTTTCAAGAGCCCTTGAGATTAGAAAGCATAAGATCAGGAAACCGGACTGACGAATCCTGTATTGTGTGTCGGAGATTCCGGGGGCCTTCCCAAGTCACTAATCAAGGCGGCGAGAAGCATCAGCCGCCGTGGTACCATCCTGGCTCCAAGAACAAAGCAGTGTCAGTGAAATCAACACAGCGGTGAGTTGGGGAGACTGATACAAGACCGGTCTGTGTTGAAGCCAAGATTGCAAGCAGCAACATTGTATGGGGAGCGCTGGAACAAACATTGTTAAAAACAGGTATGATAAAAGACGCAAGTAAAGTTGAAGTAAAGTTGAACTGCTTATGAGTGTTTGAACTTTGAAAAGACTTTGATACAATACCTTTGACAGAGTGGTTCGGCACCGCATGGGTGCTCAATTGAAAACCTCTGTAAGGTATCCAGCTGAGAAGTACATAAGTGAAAGTTAAAGGGTTATATTAAGAAGAGAAGAAAGAATTGCGAATCGAAGTGGTCCTGTGACAGGTCAAGCCAAAATCCTGTGCACAGTCGAAAGTCTTCGATTTTGAAATAGTAAAGAAAGTTAAATCCTGTGCACAGTTGAAAGTCTTCGATTTTGAAATAGTAAAGAAAGTTTGGAAAATTAGATCAATTTGGTCCGAGCCCTGTAATTCCCACGGAGGCGCAGGTCTGGCTTCGAGTGCTGATGCTTCTTCAATGGTGAAGCGCAGGACTCTGAAGATGGACAGGAAGGGCCCTCTACTCTGGCTTCTCCCGCTCGCAGGAATATTCCCCTGTGCGTGAAAAGGGAGTATTACCTACTGACTGAGTTATGCTCAAGCCTCCCACTCTCTTCCAACCCTCCACGATACCCATCCACGATTCCCCGTGAAGTCTCACCTTAGGGTCAGGAAGGATGAGCTCTCCATCCTGCTTCTGATGCAGGGGCGCGTTGAAACCCAGTTACTTCACTGGATTGAGGATTGATGGGAGTTCAGGTAAGCTTGACTATTCAGGTAAGGCTCTGTAAAAGTTCTGTTGCAAGTTCAAAAGTCCAAGCTTAATAATAATGTTCATTGTCTTTTTGCAGCAAGCGCTAATGCTTATGTCTTTTTTCCCCTTAGGGGCCGGGGTTCGGAATGCCGGAGATATGGTGCCGACCCGAAGTGAAACGTGCAGTTCCAGTCCCAGTAAATGGCAGGTTAGTTCTGGATGAGCGCTCGGGAACTGTCTTTGCATACGCTCATTCAATGTCTTTGTCTTTTTTCCCCATAGGGGCCGGGGTCCGGAAAATGCCTGAAAGCGGCAAGACCTGAAATGAAATGGGAATGACCCAACAGGTAAGTCTTATTCCCTTCCTTCTCTCACCTCTTATTCTTGTCTTTTTCTCTAGGCTCTGGGAAGTGGCTGTGTATCCGGATGATCGCTGCTGAAGATGGAGGAACCCAGGAAAGGTGAGTGAAATGCAGCGCTGCAGCGATCGTAACAAAATGCTTTTAAAAATAATGTCTTCCCTTTCAGGATCGTCGGTGATGTCTCCGTGGTGCAGATTTAGCTGGTAAGGTCTTTTGTCTCCCTTTGCAGGTGACCCAGGATGCTGACAGGCGTGGCTGAAGTCCAGATGCAGGAGCTGACACGGTGAGCGTCCAGCTGCGAGGAGCAGAACAACGCGAAGCGTGAGTTGCTGATCGGGTGTGGTTTAAATAGCTTTGGAAGAAGTCCCAAGTGTGTATCCTTCCTCCGATCAGGTATGTATCCTTCCCCGACCACACCCAGGTGGAAAGTAGTCCCACAGGTAAAGTAGTTCCATTCAGGCCTCAAGAGGGCCTGGATGTGGCAGCATGGTCTGCATCAGGTAAGTGCACATTAAAACACTTGAACACATGTCTAGCTTTATAAGCCTGGTGCCTAAGGCGCCAGGACAGAGGTCCAACATGAGCCTGGCGCCTAAGGCGCCAGGACTGCGTCCAAAGGGCCTCAGCTTGGGCCCGCTGGCACTCCCCTGGGGTAAATGATGCCTGCCTCTGGGGTTGCTGGGTCGGACCTGGCTCCTTGGAGGTAGGCATCATGACAGTACCCCCCTCAAGGACCCTCCCAACAAGGTTCTTCCCTCCGGGGGTTTGGGCTTGTTCGGAAATCTCCGGTGAAACCTTTGTACTAATCGAGGTGCGTGGACATGGTTACTAGGCTCCCACGATCTCTCCTGAGGTCCATATCCCTTCCAGTCAACAAGATAGAAGAGTTTCGACTTACCACCTTGGAGTCTAAAATGTCTTTAACTTCGAATTCTAATTCCCCTTCAATTTGAACTGGATCTGGAGGCTTGGATAATCGGGTTCCTGGTTGTACTGGCTTCAAAAGTGATGCATGAAAAACTGGATGAATACACATGTTGTACGGTAGATCCAGTTTAAAGGCCACTGGGTTGATTATAGCTTTGATGGGATAAGGTCCTATGAATCTGGGATTGAAGGTTTGCGGGCCCTTGAGAGGTAAATGTTTAGTTGCTAGCTATACCTGGTCTCCTACTTGGTAAGGAGGAGTTTTACTTCGGTGCAAATCAGCGTTTTCTTTATACTTTTTCTTGGCTTGCTGTAAATGAGTTGCAGCTTCTTTGAAGGCTCGGGTTATTGTGGAATGCAGATGATTTACTGCGGGCATTTCCAGGGTCAGAGGTGGATCTAGGTCAGAGGTCCGAGGATGGTGACCATACAAAGTATAAAAGGGGGTTTGTCCGGTTCCAGAATGCACTGAATTGTTGTATGCATATTCTGCGATCCAAAGGATGTCTTTCCAATTTAACTCGGATTGGTGTAACATGCACCGAAGATATTGTTCGAGAGTCTGATTGGTTCTCTCGGTTTGTCCGTCGGTCTGGGGGTGGTGGCTGGTGGCTGGTGGATAACCGCACATCTATTTGTGCTAGTTGGCAACACTTCTTCCAAAAATGTGAGATAAATTGACTTCCACGATCCGAGACTAATATGGAAGGGAAACCATGTATGCAAACTATATTCTCCAGGAATTCCTTGGCCAAGGTGGAAGCTGAAGGCAAACTCTTTAAAGGGATAAAGTGGGCCATTTTGGAGAATAGGTCCACAATTACAAGGATTGTGTTGTAACCAGCACAAGGAGGCAGATCTGTTATAAAGTCCATTGACAGGGTGTGCCATGGTGCCGGTGGAATATCCAAGGGTTGAAGTAGGCCGGCTGGCCTTTTCTTTTGAGCCTTGTTTTGGGCGAAAATTCCACAAGACAGTACAAAAGACTTTGTCTTTTCTCCAAGAAGGCCACCAGAAGTGGCGTTTGATTTTTTCCTCCGTTTTAGCGATACCAGGGTGTCCTTCCATTAAAGATTCATGATGATGGGCAATAACAAGTTCTTGCAATTCTTTACTTGGCAGAAACAACCGCTCCTGGAAGTAGGGTAAGTCATCCTTAATGGTGTAATGAGGACCCTTTTGACTCCATTCCAGTAAGGTTGAAGAGTCTAGAAGTTGTTTTACTTGCGTTTGGATATCCTCAATAGTTTGCAATGAAGTTAAGCCTAAGATTCTTTGCTCAGGTATGATGGGCACAGGTTCTAAGCTCGAATTAGGTTCTTCCATGCCAATCCGGGATAAGGCATCCGCTTTTCCATTCTTGCAGCCAGGGCGATAGGTAATTACAAAATCAAATTCCGCAAAGAATAGAGCCCATCGGAGTTGTCGTGAAGATTGAGCTTTGGCCGTCTTTAAATACTGTACGTTTCTGTGGTCCGTAATTACGGTGATGGTGTGTCTTGCCCCGAGAAGGTAGTGACGCCAAGCCTTAAAAGCAGATTTGATGGCCAGTAACTCTTTATCGGTAATTGCGTAGTTGATCTCAGGAGGAGAATATTTTCTGGACCAAAAGGCCACCGGGTGTAGTTGGTTAGTTTTTGGGTCTCTTTGCGACAGGACAGCTCCCATGGCCGAACTGGATGCATCGGTTTCCACTATGTACGGGAGATCTGGGTGCGGGTGCTTCAATACAGGTGCAGAGGTGAATTTGGTTTTCAGGTCCTGGAAGGCTTGTTCGGCCTCAAGAGTCCATTTTCTTTAGGAGAGCGGTGATGGGTTGGACAGTTCGGGAAAATTCCGGGATGAATCTTCGATAGAAATTGGCAAAGCCGAGCATGCTCTGAACTCCCTTCACCGAGCTTGGAGATGGCCATTTGAGGATTGCGTCCACCTTTCGCGAGTCCATTCGGACTCCTTGAGGTGTCAGGATGAATCCGAGAAACTCAACTTCTGTGGTATGAAAAACGCATTTTTCGAGTTTTGCAAATAGTCTGTGCTGGCGCAGTTTCTCAAGAACTGCCCTAACATGTTTTCTGTGATCAGATTCTGAAGAAGAGTACACCAGGATGTCGTCAATGTAAACAATGACACAGACATCGATAAGTTCCCGAAGAACATCATTCATATAGTACTGAAAGGCGGCAGGTGCATTACACAAACCGAAGGGCATCACCTGATATTCGAAGAGCCCAAACTTGGTGCGGAATGCTGTCTTCCATTCGTCGCCTTCTTTTATGCGCACCAGGTGATAAGCTCCTCGGAGATCTAACTTGGTGTGCACACAAGCGTCTTTCACCTGGTCGATAAACTCAGGGATCAAGGGCAGAGGATAACGATTCTTAATCGTTATTTGATTTAGGGCGTGATAGTCTATACACGTTCTAAGGTCGCCTTCTTTTTTCGGCATGAAGAACAGAGCTGAAGAGACAGGAGACTTGGACGGGCGAATAAAACCATTGGCTAGGTACTGATCTAAATACTGGCGCAAATGCAGGTTCTCAGGTTCTGTAAGATCATAAATCTTACTACAAGGTAGTTGAGCATTGGGTACCAGATCGATTTGGCAATCATAAGACCGGTGGGGAGGTAACGTGTTAGCCTGTTCTTTCTGAAAAACGTCTTGGAATTCTTGGTATTCTGACGGTAGCTGTACAGGGTTGGAAGTTGCTGAGGCTAGACCCATAGCTAGATTTCTTGGATAACAAGTTGGTTCACAATCAGGAAAACATATCTTCTTTGCTCGCCAGTCAATTCTGGGATTATGTGTTTCTAACCAAGGAATTCCAAGAATTACTTGAAATTGTGGGGCCTTGATCACAACAAACACAGTTGCTTCCCGATGTCCATCCTGACCCACCAGTGTCACATCAACAGTGGAATGCGTTACAGGCCCTGAGGCTATTTCGGTTCCATCTACTGTAGTAATGACATCTTGGGTTACTTTCGGGCGGAGAGGAAGCTTAATCCTGGAAGCCAATTCACGGTCTATGTAATTTCCAATAGCTCCACTGTCGATGTATGCTTTTATAGCATGCAACTGCTGAGGCTGTTTTGGGTCCACAAGCACCATTGGCATGACAAAATGCGGGGTCAAAGAGTTAGTTTTCAAGCTCGGCAAGCGGACCCCTACGCTTGCCGGGCTCGGTCGTTTCCCGAATCAGGTGTCATTAATTCGTTATCAGTCGCTCCAACCACCTTCTTAAGTGGTTTAACTGGACAATTTCAAAGAAAGTGACCGGAAGTCCCGCAATACAGACAAAGTTGCATTTGCCGCCTTCTCTCTCGTTCTTTCTGCGTTAATGGTCCTTTAACACCACCGATTTGCATAGGTTCAGATACGTCGGTACTCTTGGAGTTAGCGTGGGTTTTGATCGGTGCTCGGTTTTCATACTTGAACCGATCTGCTTTTCTATTTTGAAATCTGCGATCAAGTTGAACCACCAAGTCAATGTAGTCTGCGCAGACCTGGGGTGGGTTTACTATCTGAGCTAGAACATCCTTAGGCTCTCTGCGCAGGCCTCTATGAAACAATGTGATCCTTTTGCTTTCTGGCCATCCAGTTTCCACAACCAGTCTGTTAAAGGTGGCTATGTAGGACAGAAGATCCTGATTACCTTGTCGTAAGGATAGTAGTTCGTTATCAAGGGCCTGTCCTTGAGAGTGTCGAGCGAACAATCTTTCCATGCTGGCCTGGAAGCCCTGAAAATTCTGGAGAATGGGATCATCCTGATTTACCAATGGAATAGACCAATCGGCAGCACTGCCACTGAGGTAAGATAGTATAAAGGCTACCTTGGTCTGGTCATTAGGGAAGGCTCCGGGTCTGCATAGAAAGTGTAAACGACATTGGTTCATAAAGACGGCATATTTCTTGGGATCCCCCGCAAAACGTTCAGGCGGGGCCAAAGGCATGTGTCCAGGTAGATTAATTTGTACCGGGTTACTCAAACCCATTGATGTGGAAATGTCTCCGGAATTAGGTAAAGGAGTGTGCCCTGCCTGGGCCTGTAATAACCTTTTGGCTAGGTCATCTGTTCTTTCCTTGGATAAGATCAGTTCTCTTTTGAGAGTGTTAGTCTCCTGGCGGGCTCAGTGCACCTCTGCCCGTAATTCCCGTAAAAGCTGGGCCAGTTGGTCAATCTCGGAAGTCTCCATAGCGCCCGGGTGGGAAATTGTGGGTAGGCTTTGCGTTCTGTAACGCTCACCTGATTCCCACGGAGGCGCAGGACTGGCTTCGAGTGCTGATGCTTCTTCAATGGTGAAGCGCAGGACTCTGAAGATGGACAGGAAGGGCCCTCTACTCTGGCTTCTCCGGCTCGCAGGAATATTCCCCTGTGCATGAAAAGGGAGTATTACCTACTGACTGAGTTATGCTCAAGCCTCCCACTCTCTTCCAACCCTCCACGATACCCTTCCACGATTCCCCGTGAAGTCTCACCTTAGGGTCAGGAAGGATGAGCTCTCCATCCTGCTTCTGATACAGGGGCGCGTTGAAACCCATTTACTTCACTGGATTGAGGATTGATGGGAGTTCAGGTAAGCTTGACTATTCAGGTAAGGTTCTGTAAAAGTTCTGTTGCAAGTTCAAAAGTCCAAGCTTAATAATAATGTTCATTGTCTTTTTGCAGCAAGCGCTAATGCTTATGTCTTTTTTCCCCTTAGGGGCCGGGGTTCGGAATGCCGGAGATATGGCGCCGACCCGAAGTGAAACGTGCAGTTCCAGTCCCAGTAACTGGCAGTTTAGTTCTGGATGGGCGCTCGGGAACTGTCTTTGCATACGCTCATTCAATGTCTTTGTCTTTTTTCCCCATAGGGGCCGGGGTCCGGAAAATGCCTGAAAGCGGCAAGACCCGAAATGAAATGGGAATGACCCAACAGGTAAGTCTTATTCCCTTCCTTCTCTCACCTCTTATTCTTGTCTTTTTCTCTAGGCTCTGGGAAGTGGCTGTGTATCCGGATGATCGCTGCTGAAGATGGAGGAACCCAGGAAAGGTGAGTGAAATGCAGCGCTGCAGCGATCGTAACAAAATGCTTTTAAAAATAATGTCTTCCCTTTCAGGATCTTCGGTGATGTCTCCCTTTGCAGGTGACCCAGGATGCTGACAGGCGTGGCTGAAGTCCAGATGCAGGAGCTGACACCGTGAGCGTCCAGCTGCGAGGAGCAGAACAACGCGAAGCGTGAGTTGCTGATCGGGTGTGGTTTAAATAGCTTTGGAAGAAGTCCCAAGTGTGTATCCTTCCTCCGATCAGGTGTGTATCCTTCCCCGACCACACCCGGGTGGAAAGTAGTCCCACAAGTAAAGTAGTTCCATTCAGGCCTCAAGAGGGCCTGGATGTGGCAGCATGGTCTGCATCAGGTAAGTGCACATTAAAACACTTGAACACATGTCTAGCTTTATAAGCCTGGTGCCTAAGGCGCCAGGACAGAGGTCCAACATGAGCCTGGCGCCTAAGGCGCCAGGACTGCGTCCAAAGGGCCCCAGCTTGGGCCCGCTGGCACTCCCCTGGGGGAAATGATGCCTGCCTCTGGGGTTGCTGGGTCGGACCTGGCTCCTTGGAGGTAGGCATCATGACAGCCCAGCAGAGGGAGACCAATTGAAGGTTTTGTGTTAAAGTGCATCGGAGCCCGGCGGAGGGGGGCCCGGGGTGAACACTGAATCACCAGAGAAGTTGTGCATATGAGATTCCTGAAGAGAAAGGAACTTTGAATGTTTGTTTGTTGCATCAGGCCCTCTGAAATAAGAGACTTTGAATGGCAAAGAGACTTTGGCACAGAAAGTCCAGATACTGAGATTTTGAACTATCCTCATGCTAGAAAAGCCAGAGTATATAACTCATTAAACGCATTCCTTCCGCCCACAACCCCCCTTTTTTCTTCTTCTTTCTCTCTTGTCTTCCCTTCCCTGCTCTCCTATTTTCTTTCTCTTTGCTGCCTCTCTCTTTCTCGCTATTCCTTGTTATCTGTTCCTTACTTGTGAATACTGCTTGCATTTTTTTAGGATGAATTAATTTGATAATATTCCATACTTGATTAACTTTTATCATACTTGTTCTGCTTGAAAATCCCAATAAAATATATTACAAAAGCAAAAACCCCCAAATAAAAACAACAAAAAAGAAAATCCGGAGTATGTGCTAAGCTCAAGAGTACCACCTCATCCTGTTCTGAAAACGTGGGGAAGGGAAGCTAAAGGCTCAACTATCCTGACATATCATTTCTTGAATATTTTTCTTTTGTATAACATTCTTTCCCACACCATTTGTATTTAGAAGTAAGGATTGGCAACATCTTTATTAGTATAGGTCCTTTTATTTTCACCAGACTCTACTAGGACTGTGTTATTATCTTTTGATAGTCGTAGCTTATCCCGTCTTTCGATTTAGGATTTGGTAGGCGTTTTTCAAACCCAATTGAAGTTCAATAAACACCCTTGAACTGTGATCACTTGTGTCTGTCTTCACTGTTAGATACCATGCCTTCCTTACAGAAGCCTGGGATTGGTGATGGAACAAGGCCAAGATGAAGCACTGAAGAGGTGCATGAGACTCGCAAGGATAAAGATTTAGAGAAGGGAGGCACAAGAAAAGGTCCCCCAGCTATGAGCTGAACATCGAAAGGTGGAGAGATTAGATTAGAGGTCCAAAGAACTAAGAGCTTGAAAGAGGGAGGTTGCGAGTGGTCCAGAGAGGACGCTGCAAACACCTTAGGTTGGCCTCCTGTTTCATGTGGCTCAGAAATTTTGTTTAAGGTCAGCACAAGCTCAACATTAACTGATGAATCAACCATCAGGCTCCAGTACAAATTTGAGACCCAGCAGGACTCCCCCCCCGCCGTCCCCTATCTGCACATGAACCTTAGCAACGAAGCTATGAACACCAGAGATTTATATGGACTGAAATAACAAGAACCACTGTGTGAGACCGTTTCCCTGATAATCCTTTATTTTGTCTATGACACGTAGCGCATACATGGTTTATGTTATGTTAAACTAACAAGGAGGGCTAAGACTAGGCCTAAATGAGAACTGAAAGAACGTTATTTTGAAGTTTTCTGGAACCTTCCCGAGAGGCACTGTTGAACGTTTTGGGCATGATTTTCTTTCCTAACCATGATTGAGTTACTTTTATGCACATTCCTGGCCCTTAAGGCAATTGCTACACTGTCTACTTGTAACTCTAAACACCTGTTGGGGAAACAAATTTCATATATGGCTCATACATGATCCTTGTATTCTTTGTGCCATATCACACCCAAGATTCCATGTGAGGCTCAGTAATATTGATCATTAAGTAACTTGTCTTTGGAGACTTTGCTCAGGCCTCCCTTTCCGAAGAAAACATTTTGCCACTGCCCAAGGACCTTGTATACAAATTATCTCAACATCCATCATGGCTCCATTAAAATAGAAGAAACTAACGGCAGAAAGAAAACCTTCCAACAAATGGTTTAATAAAGATCTGCTCGACCTCAAATGAAGGGGTAGAATGTTAAAACACGAATGGGGAAAATCAGGTTCTGACACAGATCTCAAGGTCCAAGCCAAAGGTCAGCAAAACGCATTGATGCATAGGAGGAAACTATGCATCAATTCTATATTCTATATTCTATAACAGCAATATACTATGTGCCCCCCAAAAGCAGCCAGGCTCCTTAAAATTGGCAAGGAATGTCAGAACCCTACGAAGTTAATATCATTATAATCCCTTGCCAAGAACTGGCACATGACCTCTTTGCCGCTTTCCTCTGTTGAAGTTGTTAAGCTCAAAGAATCTATCAATGGCCAACTCCAAAACCTAATCACACCTACGTCTTTGCATGGCCCCACATTCACACCTTTCCCTAAGGCTTCAGCTGGGTCTCTGCTCAAAACTGTGAACCACATGAATGCCACGACTGTCCAAGCTCTACCCGCCCTACTTGCTTCGTCAAAGACCGTATCCGCTTCCTTGCCTTGATGGAGCGGGCCCAGCCATCAATGCAGCAGGGTTTAGTTCCAGGCCACTTGATAAAAGCAGTGATTACCCCACTATTGAAAAAAACATGGGTACATCAAACTCCACTTCTTAGTTTACAGGTACATGTGTCCTCATTTATAAATGTCCAACATGTTTCAACGCTCATTGTGTATATTTATTTTATACAGCGGTGTCTTCCTCGTGGCCCAACGCTCATCTTGGATATCCACAATGATAAATGAAAAATGAATCAATGTTTTCATATAAATCAATACCCTAATCAATGTGCTAATGACAATTCCCCAAAACGATTTATCTGCGTATTACTAATTAATGGAAGTTCAATTGCATGGAAATACATTTGAGGGGACAAGGAACTCGAGAGAGGGTCCATCTGTACTTTGCCTGTGGAGGGAGAATGAAAATATAGTTAGCAGGAAAAACTAATTGGGATGTAAAGATATTGACCACACTGTGTATAAGACTAAACAATGATAATTAATTGTCATGAACGCCAGCATTTAATCGTAGAGAAGCAGAATACTTATTCTGCAGGTTTGAGGATAATCTAGACAAATGTCAAATATGTAAATTCCGTACTATTTACTATTCCTATTTTTAAGGCAAAAATGTGTAATGTAAAAGAAATGCCATTTGCTACCTCTAGATTATTTGTCCACATAGTAGTACTTCAGCGCGGAACCATCTTTGCAACGTATTGCATGGTAGTTGATAGCCATGCCACACCGCCTGAATAGTTCAGGTTTGCTGAAAAGTTATACTGCAGACCTTTATATGCCCAGATCAGTATACAAGGGGCTCCCCTGTAAAGCCTTACCTATACTTTACCAAGTTTCACTTACACAAAGTTGGTCCAGCTGATCTCACATCCCGCTCTTTAGTTCAGCGTCCTGCTGGTTGCCACCATTATGCTCTGCCGTATCTTACACATCAGTGGGCCTTTAAAATACCTGACCATGATGGAGGAAGAGTCATTGCATCTTACGTGGGTGTAATGTTCGCAGTCTACCTACCACAACCCAGGAAGCCTGAGGCACAAAAAGGTTGCGCACAATGGCGCGACATGCTATGCGCTTGGCTTTGGGAGTCTCTTTACCCAGACTGCCAGAAGGAGGCCAGAGCTTGCAGCAGATAAGTCAGGGGCGTGTGGGGAGAGTGACGAAGGGACACTGTAGAGCAGAGGAGGTGCGGGGGGAGCGTACCCCCACCAAAAGGGACTTGTAGAGGGCCATGAACAAAAAGCAGACTTCACGAGTGGGACCTTCTCGGCCTAGAATCCACAAGTCTGGCCTTTCACAGCTTTTGGGCCCCAAACCGGGTGCCATATTGAAATAAAAAATGGTTCAGCTGAGCAGCCTATACTTTGAACCGTCAGCACAGGGTTATCTCTAAGGAATAAAAAGGTATCCCCTCTACCACAAATTAATGCAGCCCATGTTTGTTCACTTCCATAGCATGAATATTTTGATGGTATCATTTCTTTCAGTGGTCTCCCAATTTTCCTTTTGAAACTGATGTTTGTATAGCACTACTTTATTCCGACCAGATTTTAACCCTACAATTGTGGACCCACTGCACTCTTAGACACAATTCCCATTAAGACCAATGCTACTGACTAATATTTCTCATCTTTAAAGCTAAATTAAGGTTATTCAGGCATCTTGCCCCTGCACACCTATTAATACTGTCATTATTTCAATTAATAAGCAACGCAAACACTTTTTAGGCATTCAGCTTCTCACACAGTGCTTACACTGTGGTCCCAATTAAAAGATGTGTACCTCTTCTTTCACCTGCATTTTTGAATACCCATTCTGACCATCAGCAAATATTATTCCATTATAAAGATCAGTTTCATTATTGTTGTTAACCTTGAAATACATTCAGTTCATTGTCCTTGTTTAATCCCTCCTTGATTGCTCTCAGTTAAAAAATCATTTTAGCCTCTATTTATTGCATTTGGTTTTCCCTGTCTCCACCAAAAAATAACAAATCCAGTCTAATTTCTCATTCAGGTGCTCTTTCATCCAATGCTGTACCAAGGCATACAATCCATTTCTTCTGCGAATTGCTTAAAGATGCTCCCTTATCCCGCTGAGCAGTACTCATTTCATACTTACAACATAGAATGTTTCCCTTACACAGACAGTTATGTACTCAAAAAAAGTATTTATCCAGTTGATACGTTCTGTTATTGCAATCTCTCTATTGACACATGCTGTGAATGATTGAACTTTCGGAAGCGCATAAAAGCACATTCTGAAGGTACCACACTTAAGGAATCCCTCTGGCTTAGCCCATAACCATATGATTTAATGGATGGGCATGTGGGTAGCTGAGAGCTCAGACTTAACTTTTGCTTTATTGTAGTTACCTTTTTCAATACTACCCCAGGTTTTTCCTGCACATATTTCTTTATATCTTTGTCTAAAAGTAAAATATTCCAAAGTGTCCTGAATACTTTATATAGCAAGTGACTTTGTGCAGATTAACAGTTATACACCGTTCCTCTCCTTGATTGGCATGATTTGAAATCAGCAAGTTTGATATGTTGAATTTCCTTTCTGTTTCCATTTCTAACTAATTTTCTTTTTTCTCATATCCTCTTTCCATAAATCTTTGATTAATCCTACACACCTGCTGATCAGATTCATCTACTTCATCTTGCTGCAGTTTCTCCTGGCCCTAAGCATTTCTTGTGTTTGTGGCTACTTAGGCAGGTAGAATCAAATGTACCTAGGTTTTCTCCTGCAAGTTTCTTGTGTCAATCTTGTTGTTACTTATGTAAATGTCTAAAGGCCTCATTCTAAGTTTGCCAGTATGCCGTCGGTAATTCCGGCGGGATACCGGCAAACTGACCTCCCGTTTCTGCCGAATGATATCCTGGAATTTCTGGGATATTACATGTAGCGGAAAAGGTGGTAAATCTCCATTCAGTATTACCGGTAATACTGGCAGTTTTTTGCTGGTGGGGGCCTGATTTATCTCCAGACGTTGGCTGGTGGTTAATCAGTGACCCCCAGTAAAAGTTCTGGTCACAGAATTACTGGCAGTTTTATCAGTAATTTCCTGCACCACAAAACCTGTAATGAGGCCCTAAGAATGCTATTTCCTCCTGACCAGATGTATAGTTAAGTTCGATTTTGAACGTACTCAATTTCAATTGTCTTGTTTACTGTTCTAATTGTTCTCTGCTTCCTGTCCATATTATAAATGTTTCAGCTATTTACCACCTATAGCAGCTATTTATCACCTCCACATACGTACACATTGCTCATTCAGATGTCATTGCAGAAAGGTCAAAAGTGGCCTCATATTCTCCCTAAGAACAAATTGGCTCGTGGATGACAGAATAAGGCAACATTAAACATTATTTATTTTTCGATGTTTGCCTCTTATTGTCTTGTCTCTGTTTTTGTTGTATTACGTTACACATTATTTGTGTTTTAATATTCAGTATAATTGTACTTTGAATTTACCCCCTTTGTTTTTGGTTTGATTTCTCTGCCACATCAAAGGTTTTGCTTTTGCCTTTGACCCTCTATTGAAGATTGATATGAATGGTCACTCAGAATGTTAATGTGTATGCCTTGGTGAAAAGTGTAGGGCTCAAAATTTGTGTTGCAAGAAGAAAATATGAGTTATTAAAAACTGTTCAGGAAAAAGGAGTGTCTGAATAACGAAATGAATGATAGGAAATGTAGGGAAAGGGCGTTATCAATAGCTAATAAAGCTCAACCAGTCAAGGTGGAGCACAGTTAAGTGCATATCAAATAAAGATTGATCCTTTCCTGTCCACTACTCCAGAAATAACCTCTGAGGTCCCACCAGGTTTTGCCTTCCCACCTTAGACATTTAATGTGCACATATGTCCATTGGCCTCCCCTGTGGACCTATTCAAGTGTAACCTTCCAAATATAGGTGTCATTCAGATCAGGCCAAGCTCCACTTTGGAAGTAATGAGAACTCATTTAGAAAAATAGCAACGTCATCCCTCTCCATAGTCGAGGAATGGATGAGACTAAGCAGCGTGTGTCTCAACTGTATCGAAACTGAAATGGTCCTGTTTGGGCAAATCCAACTCATATGTACTCCTATTCACCTGGCGTGGCTCACCGAGTTACCAACCTGAACCAGTGAGCCATGCCAGAAACCTGGGGATTCTGTTTGATTCTGCAGTTTCCTTAATCCCACAGGTGAAAGGAATCACGTAGAGTGCATAGCTCAGACACAACATGCTCAACAAAGACTTCCTTTACTTCTGCCATTCGGAAGGGCTGGCATTAGCTGCTGTCCTGTCAGAGTTGGATGACTGTAACATCGTGTTTAGTGGCCTTCTGAAGATAAATCAAAGCCAGCAACAACTTAGACCAGAACCGTGGAACTATGATGACCGTAGGTCTGTAAATGTTTGAGTGCATTACTCTGCCCTGATTTGCTTGCACTGGCTAGCGATAGATCAGAGTATTGCCTTCAAGATACTTTGCTGGGCAGACAAAGCTTATTGGCCCTATGTGCCTAAGCAAACCCACCAAACATTGCATTCCACTGATGAACCTGAGACCTGCTTCAGTAGAAAAATACTTCCTTCTTCTGAAAATGTTCTGTAGGTAAGTGTCTAGGGTTAGTGGGTCTGAGCTCACGGGACAGTCTCACTGCTACCTTGAGGCTACTGCAGAACCATTGGAAGTTTCAGCATGAGCTCAAGGGGCACTCTTTGTCCACGCCTTCCTACTATGAGTTTCCTCCTAGCTGGTCACGCCGACTTCTGGAACTTGGACTACTTTTTCTCCAGAATGGGTGACAGCACATGAGGACTTTAAAAGCTTGCCATGTAGGAATTCTGAGTTGCTACGCCATTTTCTTTTCCTTCCTTTTGATATCATCTGCCACTTGTTATTCTTCTTCTTCTGTCTTTTTTGTTCGCCGCACCCCGAAACAGCTTAAGTGGCTTACAGTGCTATGTAAACTGCCAATAAATAAATAATATAAAAGGAAAATAGCCAAAATGTGGAGGATTCAAACCTCCCCTCGAACGTACATGAGCCAAAAGGGAATATATATTCCTGGCTGTAAAGGCCAGACAGCCCGATGCCTTCCCCTACCCTGGGAGAACAATTGGGACCGCCCAATGAAGTGCAAAAAAGTTAAGATCTTGGCTAAAATCATTCAAAATATGTAGGCACCCTCACAGTTCTAAATTCCCAGTGACTAAATGGAAGAAATTCTAAAACATTGGCGCCCACCTCCGAGAAGGGGACATGTAACAGAAATCAATTTTACTGCAGCTGGATTTACATCTGCCACACTCCGACTCCTGCCCCTGAAAAAACAATGCTAATAGTAAACTGGCTGTCCATGGTTGAAGTTCCATAGGCCATGACGCAATCAAGTGAAGTGCTGTGTTGATGGAACCTATACCACCTTTTCAATCGGATCACCTGCTTCATACATGCTCGCCACATGGCTGACTGCCCGATCAATACAATGGAGATACAGAACCATCACTACATCAAAGAGAGGGAAATGGGTCTTTGGGAAAAGCCCAGGCTTGCACCCTTCTAGTACTCCTGAGTACTTACTGGGTCAGTGCTGGTGCCGGGTGAACATTCACTGCAGGTTACTGCAGCCCTTTCTGGTTAATCTGTGTCCTGAAGTGAGCAGCATATAAAACTGAAAAATACCTGTTATTGCTCAGGTAGGCTCAGATTCAATAGGCAAAAGATTAAGAGTTAACCCTGTACTCAGTGCTGTTTTAGCACCCCAGATAGTGAAAAAATGTGGTGCCCTCACCCCCGCACCCGCATACAACTGGCCAATGCCAGGGGAGGGGAGGTGCCACATTTCTTTTTAACTCCCGGCGTCGGGGCAGGGAGTTAATCACCTCAATAGGGTGCAGATGCAAAAGCATTAGCCAGCACAAGAGCGGGGGAACATTTAATTTCAATAGGGCGCCTGTCGCTCCCCTACGCCAGCTCAGGGGAGCCCTTCAAACACTGTCCCGAACTTGCATGGCAGGGGAATAATGGCGCCCCGTGCGGTCGCCCGGGCGGCTCTACCCTAAGATCGGCTCTACCCTAAGGTCGGCCCTGCCCTAAGGTCGGCCCTGCCTGTAGCTACTGAACATCGTGTTACAAATGCCATATCATATCACTGTAACTTGCTGAACACTATGGGCCTCATTACGAGTTTGCCGGTCCGGATACAACGGTACTGGTAAGCTTACCGGTAACGTTGTATCCGGACCGGCAAACTCTGAGTTGTGCTGCGGGTGCCTTTCATTCCGCCAGGTCTGACCTGGTGGAATGAAAGGCACCCGTGAGCACAGCAAGCCTGTAGCACCGGCACGGTAATGAACCGTGCCGGTGCTACAGGCATCCCCATTCCCATTGAGCCCTATATGGCTCAATGGGAATGGGGATATACTGGCTCCGGCACCTGCAAAAGGGCCATTACCGGGTCCGGCGGGGCCGGAATACCCTGGTAATTGACTATTCGCGGATGCCATATTATCTTGCCGGTTTGGTTTTGCCGGCAAGGCTACCTCCAACCTCGTAATGAGGCTATGCTATGCTGGAGTCTCTCCCACATCTACCCCCTGTCCCACTAGCAAGCACTGGAATACAAAAAGGTTCACACATGCAGGTTTCATACTAGTTTTTATCGGATGAATGAAATGAAAGGCATGGACACTGACGAAGCTCACCACTGCTTCATGGAATCTGATATTTCTTTACGCCCACTGGAAATGCTGCCCCTCTCTTATCAGCACCACTAAGAAATGCTCCCACTGCCTAGATCACTGGATGAAAAAATAGTAAGAGGTATTAGTAAACTAATATAACAAAAGGACATTTTTGGCAGGCACAATGCCGCGACCTGAATAGCGGAACAATTGAAAATTGATATAGTGGCATACAACTCCCACCAGGGGTATTCAGCCCATAGTCTGATAGAGGCAAGGAAATGAGCACGCTAAGAGGATGGGTGTCATGAACCGCCACCTGCGTCCATTCTGGACTTCGTGTTCCCTGACCCATAGAGGACTGAATTCCATGATCCTTCCAACATGGCCGTTTGGCGTGGAACGCAGCTTGCCAGTCTTTACGCTCTATGTTCAAAATTCTACAAAACAGACACGCCCACGCAGCTCTGCGCATCTCAACGCTACAACTCGGAGTAGTCTGACGTGTGTTGCTGGAGTTCGCTCGGGGCTTCCTTCCGAGTCCAGTTTTCCGATTCCTTGAATCCACTTCCATTCCTTTCCTTTCCTCGAACTTACCTTCTAGCCTCTTCCTGGATCCTCGCCTGCGCTCGGGTCACGGCGTTCCGTGCCTCCGAACTCGGACATTATTTCCTTCCTGGTTCCCGGACCTGGACATCTGAACGCCTCCTGGTGTAGGACTGCTATCCTCACCCTGGAGCCCGAAGACCAGCACACGGGTCTATACAAATCCCGGACCGTGTGAAAGAAATCACCCAAGAAGGTCGTAGGCAAAGAAAAACAGGTGAGAAGGGGAGAGACTTGTGACAGATTGAGAAGCCTAAAAAACGATACGAATACATAGATGGAAGCCGCGGTTCAAGACCTCATGCGAGGTATGCAGGAATTAACCACTGAAGTCCAGAACCTTAAGGCAGAGAATGCTGCTTTAAAGCAGCTAGTCTTGTCTTGTGACTCTGCTACTAAAGAAAGTGTCTTATTGGGAGGAGTAATGGACAAATATGATGGCTCTTCAAAGAACCTTCGTGCCTTCCTTGATTCATGTTTGGTGCATTTCACCTTCAAGTCCTAATACTTTTCCACCCCAAGAGCCAAGGTGGGGTTTATGATCTCACACCTCACTGGTAACGCCTTGACCTGGGCAACCCCCCTAGTCAATTCGGGCGACGCCCTCCTGGATGATTATGATGGGTTTGTGGAAGCCCTACAAGCCATGTTTGATCGTCCAGAGGTTGTTTACAGCGCTCAAGAACGACTACTTGAATTTCAACAAGGATCCCAGGATATGCTTACCTATGTGACCCGCTTTAAACAACTTGTAAAAGAGGCTGATTGGTCCCAAGAAGCCAGCTTCACCCTCTTTCGAAGAGGCCCAAATGAAGAAATAAAGGACGAGTTAGCCAGGGTAGCTCGCCCAAGCTCCTTCCAGGCCCTCATGGACCTCTGCCTACAAATCAACTTTCGTATCCAGGAAAGAAAGGCAGAGAAAAGAAAGTCTAAGTCAACATCCCAAAAGGCTGCCACAGACCATCCATACAGACCAGAGCCCACAGCCTCTCCAACCTCGGATCCAGAACCCATGCAACTGGGGGCTTTCCGTGGACCCATTACCCAACAAGAAAGGATGCGCCCGATTCATACTGGACTCTGCATGTACTGCGCCTCCGATAAACACCTGGTGAGGGAGTGCCCTATCGCCCCACCACGGCATTCGGGAAACGCCAGCTCCCGATCCTAGATGGGGCACAGTTTCGGGAGAAAGGTGTCTGCTCCACATCAATTCCTTCCTTGAACTCTCCTGGACAAAACAATCTTGTGATTCTACAGGCATTCCTATCTCCTTCCAAGAAAGAATCCTACCCCATCCTAGCATTAGTGGATTGCGGAGCCATGGGCATATTCATAGATCATGATTGGGTGACTAGTCACAACATCCCCCACGAAACACGAGAGACAATGCAACCTGTTGAAGCTATTGATAGGAGACCCTTATCTTCAGGACCCATAACCCTTCAAACCAAAGAGATTCTTCTTTCTATAAATCACCACCAAGAAAGGATTAAATTTGACATCATAAGGTCTGCCCACTATTCTATGATTCTAGGCATGCCCTGGTTACAGAAGCATAACCCCTACATCTGGGCAGCAGGATCCTTATTTCTTGGTTCAGAACATTGTATGTCCCACTGTTTGTCCCCAATCACCTTACCAAGTTCTTCTGAAGACTCTCAAGAAACTCAGCAAATTCCGATCACCGTCTCTAACATTATCCAGATTCCCAGGGCCTACCAGGCATACACAGATGTATTCTTAACAGCAATTGTTCAAGCTCTACCACCCCACAGACCAGAGGATTGTGCTATTGACACTGAATCTTCAGCCGTGATTCCCTTCGGAAGAATGTTTATTCTGTCAGAACCTGAAAAAAGGGCCCTCTGAGAATACCTGGACACCAACTTGGAAAATAGAACTATTCGACCATACAAGTCCGCAGCGGGTGCCTTCCTTTTCTTCGTTCCTAAGAAGGATTCCAAGGAGCTTAGGCCATGTTTGGATTACCGTGGCCTTAACCAATGCACTCTGAAGGACCGTTACCCATTGCCTCTCATCTCGGACATCCTGGAAGCAGTGAGAGGTGCAGTCATCTTCACAAAACTAGATCTCAGGGGTGCCTACCATCTTATTCGTATAAAAGAAGGTGATAAATGGAAAACAGCCTTTGAACACCCTTTGGCCATTTTGAATACCTGGTCATGCCCTTTGGACTTGCTAATGCCCCTGCCATTTTTCAACGTTTTATGGATCAGTCTTTTCTGATATGTTGTTCCTCTTCGTCATTGTATACTTAGATGACATCCTAATCTACTCCAAGGACTATCTGGAACACGAAGAGCACGTAAGGGCAGTCTTACAACGTTTTCGAGAACACAAGCTCCTGGCCAAACCCGAGAAATGTCTTTTCCATGTATCAACTGTTCACTATCTCGGATTCGTTCTTAGCCCAAAGAGGTTTGGAATGGATTATTCCAAGGTTGATTCCATTCTATCTTGGCCTGTTCCGACCACTGTAAAACAAATTGAATCCTTCCTGGGGCTTGCTAATTTCTACAGGAAATGTATACCCACATTCTCTGAGATTGTGCACCCCATTGTCACATTATTAAAGAAAGATACCCCCTTTCAATGGACTTCAGCCCAAGATTCGGCATTTCAATGGTTGAAGTCAGAGTTCACACAAGCTCCCATCCTAGCTCAACCCGAAACTGACAGACCCTTCCTTGTTGAAACTGATGCCTCCAACTACACCATCGGGGCAGTCCTGAAACAGGAACTTGACGACAAGTTAGAACACCCCATCGCCTATCTCTCCCGCACCTTGACTCACAGTGAAACTCATTATTCCATCCTGGAGAAGGAATTGTTAGCCATTCGTCAATCCTTCACTGATTGGCGTCATCTCCTTCTGAGAGCCAAACACCCAGTGCAAGTCCGCACGGACCATCAGAATCTTCAACTCCTACAATCCCTGGAATGTAGAAACAGTCACCAAGCCTGTTGGGCCTTCTTTTTGGCCCAATACCAATTTCAAATCCATCATTTTCCTGGAACACATAACATTATAGCCGATGCCTTACCCAGACGTCCTGATTAGGAAACCCTTGAGGACCGGACCTTTCCTAAAATGTTTCCCAACACAACATTTGTTGCTCAAGCAATTACTCTCCTGGAGGATATTCACGCCCAATCTCAGTCCTCTGAACCCTGGAAGGAGTTTAAGAGAAACAATCGGTGGAATCTCAAAACAAAAGACGGATATCTATTCAAGGACAATCGGCTGGTCATCCCTACTCCAGGATTGAGACAAAAGATCACAAGCTTATGCCATGATACTCTCCATTCAGGACACCGTGGCATAACCAACACCCTCCATCTTATACAAAGACAGTTTTGGTGGCCAAGGATGAAGGCTGACATCAAGATCCATGTCCAGACTTGTGCAGTCTGATATCAGAACAAACATGACAATAAAAGACCAGCAGGTCTCCTACACCAACCAGCACTACCAACAAGACACTGGGAAATCATTGCCATGGATTTTATCATAGAACTTCCTTCTTCCAGAGGCTACACGACCATAATGGTTACCATTGATTTGTTCACACATATGGCTCATTTTACGCCTCTATACAAACTACCATCCTCATCTGAACTTGCTGGGATTTTTTTAGAACACATATTCCGCCTTCATGGACTACCTTCCAAAATAATTTCCGACAGAGGACCCAGTACATATCCCAGTTCTGGAAACAACTATGTTGTATATTGGGAATTCAACGTGCATTGTTTTCGGGTTATCATCCACAGACCAATGGAGCTACCGAACGAGTAAACCAAACCCTGGGACAGTATCTTTGTTGTTTCGCCACCAAAGTCCAGGATGATTGGTCACTCTTAATACCTGTGGCCGAATTCGCATACAACAATTCGGATCATTCTGCTATCAAAACCAATCCTTTCTTCTGTAGTCAAGGATTTCATCCTTCAGTCCTACCATCCGTTCTCCCACATCCTACCCCAGTTCCTGCGGTTGATTCCTGGATTGAAACACTAATCAATGTGCACAAAGAAGCTACGGAACACCTAGAAAAGGCCCAAAGAGACGTGAAACAATATGCAGACTCCAAAAGAAGGCCTGGGTCTTCCTATTCAATTGGCGATAAGGTCTAGTTATCCTCAAAACTCCTTCCTCGTCACCTACAACCAAATAAATTGGCTCCCAGGTATTACAGACCTTTTTCTATAAAAGAAATTGTTAATACAGCGGCCTTTCGACTCAGACTACCAGAGTCATGGAAAAGGATTCATCCAGTCTTCCACACTTCTCTATTAAAACCATATGTTCAGCCCTCTCGAACTGCTCCAAGATCCACCCCAGTGATTGTGAATGACCAACTCGAATATGAGGTCTCCAGAATTTGTGACTCTAGGTACCGACGTGGTCAACTACAGTATTTGGTTGAGTGGAAAGGTTATCCTCCCAGTGAGCACACCTGGGAGCCCGTTTCAAACATAAATGCCACCCGGCTGATACGAAGATACCATCTCATCCATCCAGGTAAACCCATAGGAGCTGGGTTTCAGAGGAGGCATACTGTCATGAACCGCCACCTGTGTCCATTCTGGACTTCCTGGTCCCTGACCCATAGAGGACTGAATTCCGTGATCCTTCCAACATGGCTGTTTGGTGCGGAACGCAGCTTTCCAGTCTTTACGCGCTACGTTCAACATTGTACAAAACAAACACGCCCCCGCGGCTCTGCGCATCTCAACACTACCACTCGGAGTAGTCTGACGTGTGTTTCTGGAGTTCACTGGGTGCTTCCTTCCGAGTCCAGTTTCCCGATTCCTTGAATCCACTTCCTTTCCTTTCCTTTCCTTTCCTCGAACTTACCTTCTAGCCTCTTCCTGGATCCTCGCCTGCGCGCGGGTCACGGCGTTCCGTGCCTCCGAGCTCAGACATTATTTCCTTCCTGGTTCCCGGTCCTGACATCTGAACGCCTCCTGGTGTAGGACTGCTATCCTCACGCTGGAACCCAAAGACCAGCACACGGGTCTATACAAATCCCGGACCGTGCGAAAGTAATCACCCAAGAAGGTTGCAAGCAAGGAAAAACAGGTGAGAAGGGGAGAGACATGTGACAATGGGGAAGTGGGAAACACAGGAAGAGAGAGATGCAGGTTGAAGAATGTGTTGTGATAGAATGGGTGTGTGTTTGTCCTACTAGGTGGACCATACTTCTGCAAAAGGGAGTACGCGGATATGCCCCAAAAGGGTTGTGATAATGAGGTGTTGTTTCCAAGTTACATTTGGAGAATTGCAAGTTCACATACAATTTAATGTTGGATGCATGAGGGGCTCGAGAACATGTTGCCACTACTGCAGTGGAGATTCGGTGCGGGATCAAAGACTATTAACAGAACAGAACAAGGCCGACATTGGAAGAAGGCATTTCTGTACTATGCCCCGGGCAGCTAATGGCATGCCCCATGGCTCATTGCTGACTGGATTTATTACAAATGCAAAATACAGACCCAGCCGCACAATGCAATATCTAGGGTTCCCTGCAGCCAACCTGAGGAAACAGATCAAAAGCATCATTTGCCACGTCAGCCAGTGGTATTTCAGAAAATCGCACTATTCAGGTATTCAAGTGTTCCAGAAATGCCACCTCTGCCGCTGGTAACCATAAAATGTATTTTTTCAAAAATGTATTTTCTTAGTCACTCCCACCTTTAATGTGAGGGTGGGAATGGATAATGTTCAGTAGTGACTCAGACCACTAGAGCACTATACCTTGATCCACAAAAGGGAACGTTTGGACCCTTTTATGCATTACTACCCTAAGGCTTTGCTCGGGATCTCCATTCTCAGATTTCTTTTTCATATTCCACCATAAAGAAGAACAAATATTGTTGTTTGCCACAAAGGAAAAACACGATTCATGTTAATTTCACTAATTAATTGAACACCAAATGTTCATTTATCTCCTGTTTAAATTCTCACATGAATATCATATTTGCATGCTTACTCTGATTATTTGCAGTGTTGTTAGCCATTTTCGCTGCTACCCACACACTGAAAATAATCAGAGTAAGCATACAAATAGGATATTCATGTGAGAATTTAAATCAGAGGTAAATAAAAATGTGGTGTTCAATTAATAAGTGAAATTAACATGCATCGAGTTTATTGCAAAACAAATCAATGAAAAGAAAGACCCACAGGGCCTCATTACGAGGTTGGAGGTAGCCTTGCCAATTTTACCGGCAAGGGTACCTCCATACCGGCATGAAAATCCGGCATTCCACGAATGGGCAATTACCAGGGTATTCCAGCCCCGCCGGACCCAGTAATTGCCCTTTCGCCGGTGCCAGTATATCCCCATTCCCATTTCAGCCCCATAGGGCTCTATGGGTATTGGGATGCCTGTAGCACCGGCATTGTTCATAACGGTGCCGGTGCTACAGGCTTGCTGTGCTCACGGGTGCCTTTCATTCCGCCAGGGCAGACCTGGCAGAATGAAATGCACCCGTGAGCACAACTCAGAATTTGCCAGTCCGGTAACAAGGGTACCGGCAAGCATACCGGTACCGTTGTTACTGGACCGGCAACCTTGTAATGAGGCCCACTAACGCTCTTCTAAAAGAATTTGAAAACAAAAAAATAACACAAGACCAGTTCAGCACAGACAGTGCGATGATGAGCAATTTCTACAAATGACCTTTAGATGGCGCGTGGAACACCACAAAACATAATGCCGAAAAAACAAAACATTAATTATCTCAGGAACGGGATGACCTATTGAGTTAGAAATGGTTGCATTGATTCTGTAATGAAATAAAGAATATTCCATGCAAAGTTCATGACGCCAAACCTCACCGTTCATGAGGAGTTACACCCCCAAGATCAACGCCATATAGAAACCCACAAACAAACACAACATAGTTTTTTTATATATAGCTATGGCTAAGGTGGTGAGTTGCGGGCAACAGAGATGCTGACTTTTTCACCATGTTACCATGGCCAACCGTAAATGTTTTTTTTTACTGTATTGAAGGGAATCAATGGTGCTTCCTGTCTGTAAAGTAGAAAAAGGGGGACAATTATTGGGACAAATTTGGAATTTCTACATCCATCAATGTAATGGAGGAAAAAATAGGTGCATTTTTGGCAGTAGCTCTCCCTCGAATACCGCTGAAGTCAATCCAATGGAATACCGGCAGCAGTATTTTACCAACCCCTGACTTAGGCAGACAGAAAAATCACCAATATTTTGCAAATACCATCGATTTTACCATTGCTGGCTGACTCTAAATGAGGTGCTAAGACATTTACCTAATGCTTAGTGCTAGATGTCAGATTCCTCAGAGGGCTGCAATATTAGGAATTATTACTACCCAGCTCAATGATAACCAATCTGTCTGGATTGGAAGGATTAAAGATTGAGTTGGCCACGCATACTGAAATCCACAGGCAATGTTCACCCTTTGAGATAAACTGCTGCCAGTTCACTGAAGGTGTAAAACAGAGAAGAAGTCAATTGCCATAACTTGTAGCTTTTGGTCATCATTTCCAAAGAACATGCGCCTACTCTCAGGGTCCCTAGATGTGAAATGTGGGATAAGATGTGCCCTTATGCCTCATACGTTAAGGACTGCGACTAGGAAGAATAGTGCTCACGATTGCCTGTAAATAACCTTGATAATAAACACAATTGATCAGGGCATCCCGCATATATGAAGAATTCCAGAGTCTATAGAGAATTCAGTACACTTTTACTCATGACAAAGTTGCAAAAGAAATTGAACATAACATTGCATATTGAAAAAGTCATCATAGTGTCGAACAATGGTGTAAGTTTGATGTCTTCACAGGACAAACAAAAATATGCATATATGTTAATATGGATTGGCAGCTCACGGTCTTTGGCTGTATACTTGGGAACTTTTATGAGAAAGATTGTATTTGGACCACTGTCCTAGATTCATCTTAATAGCCTTTTACTGCTATCTGGCACAGATTAGTCTTGTGTCATTTTCTAGAATTTTAGTGACGCATGTTATTTGCTCGTTTTAAATTGTATGCTCTATGTGATGTGCATTTTAAACGTTTGTATGTATTTTTGTGTTATGGTTTATTGTGTATAGACCATTTGACACAAATACATTTTTTTTAAAAAGAGGCATTCTCCCACTCCTTCATTGATTCACTTTTGGACCTTTAAAGAGAGAGCAGCTCTTTCCAAAGACCTCTACCTCTGCTCCCTACCCATCCCTAGAACACATTGGGGTTGACCTTTGCTGAGGACCAAGGCCTGCCCCTGTGCTGGCAAACCTCCCTAGGCTGGGAGAGTAGAGACTGAAATCACTCACCTTGCTCAAGAGCCCCCTGCAGTGGGACTCACAGCATCCAGATGGCTAAAGCTGCAAGGGCTCCTGTTTTTCATTGCTCAAACCAACTCGAACTACATTTGAACCGTGTTTGCTGCTTTCGAACTTCATGACCTGTGGTGCTGCCTTCTGCACTCACCTTCGAATATCGAACTCCTGTGATGCATCATTGAACCGGCTCGACAGTGCATCACCCTAGCAGAGCCCTTTGACCTGTCCATCCCGAGCCACAGTGCAACATACAGATGACTTGAACTGCTGCATCAAACTGACAGGATTTTGCATCGCAGCTCAACTTAACCCACTGGATCATCTCATCACTCATAGACCCAAACTAGCAGCACTCATCATTTCTAGCCATGCTCGATCGTCAGCCTGCTCCTGGTGATCCTATTTGGCACAGCCTGATAAAATTGATCATACCTGGCTACTACCCCAATGACGTGGTACATCTAACAGAAGTTGGGACTGACCTCTTTTTGTTAAAAATTAAGGGACGTTCTGATTGGGAAGGGTTTTGGGTATCCAGTCATTATGTCGAATGCAATAATTTCGAAAGACAAAATGTCGAAAATATTTAGTCGAAAACAAAAATGTCGAAAAACAAAAATGTCGACTTTTTTTCGACTTTTTTCGATTTTATATGTTAATAATAAATATTTTATTAAACTTTTTTTTAAAAAATAATTAAAGGTATTTCCGTGGGGGGTGGGGGTGATGGGGAGGATGGGGGGGGGTTGGGGATAGGGGTTTGGGATGTTTTTTTTAATAATTAATTAATTATTTAATATTATATTAAAGATGTTTTTAAAATAATTAAAGGTATATCTATGGGGGGTGGGGGGGATGGGCAGGAGGGGGGGGTTGGGGTAGGGGTTTGGGATGGGGGGTTGGGGGGGGGACCCCCCCCCATAATAAATGTTACTATCTGGGTAAAAAAAAAAAAAAAGTGTTTTGGGTTTTCGATTTTTTTTCCAAAATTATGACTTTTCCTATTATATGTATGTATTTTCGACTTTTTTACATTCGACATTTTTTTTTCGACATTTTTGTATTTCGATATTATTTTTTCGACATTATGACTATGAACCAGGGTTTTGTATGAAAGTCGTTTTTAGTATGGAGGTGCAAAGGGATACAAGCACCTTTTATCTGTGGCAGTCGCACAGGTGATCAAGCAGACAAACAATGACATCAAAAGATAAAAAAATAACCAAAGATGCTCCTTTAATAATATTAATAATTTTGCATTCATATAGCGCTATGAACCCTCAGGCATCTGAGCGCTGCTTATTATTACCCACAGTGTGTGGTGCTCATTTATCGACCTCGGAAGGATGAAAGGCTGAGTTTGGTCCTGCCGGGATTCAAACATGCATCGGCAGGCTCTGCACAGATGTCAAAGTGAGCGCTCTACTCGTTGTGCTATCTGACCGGCTGTCCCCTTGGAAGCGTGACACAGCAGGGGCAAAAAGGTCCAGGGTTACAGCCCTGCAGAGTTCAACTTAATTCATTTAAAAACAGATGGTGTTCCCTACAGCTTGCACCTGAGATCACACAGATCTCTGGACTAGAGAAAAGGGTATCAGGTAATATTATCCCCATATATATGGTCGCTGTATATAATATCGCTGGGAAAAGGTTGTGGCGATATTATATGGGTGACCATGTATATAGGTATAGGGGCAGCCAAATAAAAAGAAAAAAAAAGGGTTTCGGGGTTGCGGGGGTGTCCCCGGCATGTTCCATGCAATAATGTCCCCACAAATAAACGGCCATTTTTCGGCGATATTTTTGCATGGCGATATTTTTGAGGGGACATTATTACATGGAACCGAGAAAAGGCCCAGGCAAGTTTGAGGAGTAGGAGAAAAAACGGCTAAGTGACTTTGAGCTACGGAAATTGTCACAGGCAGCTCAATTTTCCTGGGAAAGTGTGATGAATTGCCTCCTGGTAAGGGTGTAAAAGGCCTTGTTTTTTATATTTTGAATAAATAATAAAATGATGTTGGTATTTACATCTCAGAAAGGGTAATCTGCCAACCAGACCCCCCCCTTTCCTTTAATTCCAGTCAATTCCAAAAGCATAGTGTAAACTGTGTCATGCTGCATCAATATCCTGATGTGAAGTGCCTGCTCTTCAGTGGCACCTAGCAGGTTTAGAGGTCACAGACGGCCAGTTGGACAGCTGCTGGGACAGCAGAGTCACTGCAGTGCAGAGGTTGCATGCAATTCTTTATCTCTGTTCCAAATCTACAGAATTGTGATAAGCTATAAGCTTGAGGGCAGGATAATTTAGAAATATAAGCCATACCTAGGTTGGTATGGTGGATGATAGTTCACATAATTATTAAAGCCATAGCTTATTTGCAGCATACCAGTGTTATTTCTGTGAGCACAGACCAACTATATGGATTTCAGGCAACTGCTTGTCTGCGTGCCAGTGAATGAGACAAAAGGAAGGATGCATGCCTCTATTGATTCTCTGGGAGGAAAGGTAACTCCTCCTTTGGCACGTCTGACAACTTCCAGCTGGAAATGATCTGAGTGCCTGGCTTCAGGGACAATTCTATAACCAACGCCTGCCCCCAGAATAGGGGGCTGCACACCAGAGAGCATTTGAAGCTGCAGGCTGGGAAAGGGGCAGCGTTAGGACAGTCAGAGAGCAGAGTGGGCTTGACAAAGGAATCTTACTCTTCGCTGGGCTTTTCTCTCCTTCCCACCGCCTCCACTTTCAGCAGAACCAGGCACTCTGGACATGACATCATGAGGCGAGGGTCGCTTATCTCAAGGATGGAAATTGGACCCCTAAAGCAGGTTGGCTTTCCTCCAATCGCCTGTGGCCCATTGCCTATAAAAGAGGGGTTCTCCCACTCCTTCTTTGATGCACTTTTGGACCTTGAAGGACATCAGGACGAACTAATTTGGACTCTGTTGGGAGAGTAGTCCTTTCCAAAGCCCTCGACCTCCAGCTCTGCTTCTTACCCATCTCACGAGCACATTGGGAATGACCATTGCCGAGGAGCAAGACCTGCTACCCTGCCAGCAAACCTCCCTAGGCTGGGAGAGCAGTGGCTGAAAGGACTCACCTAGCTCTAGAGCCCTCTGAAGTGGGACTCACAGCATCCAGAGGGCTAAAGCAGGCAGGGCTCCTGTTTTTCATTGCTCAGACCAACTCCATCTACATTTGATCTGTGTTTGCCACTTTCAAACTTCCAGGACCTGATATACTGCCTTTGGCACTCACCTTCGAACCTCAAAACAATATTGGTGCATCATTGAACCGGCTTGACACTGCATCGCCCTAGCAGAGCCTTGTCACCTGTCCCTCTCGAGCACCAGTGCACGATGCAGATGACTTTGAACTGCTGCATCGAACCAAGCATCGACTGTCAGGACTTTACATTGCAGCTCAATTTACACCATTGGATCATCTCAACACTCATCGACCCAAACTAGCAGCATTCATCATTTCTAACCATGCTCGATCGCCAACCTGCTCCCGGTGATCCTATTAGGCACAGCCTGATAAATTTGATTATACCTGGCTACTACCACAAGGACGTGGTGCATCTAAGTGCATCTAACCAAGGTTGGGACGGACTTCTTTTTGTTAAACATTAATGGACGGCCTGAATGGGGAGGGTTTTGTGCGTAAGTCGTTTTTAGTATGAGAGCGGGCCGCAAAGGAATTTTCTGCGGCGGTCGCACAGTGATCAAGCAAAGAAGGACTTCAAAAGATAACATAATAACCAAAGATGCTCCTTTGTTCCCTTGGAGGCGTGACACGGCAGGGGCAAACATGTCAGCTTTGTTCATTTAAAAACAGATGCTGTTCCTTGCAGCTTGCACCTGAGATCATACAGATGCCCAGGCAGATTTGGGGAGTGGGACTAGAGTGGAATGCTGAATAAAAATGGGAATGAAGCTTTAAAATGAAGTTGGTCTTTTCTGCATTCATGCAGAGGATGGTCTGCTGATTGGACTCGGCTGATCGTGTTGTAAACATCTAATAAACTTTGGCGGTCTTTATATTCCCACCAGAGAAAACCCTCTAGTTTGCCTCATTCTAGCTTGGGTAGAGAAATGGATAAAGTGATTGGGGAAAATTAAGGTAAGGAATGTTGTTGTTCCAGAGTGGATCATTTCCTACTTCAAAGATCTTAACTTGTCTGTGTGTGCTATTCCTCTCCAGCCTCTCCAGTGATAATCATGTGCACGCGCGTGCTCGCACACACGCACGCACGCACACATGCTATACTGCTGCACTGGCTGTGGTCTGCTGTGATGGGGATATCTGGAATACAGAAATGCATGAGTTTTATTTGGGTCAAGTAAGGCAATGACTGATAGAATGACTCTGCCTGACCCTAAAATGGTACCAAAAAGTGCAGCTTATTCACAGAATGTTTCTTTCAAAGATATGTTCGACCCATGAAGTACCGCTGGCAACGGATTCACTTTAAACTGCCAACGTCTGATCGGTTATGCACCCCACTCAGCTCAAATTTCGACATTTCGGATCTGCCACTGCAGATTCAATGTACTGAAATCTGCCATTGAAAGCAGAGAAGAGAGAACCAAAAGAGAGATTCACGATGTATTTTGAAACCAATCAAGAATCGGGACGAGCGTCTGCCCTTCAGATCCCATCAGGCCCTGTACACGCCACCGCTAGACACCGAGAGCAGCCCAATTTCATGCCTGGCTTTCCCTCCCATTACTTAGCGAGAACCCGCTCGTGCACTTCAGTGCCGCGCTGATTGACAGGCCGCGAGTTCCAGTCAAGAGGCAGTTAAGAATTACAGGCTTTGTCGTGCGACTGAACGCTTTGCCGCAATCTCGGCAGGGCTCGGGTAATGTTCCTGCAACCTATTTGTCACGGCGCCAGACTTTAATGAAATAAAGTGCTCTCTCCTCTCAGGGCGTCTCGGGCTGCACCGCAGATGTACCTGCAAACAAGGACAGAACGTCAGCCGACAACGCGCAAATCCTGGGACGTGGGGAGGCAGACGCCCCTGGCCCCCTGAATATTGAATTAAGATTTACGCCTTGGGGGAGCTTCACTGATTAGTTTGCAGTATTCATGTGTGTATGCTAGCACTGTAGTGCTGGAAATGGCAAACAATTTATCTGAGGTGGGAGCAGGGTGTGTGGTTGGGCGGGGCTAGGGCAGACAAGTGACAGGCTTGTAAAAAGCGTAAAAAAACACAGGACTAAAATAACAGAGATGACCTGAAATGTGTACCATAATAAACAAACCCGACAATACAAACTAAAGAGAGAGGCACAGGTTCAGCTCACGAGGAGACCCCAAAAGGCTGTAACACTTGTCTGGGGTTGCTGTTGGTACTCTGGCTCAGAGGAGACTTTCCTAGCATTTCGGTGCTCGACTGCCCAGGTGGGTAGGCCAGAGTGATCTGCAAATGGATATTTTGTCCTCTGTGAAAGCCACAGTGAGCAAAAACGTTGTTGTAGACCCTCCCGAGTGGGAACCTACCCATAGAACAGGTAATTTGGCCGTGTTTGTTCTCGGTAGAGGGGCTCCCAGACCTTGGTTGAAATATGACAATACAGTTGAGCAAAAGGAGTATAATTCTTCCTTATTTCCACATCCTGAATGGAAGCCTACACTTACATTCCCTGCATTTTTATTTGCTTAAGTTAAAAAAGACAAGCCACAGCAGAGCTCTTTTGGGCTCGGAATGTTCTGCCCATTGAGGACAGCTGATCACTGTGGATGCCGTTTATTGTAGTTACTCAGCAAGGGCCTGGATTGTTAATTTTTTCGTGGAGACTTTTTTCTAGATTGCGAATCCAGGAAAATCAGGCCCAATTCCAGCATTGAGTATATCATACATGAGTAGTTTCACCACCCTAACATCAAAACTCCAAAGTATCTAATAATTATTGGTGCCAGCAGGGCACAGGTGGAGTGTAGAAGCACAGCTTTAAGTGGGTTGGGACTAGCCGGGGAAGAGTCTTGTCAGTCTCCAAAAAGGGCTCCTGAGCCAAGGCTCTGGCATGGCCCCCTGCCCCCGACTAGGCCCAGATACAACAACCCCCTCAGGCAGCCCGTTCAGTCAAAGAGCTGCATGGTTAAAGGGCTACCTGCGGGGGTTGGCGTTTCTGATTAGAAAAGATGGAGAGGCATTATTTTGGTGGGTCCAGCCTCTTCTTTTGTTTCTTAATCCCAGGCTCTGACCCTCACAGGCAGCCTGCCAGCAGGGCTTGGAGCCAGTGATTTAGGAACAAAAAGGAGAGGAATGCGCACCAAAGGAATGCTAGCAGTGCACCACAGCTCTTCTGCTTGGCTTCCACTGCCCGGGAGCCAAGCAATGGTCAGCCCCTCACTCCCTATAGGGGAGAGGAGGCTTTTGTTACAGGGCAAGGCCTAAGTAGGGGTAGGTGGGATCGGGAGGCCCTACCCCACCACCTTACCCACCTGTACTTAGATCAAGCCTCCTAACTAGACCAGAGGCGTGGCCAAGATTGTTTAATAAGTGGGGCCTGAAGCTAATGTGGTTGGGCACACCACAATGACATCAACATCTGTAAATGCCCACATTGTGCTGTTGAGTGGGTATTTACAGATATTGGGTGGGCCTTTTTGCCCGCCTGTCTATGCCTCAGAACTAGACCCCTGCCCCCGATTCTGCCTCCCACTTAAAGCTCTGGGTAGAAGCAAGTGGACAGGGTTACATTTTCTGAAACTCAGCCCGGGAGAAGAGTGGACATTGTAGCATGTGGGACTGTGGAGGCACGCCTCTCTGGGTTCCATATAATAAAGTCGCCACAAAAATCTCGCCATGCAAAAATATTGCCGAAAAATTGCCGTTTTTTTGTGGCGACATTATTGCATGGAACATGCGGGGGACACCTCCGTAACCCTCAAACTTTATTTTTTTCTTTTTTACATTTTTTTTTTTGCCCCGTTCCCATATATATGGTCACCTAAATAATATCGCCACGACATTTTCCCGGCAATATTATTTACGGCGACCATATATATGGCGATATTATTACCTGATACCCCTCTCGGCAGCGTCGGTTTCCATGCTGCAATTACGTAGCTTCCTGTCTTTGATTGTTAAGAGCTGCACCCTTTTACCTGCACATCAATACCCAAAGGTTAGAACCACGCACTATGCACAATCGGCTGCCCAATATTTACTTGCATAGACAATAAATAGTGCATAGAAGAAAAACAGACTAGAAAGAAGCAGTTCAGTAGTATGTGTTCCATTTCCATGATGAATGCTTGTTTGTTTTCAGGTGTAATATCAGCATGAATAATGAGCACTTAAGCAGTAGTTTTTTTAAGCAATCGCCTGGTCGATCCTTGCACTTACACGCTAGCCACTCCAACCTCACCTGACACCCTGCCTCCATAGTCTCTGTTATATATTATATGCTGGTTGTCTGTTGTCACATGAAATGTTCTCAAGATCAATATGAGTGATGCAACAGAATATGGAATGAGCTTGGGGGACTCTAGAATGTGGTAGTTAGATATGTTCTTTTACAATATAGGATTAAAGGAATAAGGACACATATCAAAGGCTCCTTTGTATTACTTTAAGAAGTATACAGGCATATAAAAATGGCGACAAGAATGGGATGAGAAATGCAAGGAAGGCTTCGAGTCAATCAAGAGAGAACTTGTCAGTGACCAACAATTAGTTTACTTCAATCCAGAGTGGAAACTGAGATCACGGTGGATGCTAGCCCTGTGGGGTTAGGAGCGATTTTGGCGCAGGTGGAACCAAGGAAGGAATGTGCAAGACCCACTGTGACATATGCGAGTCGTGCTTTGAGTAAAATTGAACAGGCATACTCACAAGCAGAAAGAGAGAGTTTAGCTGCTGTGTGGGCTTTTGAGAAATGTCACCACTTTGTAATTGGAAGACCGTTCACTCTCATTATGGACCATCAGACCCTGATCTCACTTTTTGGGAATCCAAGGATCAAAATGCCTCGACGTATCGAAAGATGGGGAATACGTTTGCAGGAGTATGATTAAGTCATTGTACATAAGCAAGGAAAAGAGACTAATCCTGCGGACTATCTGTCCCGACATCCGAGAGAGGAGCCAGAACAGTGCGAAGTCCCCACAATGTCTCGAAAAGGCCTGCAGAGTCAATGCCATGAATCGACAAAGGGGGTGTTACGCTCTGAATGGCTAGCAAAGTCACTATTGAGCGTGCAAACAAATCCATGAATCAGGCTCATTGAGTTTTAAGAGCTCTGACAAGGAAACTGAAGCAGGTTCATCTATGGATCTGACAAGAACAAAGAAAAGACAGAAGCAGAAAAATAAAACAAAACCAATGAAAGGGGTACAAAGCCCACAAAACTGCAACAAGAAGCCATTGTAAATGACTAGTTTTACTCAAAGATAACAACATACATTTTGACTTCAGGAATCTTTTGTTGGGGAATGATGAGACCAAAAGGAAAACAGGGAAGGCTGCTAAAAAAGAAGAATAAGAGGGTTACAATAAAGGACATACAATTGCCTTTAAAGCCTACACAAGCTAATAATAAAGACACTAGTGAACTCTCAAATGGACAACTGATAAAGAAAGGTATCTTTAGGGTGACAGAAAAGAAGAGTCTCCTAGAAAACCACAAAGAGGCAAGGCCATGATTGTGAAGGACAGTTTCATTATATTTTTGTGGAGGGTGTTGGAGGGTGGGCCTGGGTGCCCAGGTGGAAGGATTTTAATTATTTATTTATTTTGTTGCTCATATAGCGCGCCAAGCCCAAAGGCATCTGGGTTCTCTCTTAGAGAAAAAGGTTACAATTGTTACTCAGGTTACATATATACAATAGTCATAAAGCATAATAGATACAGGTCATGAGGCATGATACATTATCTACATGGGTACATAGAGGAGTCCAAGGATGACTAGAGGGAGTTCGATATGTAGCCTGCTCTTGTAGGCCTTGCAAGATGTGGTTTTGAGATTCTTTCTGACAGGTAAGCGGGGGCCACCCAGTGAAGAAATTTGTGTGTCAAGATGAGTGTTTTGAATGTGATTCGTTCTTGTATCGGCAGCCAGTGGAGTTTTTCTCTTGTTGAAGAGATATGCGCTGATCTGGGGATGTTGAGCGCGGCTCTAAGGGTGTTATTTTGCAGAACCTGGAGTTTACGGATGTTATGGATCTTAGTGCCAGCATATAAGGTGTTGCAGTAGTCGAGTCAGGTCAGGACTAGGGCTTTGGCCAGAGTAATACAACTGTCGGATGATAGAAATTGTCTGCATGCAATGATGAGTTTGAAAGTATAGGTTGTAGCTGACATGGTAGCGTTTACTTGTTTTGAGAGAGTAAGAGATGAGTCCAAATAAAAACCTAGTGTTTTTACTTTGATAGAGACTTTGATGGTGTTACCATCAATGTTAAAGGATTTGAAGGCATCATTTAGTTTGGCAATCCTGAGTTGCGAGCCTATGAGGAACAACTCGGTCTTGGCATTGTTCAAGCACAACCCGTGATGCGCCATCCAAACTTGGATGGTTAAGTAAATGGCATTGAGTGTGGTGGTGTCAGTATCATGGTCTCCAGTGATAGGTATGAGGATTTGGGTGTCATCTGCTTAGTTAGTGTACGTGACACCCAAGTCGTCAAGACGGTCAAATAGGGGCTTTGTAAAGATATTGTACAAAGTTGGGGATACACACGATCCTTGGGGTACTCCACAACAGACAATGGTGGCTGTTGCTTTCGCCTTAAGGGAGAAGACTTTCATTGTTCTGTCTGTTAGGAATAATTGTATCCATTGGGTGGCGTTGAGGGAAAACTGTGCTGCTGAGTCCAGGTGTTTGCACAAGATGTTGTGGTCCACAAGATTGAATGCAGCCGAGAGGTCCAGTAGAAGAAGTAGGGCTAACTTCCCTTTATCTTTTAAGTCATCCATTTGGACTTTTAAATCCAGGAGTGCTGTTTCCGTCTCATGTCTCGGGCGGAATCCAGACTGTTGTAGCCCAAAGATGTTAGTAGCTTCAAGGTATTTCTGTATTTGAAGGTAGGCTACTCTGTCTAGAATTTTCAGTAGAAATGTTACTGTCATTATTGGGCGGTAGTTCATAGGTATGTTTGGGTCGAGGGTAGTTTATTTTTAGTAATGGTAATACCAAGCGTTCTTTAGACCCGTGGAGACGCAGTTGTTTTTAAACGAGGCAATGATGAGATTAGTGATGAATGGGGTGAGTTGGGGTGTGCAGTCTTTAATGACTGTTGGCGGGCAGGGATGACACGGACACAGGTATTGAAGGAACCAACTTTATTTTCTGACTGCCTCCCTGTACCTCCTTCGTTCCACTCCTCCTCTTCCCTTCTGCCCTTCGTGACCTAACATGGTCACTCTCTTAAAGGAGCCACTGTAAACAGCCAACTCCTCCCCTCACTTATTTCCTTACGTCTATCTCAGATCTCTTCAATAAGTCTCTTTGGCCTGTTGATAACTCTCATTAGTCCTCCCCTGTCTTCTAACTTGATTTCTTCCCTCTCGATGGTCTACCTCGGGAAAATCTGCTGATCAGCCTCATGTTGCTCTTCCCTCAGCTTGGGGACCCCTTGACCTGAGGTCTCTCATCTGCTCCACTCTCAACGGCCTATTATTATTATTACTATTATTATTATTATTATTATTATTGTATTTATTGAGCGCAGACCTACCTTCGCGAAGCAGCGGAGCGCTTTACAGAGGTATACACCAAAACAGACTCATAACGGAGCGCTTTTCAGAGGTGTACAACATTACAGATGCATAACTGAGTGCTTTTCAGTGGTAACAACAGAACAGAAATGCAGCAGGGTTAGGATACAGAAGGGGATGGAGGAATCGTAGGAGCGTGGTGGCGAGTCTGGTGCTGATGGAGAGGCGGTTCCATAGTCTTGGGGCGTAGACCGAGAAGGCTTGTTTTCTGGTCCTTTCTTTTTTGCCATAGCAGATTTCTGCATGTGTCCTGGCTTCTGGTGGTGCACTGTCCACCGGAGCTGCAGAGTTTCTTTTTTTTTTTAATTGGCTTATTCAAACCTTTAAAAAGAATAACTACATACATATGCAACAACACATCCAATCAGCATTCCTGGAAAGAAACATTTTCAGTTTCATGTGGCACTGGATGAGGGGTCCTCGTCGAATGCTTTACTATCAGCATCACCACAGAAGAAAAAAACAAGACGTTCCGTCAGTCTTCTCTTTCTGTGTCTATGGTTGCTGGAAGCTTTTCCACTTCTGCAAAAAGACGGATTAAGGCAAAAGTTACTTTTTTGTCCCCACCGTCAAACATCCCCTGGCACCAGTTTTCTGCACTTTCAGTCTGATACTTCGTTGTCAACGGTCCCAGATGCATTGTCCTTTGAGGTTGTAGTGCAGTGCAGAAAAGCGTTAGATGTTTTAGAGTGTCTTCCTTCTGCTTGCAGAATCTGCAGTTTGAGTTCATGTCGCCCATCTCACGCAAAGATTTTAACCAGTCTTTGGTTTTGAAGCCTTTGAAATGAAAGCACATGTACAAGGTTCTACTGTTATTATCCGGGAACCACTCCACGTAACTTTGGAGACTGTTAAGTTCTCTAGATTCACTGGGAACATCTTTCATCAGTCTGCTGTTCGTTCTTTTGTTCCCAGTTAAAATCCAGTCCAGTCTCCACACTTTCTTCTTGGCTAGGTTCAGATTCTCGTGCAGTGTTTTTAGATCTATTTCATAGAAATCCAGAATGGCCTCACATCGATTGCTCCATAAAGTTAGCAGGGAGTCAGGGTTGCCAGTCCCAGGATTATTCAAGATTTTGAATTGTGGAACCACATCTTTCATAGTTGTTTTCCAAAAAAGAGTTAAGATATTCCAGCTAATACGTGCATTGATGGAGTTTAGATTTAGCTCATAATGAATGCTAGCCGTACAAGTTCCCTTCGGTAACAAGCACTTTTACCCAGAATATATTTTCATGGGTGGACCACAGCTCGCCTGAGCAGCCAAATGCATTTTCGGCTCCAAATATTAAAGCGGGCACCACTTTTTGGCAATAGACATTTCTCACAGGTTTCAGAGAGAATTTCCCATACTTTTTGTTCAATAAACTTACTTGGCATGCAAATTGCTGACATTTTGTTTTGGCAATCTCTGCCCAGGGACCATTGTTTAGATTTGCACTGATTTGCATGCCCAAGTATTTTTGTTTGTTACAGTGCTTAATGTCTCCTTTCCCAGGTACCATTTGAAGTTTTTTGTTTTTGGAAGCCTTTAGGTTTTGCAGTGTTAATACCTCGCTCTTCTTTTTGTTTATGTGTAGGCAGTTAGTTCTTACGTAACTTTCTACTGGATCAATTTTTCGCTGTAGCCCAATTGCGGTAGCGTCCAACAGGATCAGGTTGTCTGCGTATAACAGCCAACTTATCAAGGACCCATTAATTTTTGGTGAGGACAAGCGGACACCATCAATTGTTCTGCCAATGTCAGATAAGAATAGGTTGAATATAATGGCAGCAAGGGGACATCCTTGTTTTACACCACAAAAAGTATTGATCGCTGCCGTGGGATTGCCGACCTGGTCTAAACGAATCTTGACGTTTGTTGCTGTTTGCAGGTCTTTAATTGCTGCTAGCAGACTAGGGGGCCAATCCCACATCTTCATCTTCGACCAGAGTAGTTCCTGGTCTATACTGTCGAAGGCATGCGAGAAATCGATGAACGCTAAGTACACCTTATTTCCAATTCTTATTGCTTCCATTTTGAGACGGTTTATTAGGAGGAGATTCAAACCACACCCAACGCCCTTCACAAAACCAGCCTGTCTCGGGTCCATGTGATTACATTCCACGGCCCATTTCCAGAGTTTTTGTTGCAGAAGAGTTGCATACACCTTCCCCAAAACATCCAATAGAGCTATTGGACGATAATCCTTTGGATTCGCTCGGTTCCCTTTCTTCAATATGGGGACAATAATAGTGCTTTTCCAGGTTTTTGAGGTTACGCAGTTGTTAGATATTCTGCTAAACTACTCTAAACATAAATCGCCCCATTTCTCCGGGTTTGTTTTTAAGCTGTAGTTGGTTAGGCCGTCTGGACCAGGGGCCCGTGAAGTGCTAGACTTTTGATTATATTCAAGATGTCGTCCCTGTCAACCTTTAGATCCCAACACTCAAGTGTTGGTGAGGCGGGCTCCTTCCCTTCTCCCTTTTTGATGTAGAGTTCGGCATAGTGCTTTATCCATGCTGTTTCGGATACCATGTTTGACAGCAATGCCATTTGAGGGGCTCCCTCAGTTTTTATTTTCCATTTTTTCCATTATTATTTCAGAATCTTTTTGGAGCATAAGTGCTTTATGTGATCGGATCCACTTTTTATATTTTTGTTTTGCTGCACGCTTAGCCAGTGTGTAAAATGTACAGTCCCCTTTTGATATTTGTCTGATTTGAGCTTGCATTTCTCGTTTCCTCTTCAACACATCAAGGTCAAATATATGTTTCGCGACAAATGCTCTTTTTCTTGTCCCGTGTTTTTTTTCCACATAATGTGTTAATAAGTGGTTATATTCAACTTCTTCCTGTCCGTCAATGTATGCTCTTGCAATTCGACTCACATCAATTTCCTGAAGCTCTAGCCTTACTCTGTTTGATTCCACCATGATGGGAAATTTCCATGGTGTGTGGTTTGCCTCAACAGATGTTAATAATGTCAGCATCACCATCTCGTGATCGCTACGAATCATAGGGATCACCTGTAAGGAAACTGTTTTTTGATGTATGTTCTCGGACACAAAGAAGTAGTCTATGACAGATTTCTGTTCACATCTAGACCATGTTGGGTTGGCCGGGATGTCCCCAGCAGTGTTTCCATTTAACATGACCAAGTTTCTTAGTTCCAACTCCAGACACCATCTTCTGGCTAGGTGTGCCAAGGCATGATTATCATCTTTATCTACTTGGTTTGTGTTTATGCAGTTAATATTTAAGTCACTGCATAACATGATGTCTGGATGTTCACCGTCTTCAAGCATTTCGACCACTAATGCTGAGACTTGGTCTATAAATGTAGATGTACCTGCCGTTTTGTGATTCCAACATAAATTCATGATGTGAATGGTTACACTGTCCGCATTCGTTTTTTTTATTGTCGTCACCTGTATGTAAGCTGATATATTCATTGATTTAATGATTCGGTAGCCTGAGCTTATTTGGACCAGGGTTAAAAGGCCAGCCATTGGCCTACCCTTTGATCTTTTAACGGCTGGATTGATTGCTACTTCATATTCCCCAGAAGTGGGGCAAACATCCAGCCACGTTTCCTGCAGGCATACTACGTCCAGCCCATCGAGCCAATGTTCTTGAAACAAGTGTGAAAATCCCTTAGTGTTCCATGACCCGAATTTATGCACCGACTGCTGTTTCTCAGCTTGGCATTAGATTTGCACCATTCTGCTCAACACTCCAGCCAGCCAGCACCAGTTGTTTGCCTCGTCCGTTTCATTCTTATGGGGTATATCTTCTCCGGTGCCCGTCACTGTTGCGTTGACACAAGCTATTGTTATTTGGATTTGTTCCCCATTGCACAGTGTCTATTGTTTCTGATTCATTGTCTTTTCTGTTTGGAAGTTTCATATTATTCAGGTTTTGCGCATATTCTCTGGGGCTCCCAGGCACTCCACCATTACTTGCTTTGTTGGTGATTTGTCTCAATAGTGGAGCAGCACTCGTTTTATTTTTGATTCTTCGCTTTTTGGAGTATCAAGTACTTCCACTATGTCAAATCCCAAAGACATGAGGGCAGGCACTGCGTCTGTGATGATGTTTAAGATGATTTTGGATCTGAAGTGCAATATCACTTTGTCATTTTGCTCCTCTTGCACAAATTCAACTGTTTTTAGATCATCAGATTGAATTGTCCTGAGGCAAGGCACGCAATGAAAAAGGCTTAGTACAATGTTATGGTTCATTATAAGGTTGTCGCAGCTCTCAATGCGTTCAAGCCTTACTCTGTAGGATGTTTGGACGTTCCATCTGTCTTTTGCTTCCGATGGATTTGGATGCCTTTGACCTTTGGCGTTTGCGCCTCGTAGATGATCTCTCTGCGGGCGATAATTCACTGAGGTTCCAGTTTTACTCAAACTCGGGGTTTTTGCGCTGTCTGGGAAGTTGCCAAGAGTTCTCTTCTCTGCCGCCAGATGTGACTCATAGTTTCCTTCCCCTCTAATCTTCGGCTCTGCTTTGTTCTGTGCAAGAGCCAATTTTTCTCTCCTTTCTTTTAAGGTGACAAAAGTTGGACTTGATGCTTTTATCGCCTCTCCATCAACCTGAGTGCGAGCCTGTATCAGCAGACAAATTCTGGCAGGAACTGCTGATTTGGGCACATCCACCGGACCACCTGTCTGATCTTCTGTTGGATGTATGTCAGGATCTGATGTTGGTACACTTGGCTCTGGTGCATCTTGCTCTACGTCGTCTTCGTATACTGACATTTCCATAAGGTCAATTGTAGTTTTGTCTAAGCCACCGGCTTCATCCTGCTGGGTCTGTGAATGTCCAAGCGCAGGGGGCACATCAATACTTTCGTAGATTTGGCCAATATGTCGGTTTTGGTGTTGTGGTTAACAGTAACGTTCACAGTCTTGATATTGCACAAAAACTTTCTTGAGTCATTGCATCGTCGTGACGTTTTCATGCATTGATTTTTTGTTTTTTTTCGTTTGCACTTGTTTTCTTTCAGGGACATTAGACGTTTCAGTCGTTGGATTGTTGTTGCTCTTAAATATGGCAAATATGTCATTCTGTGTTCCTTCTTGCAGAGTGGTGTTCGCCAATTGCTCAACTTGCGGTACACTGCAACCATCAGGAGCAGTTGATGTTGAAACTGTTTGTGGATTTAAAATTGCAGGATTGCCAGGCGCCATGGAGAAGCAGGGGGTTGTCATTTGGTTTCTCTGAAGGGATCGTGTTGCCACACTGAGTTTAGGTGCTATTATGGTTTTCTCAGTTACGCCTGCTGGTGCATTCATCGTCTTTAGAATTCCCTGTTGATGTGACACATTTGCTTTTCTTGCCGGCTTGCTCTTTGGGTGGTCTCAGGTTGTGTAAGGCTTGCCGGTTCTGCGTCCTGCAACCTGAGGCGTTACATCTTGTTCTCTTGTTCCCACATCACAGCATACGTCTCTTATGCTTCCATACCCCAAATTGTGGGCATTTGTTGCTGCAATGGTGTCTCCTTCTTGCGTTGGCGAGATTCCCTGCGTTTGCGCACACAGACACACTCGGCTCTCCTGATTACTCGACAGGCCTGTTGTAGATTTCCTGCGCTTTAGAAGACTCTCTGCAAGTAGTTTTTTTTCCATTCCATTGTTTTTCTTTTGGTCAGCGAGAGTGTTTAAGGAGGCCTCTATGTTTTTGTTGAAATCACAATGGGTCTGTTTAGAAGTTAAACTTTCCATTTCCAGATTTATCAGTTTGGAGTTTATAAGGGCCACCAAGGTTGTTAAATCCTTAACGTTGTCATTAATTTGGTCATATAGTTTTACGAAGGGTGCAATGGAAATGGCCATTGATGACATCAGTATGGGTTGCAAGGCTTGAATGAGTCTTTCCCCAAGTCCATTTGAGGATCATAGCCCCTGGAGTGGCGTTTAGACTTATAGTGTGTCTTGTTTCGTCCTATTTTTGGGTAATTGCGTTCCATGATTGACGAATCGTTGAGGGAGACTCAGATGAAGAAGATTTAGGTTCATTGAAGCCACACCTTCGGTTTTTAAACTGAGGTGTCTTTTCCTCCTGTGTTACGTCTGGTATGTTCGTGTTTTTTTAAACTTGGGAACAGCTGATTTTCGGTGACATACTATTTTCAATCCTTCTACGTTTGACTTGGCCGCTTTTCCATTTTGTAGGTATCTCACCGCAAAAGGTTGTTCTCATGACATCAGCGATGCTTGCAGCAGCTTCCATTTGTGTTGGGTGTACACTCAAAGCCGCACCGCCATCTTTACTGACAAAGTTGCAGGTCTTATTTATTTGCGAAAGGTCGTGTAATATTTTGTTGACCGCGTCTAAAGAGTTTCTTCTGTTGCCATCAACAATTCTGCTCTCCCAGCTACACTTGTCCATGAGAGCATGATGAGAGGCATGACAGAAGACTTTGTTTTCATTTGCAGGGGTTGTGTCACAAGTATTAAGAGGAAGATCAGAGAACGCAGGTGACTCTCCTCTATTGTACATCCATCAGGTCTATCAGGTCTATCGGTTAATGATGTTTCATCGTTCTCTATGCAAATTGTATGCGTCTGCAGGCCCCCATTATCATCGTGTGGTCTGAGCTTGTTCTGAGCACGCCAGGCTAGAATCCTCAGTGGCGGTACATTCGCTGCATACACACCCTCCCCTTTTGATTGATCATTACAGCCGATTTCATCGGCCTGAGAGATGGTGCAAGTCGGCTCACTCACGCCGTCCCCAGCGACAGGAGGGAGAGCAATTGGCTCTGCAACGAGTCCAGCACTGCCCACACCGATGGCTAAGGGTGCACCCTCCAGGGGCGCCACCGCTGCGCACAAGCCCGCGGGACAGCTCAACAGGCGGTGAGAAGCCACAGCCGGTGAGGGTCCAATGTCGATCTGGGAGGCAGAGCTTGAGAATGGCTGTTGAAGGTGTAGGGGGGGGGACTCGTGTGTTGCATAGGGTTAGGTGCCCAAGCCTTCCTAATCCCTATCCCAAACGGGTGAGCACGTTCCAAGTCCCTGTTGATGGCACTTACTTGATTAGCCTCGAGGACTTCCAGAGTGGCACTTAGGTGTTTGGTGGAAGACACAGAGTTCCATCGCCGCATCTGAAGTCTGGTCGGTGGGGGGAGGGGCTGCTCAGCTCGTAGACCGGTGTTGTGGAGCCGATTTTCTAAGAGCGAGTGTTCAGCGTTGGACATCCTCACAGCCCTCACACCAAGACACACTGCGTACACCACGCGCTGCGCGTGTGTTGCAGTCTTTGTACTGCTGCCTCCAGGCAACAGCAAGGAAATGGTAGAAAGACTCTTGAAAAGTCAAAACTCAGCAAACAGCCTGAGTAAGATTACTGGGCAGTTTCAGGCTCACCAAAACCCACTGCGCACACCGCGCGCTCCGCGTGTGTTGCAGTCTTTGCACTGCTGCCTCCAGGCAACAGCAAGGAAATGGTAGAAAGACTCTTGAAAAGTCAAAACTCAGCAAACAGCCTGAGTAAGATTCCTGGGCAGTCTCAGGCTCACCAAAACACACTGCGGCAGAGTTTCTTCATGAGGTAGCTGGGTGACTTGAGGGCGACTGCCTTATAGATGATGCAGCAAGACTTGAAGGTGATTTGTGCATGCAGTGGGAGCCGGTGAAGGTCGATGAGGGCTGGGCTGATGTGGTCATATCTGCGTAGAACCTTGATGAGGTGTGCGGCCATGTGTAGGACACTTCTCAGCAGCACATGGGAGGACGACGGGAGGCCTTTGAGGAGTGCATTGCCCCCATCCAGGTGGGATTGGACCAGTGCTTGAACGGTTGATCTAAAGCTGTCTGGAGGGAGGAAGGGCTTGACTTTTCGCAGGAGGGAGAGCTCATACCAAGCTGTCTGAGTCCACTGACTCAGTCTCAGCCATTCCGCAGAGCCCCAGGATCAATCTCTTAGCAAGCCCCATTGTTACTGCGAGAAGCGGTTTTTCATGTTTTTTTAACCCGGCATCCTCCCAAATCCCCAGCAGAACCAGTTTCGTACCAGAGGCATCTGAGTACCCATCACCAAAGACAGCTTACACATACATTTCCCCCAGAAGAACTGGACCTGTACACAGTCACACAGTATATGATAAAAGGTGCCGCCCTACCTCCCACACCCGAGACATGCATCACTTCTCACAATGCCCCATTTGGCCAATGCAGTTCAGGAGTAGTATAGCCGGTGGAGTATCTTGAATTGTATTAGCCGCAGTCTGGCCGCAATTCCCACCTCCCTTCAGAAGATTAAAGCCCCCGCCCACTACTCCGGTTCCAGCCTCCCTACATCCCGTTCCCACCTCTCCTTTATGGGGGTCTATTCCTTTCCACCGAAGAGTGGGATCACCTGATAAAGTGTGGACGTTACCTGGGAGGGGATACCTGCAGAGAACAGGTTAGTCTCCAGGGGTGAGATTTTGGGGATTTCTTCCAGAGAGGGTAACTGAGCACCCCTGGCATGCGCTATTTGTGCAAATCAAATTCTTTCCCTCACTGGTAGACCAAATGTTCCCTGCAGCATCTAAAATGAGCAAAGTCGACCCTTCTGCACCACATCTGCTGGGGTGGCTATCCCTCTTGCCTCCCAGCTCCTGAAATGTTCCACCTTTTGCAATTCAGCCAGGTATTCATTATGCCAGATGGGCTGATCTAGGGTCGACTTACCCCAATCAAATACCTGATGTACAACCACGTATATCTGGCACGTGTGCCGCGTCAACCCGGGGAGAGCCCCCCTGTTCCTTGCCCCTCCATACAATACTTAGCCAGGTGGCCTTCCCTTCATCCTTTGATGCTCAATCGTGATGTGAGGAAGTGCCGGTTCCCCATGAAGCCAGTCATTGACTACCCCGAACTGTGGGGCCCAGTAGTACCTTTGAAGGTTGGCAACCTGTACCACCCTCACATACCAATCGTTGAAGCGTACTCATGCCCACCAATGTTGTTTCCCTCCCCAAAGTAGCCCACACAGGGATCCCTCAATCTCTGTACAAACTTGCCTGGGGATTGGGAGTGGGGCATTATGCAGGACATAATGAAATTTGGTAAGCGTTAGCATTTTAAAGAGAGCTGCCTTTCCCAACAGGGTCAGTGGGAGATTTTACCAGCGTGTTACATCCAGTGCAAACCTGTTCACCACGGGGGAAAAATTACGCCGGGAGCAATCTTATTGGGGCAGGCTCAGGTGGCTACCCAAGTATTTGAAACCCAAAGTCGCAATTGCATACAGGCAATCCTGTGGAATCACACCCCACACTGTACCAGAAACAGAACAGATTTTTGCCAATTAATTATGAGCCTTGTGAATTCCTGGTATGCCGTCAATACACAGGTTTTTACCGAGCACACAATTCTTGGGTTGAGCATGTATATCAGGAGAACGTCTGTGTAGAGCACAGCCTCCCCACCCCCTCTGAGGGCCATTTGAATCCCCCCCATTCGGGGCTCTCTCTGAGTTGTATCACGAATGGCTCTACCGCCAGTGTAAACAATAGCAGGGAGAGGGGCATCCCTGCTGCATTACCCGCTTGAGGGAGAAGGTCTGAGAAGAAGCTCCATTCACTCTGATTGTCGCCACAGAAGCGGCGTAGAACCCAGGACATTAAGTTACACCGAAACCCCATGCAACCCATGACCCCCAAAGCGCATACCACCTTACAGAGTCCAGTGCCTTTTCAAAGTATATTGCGAGCAGGGCCAGCGGGTCCGGCGTCACCGCAGCTGAACCTATGGCGAACAGCACCCTGCACAGATTCATCCATGTAGATCTGCAAGGCATGAACCCGCACTGGTCCGGGTGAATCAGAAACCCTGTTACCCCGAGCAGGCGATTAGCAAAAACCCAGGTGAGAATCTCAGCATTCCCGTTTATCAAAGATATCGGCTTGTAGGAGGCACACTGTTCCAGAGGTTCACCAGGCTTCGGGAGGACCACTATGCTAGCCATTCTGAGATCTGGTGAGAGGCACCCATCCTGTCTGCACTGCACAAAAAGGCGGTGCAGTGGTCCGACCACCCGCTCGCCCAGTCGCTTCCATACTTTCACCGGGAAACCATTCGGTCCCGGCGCTTTGGTCATCTGTAGCTGTGCAATTGCAGCAGCGATCTCCTCCTCAGAGATGTCTTTCTCCATCCCCAAGGCCTGCTGTGGGGTGAGTTTTGAAAGAGGCACCCAATTCAGCACAAGCAACCCCCCTGCCGCTAAGCACCCAACCGACAGATTACAAAGTGTCTCGTTAAATTGGACAAAGGCACCCCCAATCTCTGCATCTTCGGTCAAGTCCCTCCCTTGGGCGCCCTGTATAACCTGCACATGCCCGCTCTCCCTGTGAGTCTAGAAATACCCTACCAAAGCATAGAAGGTATATTATGTTTGCCGAAAACCAATCGCATCATATGCCCTACATCGCCATTACACAATCGTCAGCATAACCATAGAGCGTCCATTTTGTGGCCTAGATCCGCCATTTGCTTTCTTGCCTTTCTGTCCAACGCTTTGCAAAATTTATTTTATTTCATAAAGCTCATGCACGGAGCAAGGCCACAGTTTACATATTGAGAGACCGGCCCAGACAGAAATGCCAAGCAGTACAGAAATACATTGTTTTCCCCCCTCACAAGTCCTTGAAGGCGAGCAGAGAGGCATTTAATCAGCGGCCAGGTGCCGGACGGTCTCGCTGAAACTGTAGAAACAAGCTGTTAAAGCATGAATTATACTTCCCTAGCGGCCCCCCTTCGGGGCCCTCCTTAGATCAGGCTGTCCCCTAGTTCACGAATAGAAAACAGAAGATAACATGCTTTGGAATGTGTCTCTCCTACGAACACAGTTTCCTCGCTAAACAAGTGCTTTGTGTTCTTCTTAATAAAGAACTATGTCTGCTCACTGCAAATTGCAACTGTTGCTAAACCAAGTAATATAGATTGAGAAAGAAACGTGTCATGATGTGTTATATTTGTCATAATTGTCAATTATCGAACCCTAGCTTGAGAAGATACATTATGGGCGGTTTTGATGTGTCACAAAGAGATTGTATGATTGTCTTTTCATATATATATATATGTATATATATATGATACTGTTGTAGAATGTTTGCTCTGTTGCGTCTTGCGTTGCGAGACGTTAGATCCAATCGGCCGACTGAGAATATTTGCTTTGCAATAAACCCTAGTACTTGGAAATCGATCCTCGTGTCTGTCGTATCACTTGGTGTATGGTGATTGTGCCTTGTTTCCATACGCGAGGGTCATCAGGACCTAGCAAAAAATGGCGCCCGAATAGGGACCCTCCCCCATTTGCTCCATCGTGTACGTTGAATTTGAAGAAGGCGAAAACGAATTGAGGACGAGGCCGTCGAACCGGGATCGAAAGGTGTTCGGGGTGCCCCTGTGAAAGTGATGAGAGACTCCTTTGCAGATCTGTACACAACCGGTCCCTGATCGACGAGCAACGCCGAGAGAGCAAGAAGGCGAGGGTGCCAAAACAAGGAGGATTGAGCCAGATACGCAGTCACGACGATTCTTGGTTGCGTCTATATACGGACGAATTGCGTCTTGAGAGACGAACTGATTGATCAGGTGAGTCGTGCCCCAATTCTTAACCGCCCTGATATTGGTTAAGTGTTGCTCTTGCAAGATCAAACGCCCAGGGAAAGGTACGAATAAGATCAGCATGCCTGGGAAAGTGTCTAGTGCGATTTTTCCACTGCGGTAGACAATCTTTGGAAACTGGCCAGGTTGGGCAGCCCATAGGGTCCCCAGCGTTTGAAAAGTATGTGAAATATGGAATAGGAGCGATAATGTTTAATGAAATTTGGCATAGACAGACCAGACATGTAGTAGATTTGCAGTGGCCGAACAATGGTACTTTTGAGATGGCATGTATAGAGCACTTAGAATCAGTACTACTGCGCAAGAAAACACGCCTGAAACATTTGACGTCATAAGAGACTGGATGAAAGAAGTTAACCTCTGTTTAAAAAGTAGAGAGAAACATGCACAAAGGCATAAATCAAACACAGAAAAAGCGATAGAACTAGAAGAGCTCAAATGGGATGAGGATATCTGGAGAGGGGATAGGAGTATCCAGATTAGGCATACAAAAGATATATCCACAACAAGAGTTACATGCATCAGATGAACTCATAAATAACATTTTGAGTGAAAAAAGACAAGAACACCCTCAAAATAATATTGACACAATTGCACCAGTACCCATTGCTCCACCTCAGTTGCCACCCCCATTCCTGTTGTTCCAACTGCATCATCTCCCCCTGCGCACATGATACCATTTCCCCCACCGCCGACAGAGCAGGAATTAGCAGCTACCGGAGAAGGCGGCTCTACAGAGGCGGGGCCTGCACAGAGAGGAAGCACCAGAGTAACCCGTAGTACGGTTAGCAGGGAGAGGAGAGAAGAACTTAAAGAATGGGCAGAAATGTATATTGAAGGAAATGACGAGCGATCCACGCTGAGCTCGGTGAAAAACATGTATTGTTAGAATGCATGTGTCACAATACGTGTCAGATCCGTCCGACCCACTGCTCTCCTCCGACTCCTCACCTGTAGAACTGGAATCCATAGCATATCCTGTGGTCTCCCGGTATTTGTGAGTGATCGATGCAGTAATCCCTCCTCGGTGTGAAGCCACAGTGGCCACCCATAAACTGTGGCCACTGCGGCCCCGTCACCGAAGACAGACAGGGGAAAAAGCCACAGGGGTAAAAAAAACTTTTTTCAGGTGGAGACTGGAATGCAGGTAAGTCCGTAAATCGGTGACCAGCAGTAGCCTTTGGATGAATATCCAGAGGTATTGGGAGCTGCAGCGATGGTAGTAGTTCACAGATAGGCGGGGAAATCAGAAAGAGAAAGTAGAAAAGAAATGGGGAAAGAGCAAAAAGATGGTCTGGGGGCAACCGCACAAAGCAGCGGAGACCCACGGAAACCAAATGAGAGGAAACGAAAACCCACGATGCGAATGGGCGAAGAGAAAAGATGAAAAGGGAACGGGAAGCGAAAGAGAGAGAGATTGAAACAGCACCGAAAGAAGGAAAAGATGACAGCGTTGTGGCAACAAGGTAAGCGAAAGCAGTAGCTTAAACGTTGCAACGCGCCAAAAGTAGGGAAGACCGGATGTAAATACTTCCCGGCTATCCGCGGCCGCAACGTAGAAAACGTAAAAAAGACTAGACCGTTACCCGTGCAATAGTAAGAAGCGTGCCGGAACTTCTAATGGCCGCTCCACCGAAACCGCTGCCACTTCTTCCATGCGCTCGTGCGCATGACAGCATGGGGGAGTATCTTATAGATAGATGGAAGAAATTGACTGGTATTTTAGCACCGCAGAAGTTGTGGGATCTAAATGCTTTTTCGTGTATGAGGAAAAGTGCGGCAGAAATAAAAGAACACGTAGACAGGCTATTTGAGTTTAAAAATGAACTTGATGAATTGCATGCAGAGGCAAAGGTCATTTGGTGACTGACTATTTTAATAGATTTGAAGAAGTATTTGCAGATTTCAGTGGCCAAGATTTAAGCACTGAACCCGGGAAGAGACTATTTGTTGACAAATATGTGAGAGGGTTGCTACCGAAAATTCAAAATTTAATAATGACGTCTGAAAGTGCGTGGCAAGCAAAATCAAAGAGTGAAGTATTACACATGGCACAATACTATGAGAACAGAGTACATACAGAGAAAGAGAAAGAGGTAAGGGATAGGGTAAATCTAAAAACGAGAGTATTAATGCAACAGGTAGCGAATAATAATAGGGGTGGAGGAAATGCACAAACGAGAGGGAATTTCTTCAACATGCACGGAGGTCCAATTGGACTGAATCAATGCGCATATTGTAAGGAAGAAGGCCAATGGCAAGCACAATGCCCACATTTACAGAATAGGAATGGAAATTCCCCGAAATGACAGAATAGAGGTCGCCCGGGAATGCAAGGACAAAATAGAAACACGAGGATGCCACAAAATCAGAATAACCAAGGAAATAACAACCCAAATCAAAACCAAAACCAACATCAGCAGAATAGTGCAGGAGAAGGAAATGTTTTTGATACTCAGTCCCTTTCATACTATTCTGGTGACTTTACATCGGAGGATGTATTGTTCAACTACTAGGACAGCCAAAGACAGGGGTCAGAACCAATATCTATTCCCGTTGATCAGAAAGGGCCCTACGTAGAGATGAAAGTTGGGAATAGAAAGCACACTTTTCTAGTGGACACAGGTGCGCAGAAGTGCTCGATTGACCATCACTTGGTTCCGGAGATATCACTGTCAGGGCAAAAGAATGTTTCAGAAGGGTTCGCAGGTACCCCAGTAATTAGCCCAGTGTCACAGTCGGTACTTATAACATTAGGCCCATTCACTGAGTCATGCCTGTTCCTTTTGACACAAAATTGCAGCGAGAATTTATTGGGTTTAAATTTGCTGAAAAAGTTAAGTGCGGTTATTCATTGTTCTCCTGATGGAGTGTATTTGACAATATCACCACAACAAATGCCAGTATCACAATTTCTGTCTAAACCATTACCAACTTGTCAAAAGAGAAATTATATCGTGCCTCCTATTGCAATGAATATATGTATATTGGCGTACGCCAAGCTGCTTGTAAGTCACTTGCGAAGAAATCTGTGTTGCAAGGTCCTGACCTTAAAATCAATGTAAGCCGCCATTTTAGGTCAATCTTCCATTTTAGGTTCGCTTTGTAAAAGTCACCCTGTGAGGTAAAATGGTGGACGATGTCATTCCAAAATACAACATGGCCGTCTTGACCTCTGCATGTAGCTAATATGTAACTTGCCTGCAGGCCACTTGTTGAGGTCGTGAACTGAGACCTTTCCTTCGTTGACCTGTGTGTAAAGGATTACTCGTGCAATGAAACTAATCTGCGAGAATATGTTAAGAACAATGTATTCAAATACTGAACGTAGAACACTTGTTAAACTACATTGTATTAATGTTTGAGAAGACCTGCATGGAAAATCTGTCATGATGCCTACCCCCGGAGCACCAGGCCAGGCCCAGCACCCCCGGGAGCAGGCATCACGCCCCCGGGTAAAAGCACAGCGACCCTTTATAGGGGCTCTTTGGACATCAGTCCTGGCGCCATAGGCGCCAGGCTCATAAGGGGAAGTGATTGGTGCACTTACCTGAAGCAGACCATGCTGCACACTCACCTGATGCAGTCCATGCTGCATGAAGAACCAAGCCAAATGGGGCTTAGGAGGGACTATTTTTCTGAAGGAACTATTTTGTTACTTGGGTGGGGCTGTGGAAGAATACTTACCTGGAACTTCTTCCAAGGCTATTTAAGCCACGCCCGGACAGCCACACGTGCTTCGCGTTGTTCTGCATCCCAGCAGCTGAACGCTCACCGTGTCTGCTCCTGCACCTGGACTCCAGCCACGCCCGCCTCGAACCTGGAACTCCTGTAAGGAAAGAAGAGAAGAGAAAGGTGAAAACCAAGAACTTATTCAACCTTCTTACCTGCATCCGGAATCTTCACGCCAGCATTCCTGAAGGAAGACTTCCATTTAAAAGCCCCGCGTTGCTCGCTGCAGCGCCGCGCTTCACTCACCTGTTCCCGAGACGCCGCCCGGCTCCATCGCGGCTCTCAGCACCGGTCGCCACATCTCTGCACCTAGGGGAGAGAAGAAGAAACAAAAGGTGAGCAAGGGAACACAAGAGGAAAGCCGAATTTTCAGCCATATTACTTACCGGCTTTTCTTGGTGAACCATTCCACATCTCGGGTCGGCGCCGCATCTTTGGCAGGTACCGCACCCCGGCCCCTATGGGGAAAGGACAAAAGACATTACTGGGGAATTATAAAGACATTTAGAGGGGTCGCCCTCATCACTAACTCACCTGATTTTACCACCGGCAATTTAACCCCTCAACGCATCGCCTTTGTTCTGCACCTGAAATAAAGGACAGATCACAGGTTAGGAAAAACAACATAACAGGAGGCTCACTTGAACTTTTGCATCTTCTTACTTACGGCGTATCGCTCAGAAAAGTCAAGTGGATTTGCCAGCGCCATTCTGAAAACCAGTGAAGTAACTGGACGAACGCGCGCCCCTGCACCAGAAGCAGGATGGAGAGTTCATCCTTCCAAACCATAAGGTGAGCTTAAACCGGGGGTTTTGGAGGAAGTCAGAGAAGAACGAAGGGGGAAAGGGGGGAGCAAGCACACTATTCAGCAGACAGTTAATCCCCTTTCTCATCTGCAGAAGGATATTCCTACGGGCCAGGCAAGCAAGATTTGAGGGTCCTGTTCAATCGGTGGTCCGAATTCTGCGCATCACGCTTGAAGAGGCCACAGCAACCCAGACCAGACCAGCGCCTCCGTGGGAGCCAGGTGAGCGTTACAGAACGCGAAGCCTCCCTACAAATTCCCACCCAGGCGCTATGGAAACTTCTGAGACTGACCAGTTGGCCAAACTACTGGGAGAATTACGGGCCGAAGTACACGCCGCTCGTCAAGAGACTAATGCTCTCAGGAAGGAAGTGATTGTAACAAAGGAAAGAGCTGATGAGCTGGCTAGACAGCTTTTGCAAGGTCAAGCTGGACAAACTCCTTTACCCGGTTCCGGAGGGAACCCCGCTCCTGTGCTTTCCAGTAACCCAGTGCAGATTAATCTACCTGGAAACATGCCGCTGGCCCCACCCGAACGCTTTGCTGGGGACCCCAAACGATTCGCCGTATTCATGAATCAGTGTCGTTTGCATTTCCTGTGCAGACCTGGGGCCTTCCCTAATGACCAGAGCAAGGTAGCCTTTGTATTGTCATATCTCAGCGGCAGTGCTGCCGATTGGTCAGTTCCACTGGTAACTCAAGATGACCCGATTCTTCGTGATTTTCAAGGATTTCAAGCAAGCATGGAAAGGTTATTTTACTGTCACTCCCAGGGGCAGGCTCTAGATGACAAACTTCTATCTCTGCGACAGGGCAATCAAGACCTCCTTTCCTACATTGCAACCTTTAATAGACTAATTGTGGAAACTGGGTGGCCAGATGATAAAAGAATCACGTTATTTTATCGAGGTCTACGCGGAGACCTTAAAGATGTCCTGGCCCAAGTTGTAAATCCGTCCCAAGAGTGCTCAGAATATATAGACTTAGTGGTCCAATTGGATCACAGACTGCAAAACAGAAAAGCAGACTGGTCCAAGTTTGAGACCCGGGTGTTAGTCAAGAGCCACGCTAACCTCAAGGGGGCTGAAGCCTCTGAGCCAATGCAAATCGGAGGAGTTAAAGGACCTTTAACTCAAAAGGAACGTGAAAGAAGATGGCAGATGCACTTATGTCTTTATTGTGGTTCCTCTGGACACTTTCTACGAGATTGCCCGGCAAGGCCGCCCAGGAAGGTGGTAGGAGCCGCTGATAAAATCCATGAAACCTCTTTATCGGGAAATGACCCCGCCCGACAAGCGTAGGGGTCCGCTTGCCGAGTTTGAAAACGAACTCTCAGACCTCGCATTTCATTGTGCCAATGGTCCTCGTAGATCCGGAACAGCCTAAGCGGTTGCATGCAATAAAGGCATACATCGATAGTGGGGCTATAGGAAACTATGTGGATCGTGAATTGGTCTCCAGGATTAACCTCCCTCTGCGTCCTAAAACCAGCAAAGATGTCATCACCACAGTTGATGGAACAGAAATTGCCTCGGGTCCGGTAACACATTCCACAGCTGAGGTGACACTTGTAGGTCCAGGCGGCCATCGGGAGGCAGTTCTGTTTGATGTAATCAAGGCTCCACAGTTTCAGGTTATTCTCGGAATCCCTTGGTTAGAGACACATAATCCTCGAATTGATTGGCGAGCGAAGAGAATAACCTTTCCGGAGTGTGCACGAACCTGCTACCCAGAAAATCTGAAGGTCAGTCTAGCATCAGTAACCTCTGTCTCCATGCAACTACCTCCGGAATACCAAGACTTTCAGGACATCTTCAAAAAGGAACAGGCCAACACGTTACCTCCTCATAGATCGTACGATTGCCAAATCGATCTGGTGCCCGGTGCACAACCCCCTTGTAGCAGGATTTATGCCCTTACTGAGCCGGAGAATCTGCATTTGAGACAATATTTAGATCAATACCTAGCCAATGGTTTCATTCGCCCGTCAAAGACTCCGGCATCCTCGGCTTTGTTCTTCGTGCCAAAAAAAGAAGGTGACCTTAGAACTTGTATCGATTACCGCGCATTGAACCAGATAACTGTTAAAAATCGTTACCCTCTGCCTTTGATCCCTGAACTCCTTGACCAGGTGAAGGATGCTTGCATATACACCAAGTTAGATCTCCGGGGGGCTTATCATCTGGTACGAGTAAAAGAAGGCGACGAATGGAAAACGGCCTTCCGTACAAAATATGGACTATTCGAATACCAGGTGATGCCTTTCGGGTTGTGCAACGCGCCTGCTGCCTTCCAATTCTTCATGAACGATGTCCTTCGGGAACTCATCGATGTCTGTGTTGTCGTGTATATCGATGACATTCTGGTGTACTCCTCTTCGGAATCAGATCACAGAAAACATGTCAGGGCCGTTCTTGAGAAATTGCGCCAGCACAAACTGTTTGCAAAACTGGAAAAATGCGTTTTCCATACCACCGAGGTTGAGTTTCTTGGATTCATCCTGACACCTAAAGGGGTCCGAATGGACTCACGGAAAGTGGATGCCATCCTCAAATGGCCATCACCTAGTTCGGTGAAAGGTGTCCAAAGCATGCTTGGTTTTGCCAATTTTTATCGCAGGTTTATCCCGGAATTTTCACAGGTGGTGCAACCCATCACTGCACTCTTGCGGAAGAATAAACATTTTGAATGGACCGAGGAAGCTGAACAGGCCTTTCAGGAATGAAAAGCTAAATTTACATCTGCACCTATTTTGAAACACCTGCGTCCTGATCTCCCATATATAGTTGAAACCGACACATCCAGCTTAGCCATGGGAGCTGTCCTGTCTCAGAGAGACCCCGAAACCAACCAACTGCACCCCGTAGCATTTTGGTCCAGAAAGTTCTTGCCGCCGGAGATCAATTATGCAATCACCGATAAGGAATTATTAGCCATTAAGTCCGCCTTTAAGGCTTGGCGGCATTATCTTCTTGGCGCCAGGCATACCATCACCGTGATCACTGATCACCGAAATTTACAATATTTAAAAACTGCCAAGGCTCAGTCTTCCCGACAGCTCCGATGGGCTTTATTCTTTGCTGAGTTCGATTTTGTAATCACTTACCGTCCCGGCTGTAAGAATGGCAAAGCGGACGCGCTATCTCGAATTGGAATGGGAGAAATGGACACAAACTCAGAACCTGTGCCGATAATTCCCGAACAAAGAATCTTGGGAATAACCACTTTACAAACCCTTGAAGACATTCAAGCACGGGTAAAACTATTCCTGGACTCTTCAGCCTTGCAGGATTGGATCAAAAGGGGGTCTGACTTTTCAATCAACAATGGCTTACCTTACTTCCAAGGACGTTTATTTTTGCCAGAAAAGGAATTGGAAGAACTGGTTATTTCCCGTCATCACGATACTCTGATGGAAGGGCATCCTGGCATTGCAAAAACAGAGGAAAAAATTAAACGACAATTCTGGTGGCCGTCCTGGCGAAAGGATATTAAATCTTTCGTGATGTCCTGTGGAGTTTGCGCCCAAAACAAAGGTAAAAAAACAAAACCCGCCGGTCTTCTTCAACCCTTAGACATTCCACCAGCACCTTGGCACACCTTGTCACTAGATTTTATCACGGACCTGCCCTCTTGTAATGGATACAATACTATTCTGGTTGTGGTGGATTTATTTTCCAACATGGCCCATTTTATTCTGTTGAAAGGATTACCTTCAGCTTTTGTTCTTGCCAAGGAATTCCTCGAAAATATCATCCGTCTGCATGGATTCCCGTCCATACTAATCTCCGATCGGGGAAGCCAGTTTATTTCTCATTTTTGGAAAAAGTGTTGTCAATTGGCACAAATCGACGTAAGACTCTCAACCAGCCACCACCCACAGACCGATGGTCAGACGGAGAGAACGAACCAGACCCTTGAACAATATCTACGATGTATGTTGCACCAATCGGAGGGTAATTGGAGGGATATTTTATGGGTGGCTGAATATTCATACAATAACTCGATACACTCTGGAACTGGTCAGAGCCCCTTTTATACCCTATATGGACATCATCCTCGTACTTCAGACTTGGACTCACCTTTGAGCCTCGAAATGCCCGCAGTGGACCATTTGCATTCTACGATTACTCAAGCCTTTAAGGATGCAACTGCACACTTACAACATGCGAAAGGGAAATACAAAAAGAATGCGGATCTGCATCGAAAGGACGCGCCTCCATACCAAATAGGGGATCAAGTATGGTTGGCTACCAAACACTTATCGCTCAAGGGACCTCAGACTTTTAATCCAAGGTATTTAGGCCCTTACTCGATCAAAGCTATAATTAACCCAGTGGCAGTCAAGCTAGATCTACCAGCTAACATGCGGATTCACCCCGTTTTTCATGTGTCGCTTTTGAAACCAGTGCAACCAGGAACCAGATTAATAAAGCCACCAGAACCAATCCAGATAGATGGGGAGCCTGAATTCGAGGTGAAGAACATTTTGGACTCTAAGATCTCAAAATCAAAACTTTTCTATCTAATTGATTGGAAGGGGTTCGGGCCTCAGGAAAGATCTTGGGAACCCAGCGACCACGTACATGCACCTCGGCTAGTAAAAAGGTTCCATCGGAATTTCCCGAACAAACCGAAACCTCCTGAGGGAACGACCTTGGGAGGGGCCTTGGGGGGGAGTGCTGTCATGATGCCTACCCCCGGAGCACCAGGCCAGGCCCAGCACCCCCAGGAGCAGGCATCACGCCCCCGGGTAAAAGCCCAGCGACCCTTTATAGGGGCTCTTTGGACTCTGTCCTGGCGCCGTTGGCGCCAGGCTCATGTTGGACATCAGTCCTGGCGCCATAGGCGCCAGGCTCATAAGGGGAAGTGTTTGGTGCACTTACCTGAAGCAGACCATGCTGCACACTCACCTGATGCAGACCATGCTGCATGAAGAACCAAGCCAAATGAGGCTTAGGAGGGACTATTTTTCTGAAGGAACTATTTTGTTACTTAGGTGGGGCTGTGGAAGAATACTTACCTGGAACTTCTTCCAAGGCTATTTAAGCCACGCCCGGACAGCCACACGTGCTTCGCGTTGTTCTGCATCCCAGCAGCTCCTGCACCTGGACTCCAGCCACCCCCGCCTCGAACCTGGAACTCCTGTAAGGAAAGAAGAGAAGAGAAAGGTGAAAACCAAGAACTTATTCAACCTTCTTACCTGCATCCGGAATCTTCACGCCAGCATTCCTGAAGGAAGACTTCCATTTAAAAGCACCGCGTTGCTCGCTGCAGCGCCGCGCTTCACTCACCTGTTCCCGAGACGCCGCCCGGCTCCATCGGGGCTCTCAGCACCGGTCGCCACATCTCTGCACCTAGGGGAGAGAAGAAGAAACAAAAGGTGAGCAAGGGAACACAAGAGGAAAGCCGAATTTTCAGCCATATTACTTACCGGCTTTTCTTGGTGAACCATTCCACATCTCGGGTCGGCGCCGCATCTTTGGCAGGTACCGCACCCCGGCCCCTATGGGGAAAGGACAAAAGACATTACTGGGGAATTATAAAGACATTTAGAGGGGTCGCCCTCATCACTAACTCACCTGATTTTACCACCGGCAATTTAACCCCTCAACGCATCGCCTTTGTTCTGCACCTGAAATAAAGGACAGATCACAGGTTAGGAAAAACAACATAACAGGAGGCTCACTTGAACTTTTGCATCTTCTTACTTACGGCGTATCGCTCAGAAAAGTCAAGTGGATTTGCCAGCGCCATTCTGAAAACCAGTGAAGTAACTGGATGAACGTGCGCCCCTGCACCAGAAGCAGGATGGAGAGTTCATCCTTCCAAACCATAAGGTGAGCTTAAACCGGGGGTTTTGGAGGAAGTCAGAGAAGAACGAAGGGGGAAAGGGGGGAGCAAGCACACTATTCAGCAGACAGTTAATCCCCTTTCTCATCTGCAGAAGGATATTCCTACGGGCCAGGCAAGCAAGATTTGGGGGTCCTGTTCAATCGGTGGTCCGAATTCTGCGCATCACGCTTGAAGAGGCCACAGCAACCCAGACCAGACCAGCGCCTCCGTGGGAGCCAGGTGAGCGTTACAAAATCTCAGACTACACAGTCGCCGTATAGGCTTGTTGATATATGTATTAAAAGCAAACCAGTTATATGCGGATATGCGAGACTTGGCATGAACCCTAGATCAGTAATGTATTAGAGGAATATTAACCCGAAGTAGGGCTGGACATCGTGCTCACAAAGAGTATAAAAAAAACAATGCATTCTAATGTACAGCGTCTCTCACTGAACACACTGAACTACGCTGGAGTTCGTTGTGTTGCACTGAGGGCCGATAGCTATCTGATTTTGCTCTTTGTAACTGAATTCAGTATAAAATAAAGTACTTTGTATGTTCCTTTGTAACCCGTGTTCGGTGTATTTCCTTTTGCGGTACTCAGCCTCAATATTTTTTATTTTGTTTTCACAGTTGGTGCCCGAATAGGGACCCTCAAGATTGATGCCGGATTGTTGAAGGTTGACGCAGGCTATCGGACTGGGACCGGACGGTGTGACAAAAAGGGGCCCCACTGAACGAGACGCGACACCTCAGCAGCGCTGCACGACCCGATCCGTGGACGATTAGCTTGTGGTCCGAGACGGCATCTTGACGAGGGTCCACTTATCGAGGCGGGCAGATTTGCCGAAATCACCATACACGAGGTAAGATTAGTTAGGTAAGATTCTTTGAAATCCGATTGGACCTCCTTAGGCTTGATCAGGTGAGTCGTGACCCGACTATTAATTTAATCCTGATAATTTGATTTTGGCGTATTGTATCTGCAGACACAATTATTGACCAGGTAACACCAATAATTTGAAATGCCTGGGAAATTGTCTACCTGCTTTAGGGCATTATTCCGCAGTGATAGACAATCTTTGGAATTTAGCCGTCCCGCAGCACAGGAGGGGTCACCGGCATGTACTATGTACTGTAAGCATGGCATTGGAAGTATAGTATTTAATGACATTTGGCACAGACAAACCAGACATGCCTCCGAACTTCAGTGGCCAATCAATGGTAGTTTTGAAATCCCTCGTATTGAATATTTAGAGTCGATTCTATTAAAGAAAAAGGCTAGACCTGCAGCATTTGATGTTTTGCAGAATTGGGAAAAAGAAGCGTTACAGCAACTTAAAAGTAGAGAAAAACATGCGCGCCGTCATAAGACGAACGCCGAAAAAGCATTATTGTATGACCAAGATAAACATTCTGAGTCGACTAGGAATATGGATAGGGCTTTCTCACTTGGAATTCAGAAATGTATCCTTCTAAAGACCTTTGTGTTTCCGACAAATTCATAGATAAATTGTTAAATGAATGAAGGCCTGGTGCCTCTGCGCCACCTCCGTATGTTCCTCTTCCTGCTGCTTTGCCTCTTCCTCCTGCTCTTCCTGCTCTACCTGCTGTCGTTCCCATTGTTCCTGCTCCTCCTAATGTTCCTCTTCTTCCAGTTCTTCCACCTCTTCTTATCGCACCAGTAACAGTATCTCCATTGAATTTGCCTGCCCCCTCTCTTCCAAGTGGTCCTGTGCCGCTTGTAGTTGATCAGGGTGCAGGGTCGAAGGTTGTCACTCGTAATACTGTACCACCAGAGAAGAAACGTGATTTGATTGCATGGGGTAAGCATTGTATGGAGAGGGATGATCAAGCTAATGTTTTTGCCACACTTTATAATATGGATAATTTTCCTGAGAAAAATGTTTTTATTGAAGGTTAAGGAATTAATTTATGTGTGATGTGGGTCAAATTGAATAATGTCGATCTCCCGCAGGGATTAAGGGATCTAAATACTTTAGCGTTTTCAAGAGACTCTGTGGAGAAAGTAAATGAGCATGTCGAGAGGCTATTTGGGTATAGAAAGGAGTTGGAAAAGTTACAGAATGAGGATGACGAGGGGGAAAGTATGTATGTACAGAAACGGTTCCTTCCTTGTCATAAATCGATATCTGAGGAAGCACGAATTTGTACGAAGGACGCGCTTAGATGGATTTCGGATATGTCGATAACTCCAGTTGAAGAATATGACACATATAGTCAGTATACGCCAGAAATGCAGAGGAAAGTAATACAGGTAATGATAGAGTATCTGCAGGATGACTGTGTAAAAAGAAAGATTAGTTGTCCCACAGAGTTATTGGGTATTCATAAGAGAGCTTTTTCACTTGACACTCCTTCGATGCTTTAGCACTCGACTTAGCTCTGTTGCTTAGTAAGCGTTCGGAGTCACCTACTTCTCAGTTGCCTATGAGAGAGGTTCCTCCGACATTTGTCCCGAAGGTTGAGATTGCGGCCGATGCTGCACGGAATATAGTCGCTGTGGACATTCCTGCACATTATGTATCACAGTTTGTTCACGTCCCGTTCTCAAGACAGGAAGTGAATACTATTAGACAATCTATTCCTGATATTAGGAAAAATCCGACAGGATTCTATAAAGAAATAGAGTCCGTCTTGCAGTCATCTGTGTTCACCTTAGGGGATATTGATTTATTATTTCCTGTACTCCTGCCCGTAGATTTGTGGAAACAAGTTAGAACTATAGATGACGTGCCAGGGTTGGGAGATATATGGGTGAATATAACTAGACTCGATGGAGAAAGGCCAGCTGGTGAAAGACTGCCTCAGGTGATACTAACTTTGCCTGATAGAATCATTGCAAAATTGAAAACCATAATTCCAGAGAAAAGAATTATTTGGGACAAACTTACGGCCTGTGTCCAAGGAAAGTCTGAGGGTGCTACCGAGTTCTTTAATCGGTTCGAACAGGTATTCTCGGATTTCAGTGGACAAGACTTAGGCACAGAGTCTGGGAAAAGGTTATTTGTGGACAAATTTGTGCGTGGATTGCTGCCTGAAATCCAGTCACAAATTATGTCTTGTGAGAGCGCTTGGCAGGCGAAGTCCCAATCAGAAGTACTGCACATGGCTCAGTACTACGAGAATCGTGTCAATAATGAAAAAGATAGAGTTGAAAAACGAAAAGGTGATTTAAAGACTAAAGTACTATTACAGCAAATTGTTAGAGGCCCCAGAGGGGGTAGTTCGCAGATTAGAGGTCAGTATGTCCCACAAGGGAATGTGCCCTTGGGTCCTGTGAACATTAACCAGTGTGCCTATTGTTGTCAAGACGGTCATTGGCGTGCACAATGCCCCGTCCTTCGACAAAGGTCAAATAACACATTTGGGAATATGGGTAGACGATCCAGAGGCCGCCTGGGTGTAGGGGGCCCTGGTAGAGGTCAGTTGCACAGGATCCTCAGCAACCTTTTTCACAGGATAATCAGACTCCGAGTGTGGATACTAGGAACATATTTGATCACCCTTCTGCTGCATATTTATCTGAAGAGCTTCCTTTTGATGATATTCTGTTTCGTTAGGATTGCCCGAAGCAGGGTTTGGAACCTACACCTATTCCCGTCAATCAGAACGGTCCCTATGTTGAAATGGTGATGGGAAATAGGAAACATCAGTTTTTGATAGATACTGGAGCACAGAAGGGTTCTATTGATCATTCACGGGTTCCAAACATTCCACTGTCAGGCCAAAGCAATGTTTCTGTAGGGTTTCTGGCACCCCAGTTATTTGTCCAGTTTCTTCACCGGTACCCATTTCTTTGGGTCCCTTTATGGACCACTTTCCATTTCTGTTGACCTCGAATTGTGGAGAGAACTTGCTGGGGTTGAATCTGTTAAAAGAATTAAATGCAGTGATTTATTGTTCTTCTGATGGAGTGCGCCTGACGATTTCACCACAGAAATACTCTGTTTCGCAATTCTTGACTAGACCTTTGCCGCCAGAATTCATTAATGTACCAGAGAGCTTATGATGTCGGTGTTTTACAGATTGAGCCTGTTAAGATAGCTTTGAAATATGGCATTGAGCTGCCATGCATTCCCCAGTATAAGATTTCAGTTGAGGATGAGCAAGCTCTGAAATGCTTTGTTTCCGATTTTGTGCATCGCGGGGTGATTGAAGAAATTTCAGGAAGTTTGTGTAATAGTCCGATTTTGCCCGTGTACAAGAAAGGCGATAATGCAATTCCATTCCGTTTCATAATCGATTTACGTGCTATTAATAAAGTCGTCGCTCCACAATTTCCAATTGTGCCTGATGTGACGACAATCTTAACCATGATTCCAGCTACAGCTACTTACTTTAGTGTTGTGGATCTAAAGAATGCTTTCTTTAGTATTCCTATACACAAGGATAGTAGATACTTGTTCGCGTTCACCTTAGGGGGACGCTCGTTCACATTTACTCGTGCGCCTCAAGGGTACACACAGAGTCCTGGCATCTACAGTAGGGCTTTGAAAGAACAACTTGATACCCTTGAATTGCCCTCTACTTGTACATTGCTTCAGTATGTTGATGACTTGCTTTTAGCTGCTGATTCTGAGAGTGCCTGTAAGAAGGGCACTGTGTTATTGCTTATTCATCTAGGTAAGCATGGTCACAAAGCTTCGCTTAAAAAGTTTCAATATTGTTGCCAGGAGGTCGCCTATTTAGGCTATCTCCTGTCAAAGGAGGGAAGAAGATTGACACCTGAAAGAATAAAGCACATTTCTGGCATGTCTGTCCCAAATACACAGAAGGAAGTTAGAGCCTTGATAGGTATGGCTTCTTACTGTAGGTTGTGGATCCCAAATTTTTCACTAGTGATCAAACCCATGTTGGCTTTGACAAAGAAGGGCATTTCTTCACCATTGCCGTGGAACGCGGAACACCAGCAATCGTTTGCTTTGCTCAAGACTGCATTATGCTCTGCACCAGTTTTGGGCACACCAAACTATGAAAAGGCCTTTGTGTTGTTTGTGCATGAATGTGATGGATGTGCTTTGGCTGTATTAACGCAGGAACATGGAGGGAAGAATAGGCCGTGCGATTACTTTTCTTCCGCCCTTGATCCTGTAGCATGCGCTTTGCCAAAATGTTTGCGAGCTGTCGCTGCTGCTGCTGCGTCTGTAAAACAGAGTGAGAGAATGGTCCTAGGCCATGATCTAACCCTGATGGTGCCTCACTCTGTAGATGTTCTACTGAACCGAACCCAAAAGCAACACCTCACTTCTGCACGGTTGACAAGATATGAATTGATCTTGTTTGCTCCTCACATTCAAATTAAGAGGTGTTGTGTTCTTAATCCGGCTGAACTCCTACCTTTCCCGCAAGATACTACTTGCGGCGATGAAGAGTCACATGATTGATTGTATATTATCGAACAAGAGACAAAGGGTAGAATTGATTTGAAAGATACTCCTTTGGACAATCCGCAAGGACAACTGTTTTGTGATGGCTCCTGCTTCAAACTTCTGGATGGTACATCCACAGCTGCTTATGCAATCACCAAATTAAGCACGGTCGTGGAGACCAAGAGAATCACGCATAACTCTGCGCAGGCCGCAGAGATTATAGCATTGACCCGAGCTTGTGAACTTTCCCAAGGGCTTCCAGTAAACATATACACTGATAGTCAGTATGCCTTTGGGGTGGCTCACAACTTTGGGAGACTTTGGTCGGAGAGGGGGTTCCTAACTTCACATGGCACTAAAATCCAACATGGCTCCCTAATAGTACAACTACTTTCAGCACTTGCGCTCCCTACTCAGTTAGCCATTATGAAATGTGCAGCACATCGAAAGATTACAGATCATATAGGAAAAGGGAATGCTTTCGCTGATCAGATAGCTAGACAAACTGCTATCGATCCCCTTACGGAGATGTATGTTTCAAGGGAGACTGTAAGTGCTTATGCAATGGATGGGGGTGTTGGGTCCGTACGGGATATCCAAGCTGATGCCACCTTCGAAGAATCCAAGAGTTAGGCTGAAGGTTTGGGGAAACTTGATGATGACGGGTCTTGGGTGGACATAGTTGAAGGGAAATGGCTACTCCGTGACGCGTATGTAATGATGATGGTCATCATGGCCCATGGTCCTACGCATGTATGTGCCCAGAAGAGGACAAAGATGTTAGAAAAAGTTTGGGCAAATGACAAAATTTAAAGAATTGCACAGCGCTATGTCCAGGATTGTATGATTTGCCTACAACACAATGTGGGAAAGGGGACAGCAAATCCAAGGGGAAGTTTCGGGCCACCCTGTGTCCCCTTTGAAGTTATCCACTTTGACTTTATTGAAATGGAACGATGTAACAATAAAACATATGTGCTGGTGGTCATCTGTGCTTTTAGTAAATGGGTTGAGGCTTTCCCCGTTAAAGATGCTACAGCCATGACTACTGCAAAAACCATGTTAAGGGAATATTTTCCACGGTTCGGGCTACCAAGAGTCATCTGGTCGGACAATGGTCCACATTTTGTCGCTGCTGTAATTCTGCAGACATATGCGGCATTACAGATCGACAAACGGTTCCATTTGGCCAGACATGCTCAGAGCGCCGGACTAGTAGAAAGACACAACGGTATCATCAAGAACAAGCTCGCTAAGACGTGTACCGGCACTAAATTAAAATGGCCGGACGCCTTACCGATCGTGTTATTATCCATGCGTACAACCCCTCAAACTAAGACTGGGCTCTCTCCATTTCAGATGGTAATGGGGAGACCTGCCAGTTGACTAAAAACCTGTATTTGATTTATCACCAGGTACGAGAAGCTTTACCTGTGCTATATGAGGGCCCGGGCCATAGCATACGGCCTGGGAGTTGGGTGCTCATCAAGGCATTTGAGCGCTCTTCCTGCCTTGCACCTCGCTGGCGTGGCCCATTCCAGGTCCTGTTGGTCACCCAAACAGCGGTGCGGGTCTCTGGAAGAAAGAACTGGATCCACGCGTCCCATGCCAAGAAACTTCCTCACCCAGTGCCACACGATACAGAAGAAACAGACCCCTCGCTAACGCTGCAACCAACGATCCCAAAGCAGTAAATAGCGCCGAGAGTGTGTCGGAGAATCTTTCTGAGCCAGTGAGGCTTGGGGAAACAGCCATTTTGTCTCCACACTCTCCAAAAGTTTTGCATCCGGAAATTGCTGTTCCAAATTCGGCATCTTCACTTGTCTCTGATACGTTGCTTCCAACGGGAAGTGATGACACATTGTTTCCGGATCAATCAGTACCAGGAAAAGCAAGGTACAATCTGCGTCCAAGAAAATAGACTTACGGCACGGTTTTGCTGTGCATCTCATAGACTTTTGGCTGTGCACTCGGAGAAGGAAAGGATCATCGAGGGCTTGTTATTGCCCAACATTTGAGAAAGGGGATTCTGTTGGCTGGGGTTGTGGAAGGACTAAGAAGTTGCGCGGCCGGGGAGTCGCCAGCAACAAACATTGGGAATTTCCATTTGAAGCCTGCTATCGCTACCGCTCGTATGGGACTTGTAAATGAAGGGGTGACCAACCTGGACAGTGGACAATATGCCTGGGCCCCGAAAATGTATTGCTGTGTTTTTATAATGATATTTGGGTTTTTAATAGTCTCTGCCTTAGGGTTGTGGTACCTTGAGGAAACTCATCCTTTAGAAATCATGTTGCCTACTGAAAGTGTACCTACTGTTTCTACTCCCTTTGTACATTTGCATACTCTGTCCCCTAGGGACTCTCAGCATAGACAAAGGACCACAATAACACTCTGCTACTTATCATGAATGCTACGCATGCCATTTTTAATAAGCCTAACTGTTGGGTCTGCTCACATTTACCGCAACACGGGGATAAGGGGCTAGGTTGGTATATTCATCCTTTACCTTTGACAACTGCTTGTTATGCTTCTCTTAGAGCACTGTTCTTTGGCCGTTGGAATGATAGCATCTCGGGAAACTTTGATGGCACTAATTTGAATAGTTTTGAGAAACGTGTTTTGACTCCCCTGGGATGCTCACTTTTCGCAAACAGGGGTAAACCTAACGTTGCTTCTATTAGGCCTTCTGACAGACTGTCTCGTCCTTTCCAATCTTTGATTTCTTTTAAGATGGCTCTGATAGGCAATAAGGATGCCTTGCCTCCTTCTTATACTGTCAACCATAGCCCCGATTCAGTTTCTTTTTGCATACAGATGAATGGTACTCAGTCAATGGGAGATTTTCTAGGTTGTGCCAATGTTGCAAATTTGACTGGGGAAAACAGACCTTTGTATGTAGGCGAACCTGTCTACTTTGTCTGCGGTAATGTAGCATTTCCATGGTTGCCCAGGGATTGGCAAGGAACCTGTTATTTAGGGATCCTGTTACCTGGGGTGTTTATAGCTAGTACAATAGAGGTTTTGAAGGTTCGTCCACGGCGGGACGAGAATGGTGATACCCCAGCACAAATCTTGGGAGATATAGCAAAATCAGTTGTGCCATTTTGGGGGCAGATAGCGAATTCCGAAGATATCAGAAAACTAGCGAGAGTCCTGGAGAGAACCATCAACCGGACCACGAACATACTCTATAATATGAAATTAGAACAGAAAGCGATAAGATTAGTAGCGCTTCAGAACCGGATGGCATTAGATGTCATTCTGGCTGAACGTGGTGGAGTGTGTAAATTAGTGGGGTCCACCTGCTGTGTTTTTGCGCTAGATTCCTCCCCAACTATCTTCAAGGCAATACAGAATCTGCACGTCCTTAGTTCAGAAGTGCATGTTCCCGAGGGAAACTGGGATCTTAGCGCTTGGTTCTGGGACTTCTTGCGATCTTGGGGTTGGAAGATACTTTCGGTCTTGCTGATTATTTTGGGAATTCTGTTGTTTCTCTGTTGCTGTATTCAGTGTCTACCTAGTATATGTTCGATGCTAGGGGGATGTTGCGCACAAGCAATAAGTATGATAGGACATGAAGTGTATGCCCCAGATAAAACGTCTAAAGAATATGTGTTAAAAGAAATTCTAGTGAATGACCTAATGGCAATAGATATTTCCGACAGCGATTCAGGGTGCATGGACGATGATGCATGGAGTTATTTACAAGGAGATCAGAAGTAGTTCAGCACTTGGCATAGGCCAAAAGGAGGGTTTGTCAAAAGAGAAATTATATTGTGCCTCCTATTGCAATGAGAATATGTATATTGGCCTACGCCAAGCTGCTTGTAAGTCACTTGCGAAGAAATCCGTGTTGGAAGTTCCTGACCTTAAAATCAATGTAAGCCGCCATTTTAGGTCAGTCCGCCATTTTAGGTTCGCTTTGTAAAAGTCACCCTGTGAGTTAAAATGGTGGACGATGTCATTCCGAAATACAACATGGCCGTCTTGACCTCTGCATGTAGCTAATATGTAACTTGCCTGCAGGCCACTTGTTGAGGTTGTGAACTGAGACCTTGTCCTTCGTTGACCTGTGTGTAAAGGATTACTCGTGCAATGAAACTAATCCGCGAGCATATGTTAAGAACAATGTATTCAAATACTGAACGTAGAACACTTGTTCAACTACATTGTATTAATGTTTGAGAAGACCTGCATGGAAAATCTCAGAATACACAGTCGCTGTATAGGCTTGTTGATATATGTATCAAAAGCAAACCAGTTATATGCGGATATGCGAGACTTGGCATGAACCCTAGATCAGTAATATATTAGAGGAATATTAACCCGAAGTAGGGCTGGACATCGTGCTCACGAAGAGTATAAAAAACCAATGCATTCTAATGTACAGCGTCTCTCACTGAACACACTGAACCACGCTGGAGTTCGTTGTGTTGCACTGAGGGCCGATAGCTATCTGATTTTGCTCTTTGTCACTGAATTCAGTATAAAATAAAGTACTTTGTATGTTCCTTTGTAACCTGTGTTCGGTGTATTTCCTTTTGGGGTACTCAGCCTCGATATTTTGGATTTTGTTTTCACAAACTGAATTAAGTAACGTACCGACTTGTATATGGGCGATGAATGACAACGATGTTGGTTGTTTGAAAATAGAGCCGGTGAAAATTGTTTTAAAGGAGGGAGTTACATTGCCACGTATCCCACAGTATAAAATTTCAGTGGAAGGTGAGAAAGCATTGAAATGCATTGTTTCTGATTTGATTAAACGGAGCGTGATAGAACAGATTACTGGTAGCACTTGCAACAGTCCCATTCTTCCAGTTTATAAGAAAGGAGGAAATGAAATACCATATTGTTTTATAATTGATTTGCGCGGATTGAATAAAGTAGTTGATCCCCAATTTCCATTGGTCACAGATGTCACTACCATTTTGACAATGATTCCAGCCTCTGCTTCACATTTTAGTTTCATAGATCTGACGAACGCATTTTTTTAGCATTCCAGTACATCCAGATACCAAATACTTATTTGCTTTTACGTTAGGAGGACGTTCTTTCACATTCACACTAATTCCACAAGGTTACACTGAGAGCCCGAGTATTTATAGCAGAGCACTAAAAGAACAGCTAGACATGTTAGAGTTGCCAATGGGTTGTGTACTATTGCAGTACATTGATGACCTATTGATTGCTGCCGACATAAAGACATTTTCAAAGAGAGTACCATTAAATTGTTGACACATTTGGCAGCACATGGACATAAAGCTACATTAAAAAAATTCCAGTGTTGTCGAAAGGAGGTGGCCTATTTGGGCTACCTACTTCCGAAAGAGGGAAGGACACTGACACCAGAAAGAATAGAAAGCATCTCTGGTATGTCTATTCCAAAGACACAAAAGGAAGTCAGAGTCATAATAGGCATGGCTTCATATTGTAGGCAGTGGATTGCTAACTTTGCTATGATTGTAAAACCTATAGCGGCATTGACAAAGAAGGATGTTGCTTTGCCTTTGCCATGGAGCGAGGAATGTCAGAATGCATTTGATCTGCTCAAAGTTGCGTTGTGATCAGCTCCAGTTTTGGGCACACCAAATTATGAAAAGGATTTTAAGTTATCTGTGCATGAAAATAATGGTTGTGCATTGGCTGTTTTGACTCAGGAACAAGGAGGAAGAAACAGACCATGCAGTTATTTTTCTTCCGCGCTGGATCCTGTTGCATGCGCTTTGCCGCGCTGTTTGCGATCTGTTGCTGCGGCTGCCGCATCAGTAAAACAAACCGAGGGAATGGTTTTGGGTCATGCCTTAACATTGATGGTGCCCCACACAGTAGACGTTCTTTTAAATAGAACGCAGATGCAACATCTTACATAAGCTAGACTGACGAGGTATGAAATTGTCGTGTTTGCACCACATATTCAAATTTTGAGATGTTGCGCTTTGAATCCTGCAGAACTAATGCCCCCTCCTAATGAAAGAATGGGTGAGAAGGAACCACCACCCCATGATTGTATAATGGTTACTGAACATGAAACGAAAGGAAGAATTGACCTAATAGACACCCCACAGAAAGAGCCAGATGGAGAACTGTTTTGTGACGGTTCCTGTTTTAAATTGCCCGATGGCACATCAACTGCTGCATATGCCATCATGACACTAAAGAGTATTGTTGAGAGCAAAAGGATCCCATACAATTCAGCACAGGCTGCAGAGATAATCGCATTGATCAGAGCATGTGAAATTTCAGAAAACCTAAATGTAAACATATATACTGACAGTCAGTACGCATTCGGGTTGGTACACAATTTTGGTCCACTCTGGGCTAAAAGGGGTTTTCTAACATCACATGGAACCAAGATTCAACATGGGCTTTAATAGCAAGATTGTTGTCTTCACTGGCGCGTCCAAAGCGATTAGCAATAATGAAATGCGAAGCGCATAAGAAAGTAACATGTAACGTTGGAAAAGGAAACACATTTGCAGACAAAATTGCGAAACAAGCTGCCACTGATCCACACACGAAAATGTTTATAGCCCAGTCAGAAGAAGTGCCCTGCATGATAGAAAATAGGATTGCCACAGTCAAAGAGATGCAAGCGGAAGCAACTGCAGATGAAATAAAAGCATGGGCTGAGGGTTCAGCAGAATTAGATGTAGAGGTTTGCTGGGTAGACGAAGAGAGTAGAAAGTGGATGCTGCCCAACTCCTATGCAACCGCAATGGTCATCATGGCCCACAGTCCCACACACATATGTGCTAAAAAAATGATTCAGCATTTGGCCACAGTATGGCAGAATCCACACATTAGAAAAAATGCAGAAAGACTAGTCCAGAATTGTATGACTTGTTTGCAACATAACATTGGAAAAGGAACAACTACTCCAGTAGGTAGTTTTGGCCCCCCCCACTATGCCCTTTGAAGTCATCCATTTTGATTGAATAGAAATGGAAAGATGTCAGAATCTTAACATTATCCTGGTGGTAGTCTGTGCATTCAGTAAATGGGTGGAAGCATATCCGCTAAAGGACTGCACAGCAATGAGCACAGCAAAAGTAATGCTGAAAGAATACTTCTCTAAATTCGGTCTGCCACGAGTCATATGGTCAGACAACGGCCCGCATTTTGTTGCTGCCGTGATATTACAGATTTGTGCAGGCCTCCAGATTGATAAACGATTCCATTCGGCAAGACACCCGATGAGTGTCGGTCTTGTTGAGCGCCAGAACCGAATCTTGAAGAACAAGATTAGTAAAATCTGTTCAGGAAATCAATTGAGGTGGCCGGATGCACTGCCCTTAGCTTTGTTGTGCATGCGCACGTCTGTGCAGGCAAGGACTTGACTCTCCCCATACGAAATCATGATGGGGAGACCTGCGAATGTTTGGTACGCCCCGCAGCCTAGGCGCTTGAATAAAGTAGAATACCCTTTGCTCAGCACTTATTGTAACGTGTTAACTCAGAAACTCTGTTTGATTCATCAGCAGGTGCAGGAGGCTCTTCCTGTCAGATACACAGGCCCAGGGCATTGTCTGCAACCAGGAGAGTGGATCCTGGTGAAGAACTTTGAGAGAAAATCGTCGCTCGCACCTAGGTGGAGGGGCACGTACCAGATTCTCCTGGCAACGCAGACTGCAGTCCGGGTGGATGGTCAAAAGGCATGGATTCATGCCACCCACACGAAAAGAATTCCATTTTCGTTGAAAGAGCTGCCTGATCCAGACAACAAGAAAGAAACAGCTGCCCTTGACTCGAAAGACACCATCGCCAGTTCTCTGCCACAAATACTGCCTGAGCCTGAGATAAAGCCTGAAAAGATTGCCACAAAAGTGAAAGGGCTAAAGGTGCCCCAACTTTGCCCAGCTGAACCTGCATCATCGCGGGCTGACATTAAGCCTGCTTCATCACTCATTGCATCACAGGCTGACACTGAGCCTGCATCTGGAAGTGAATCTGCACTGTTCATAGATCACACAGTACCTGGAGCAATAAGGTACAACCTACGTACTCAGAATCGGAAGTGATCTGATCTACATGTTTTGTTTTGCCTCTATTCCCAACACGGATGAATTGGGAATCAGAGGCCTAGTGAAGTGGAGCGTGGGAGCTGTACCAATCTGCATCAAATTGGGAGCTCTGAAACACGGCTTCCCAGTGCTATCTTTGAAAAAGGGAATGACCTATGTTGATCGCCCCGTGCGAACAAGCGGGCGCATACGGTACAAACACAATTGATGCCTGCTCTAAAGTCTTTGGAGCACTGTGCAGAGTCACAACAATATTGCCACATGTTTAGCAATTTGGGCTGATGAGAACTGGCCTAGACGCTTTGCTGACCTCTTTGAACGCTTTGCTGTTTTAACGGGCGCTGCTGTAAAGAAATGGTTCACAACGAACATTGATGGAAAGAGGGATTGCACACAATGCCTATACTCACTTCTGTTCCCTCCTGCACCAACGCTGATGACGTAATAGATATAGAGACTATAAACATGTCCAGAAGAATTTGCTGTAGAAAATTCATGCTAATGATTATAATACTACTTTGTATTCTGAGTACACTGATCCCAGTATTATGATATTTGGAGAGCGCGCATCCATTAAATTCTCTTTTGCCTGCCACCAGTGCATCTGCCACAGATAGTCCAGTCCATGTACTCTCTTATACTCTCCATCTATTAGGAGAAAGACACAGGGAAGGTTATGACAATAACACGTTGCTTTTGATAATGAATATGACTCACTCTATCCTGAACAGAACAAATTGCTGGGTCTGCTCCCATTTACCCCAGCATGGCGGGAAAGGATTGGGTTGGTATGAACAGCCATTACCCCTTAATACCGCATGCTACGCATCACTAAGTCCACTATTTCATGAGAAGTGGAATAAGAGTGATACGGGTCAGTTAGATGGAACAAACATAGATGAGTTTGAAAAATTGGTAATGGAACCTGTAGGTTGACCCATATTTAACAGAGCAAGAGTGATAAAACCAGTGGTGAGGCCAGTAGATAGACTTTATGTGCCTTATAAATCATCTGTAATCACGTTTCACATGAATCCAGTAGGGAACAAGGACCTAGTGCCCCCCTCCTATACTATAAATTACAATCCTCGCACTGTCCCATTTTGTCTATGAAAAAAAGGTTCCTATTCAGTAGGGACATTCAATAGATTTTGCAGTACTTGAGAGAGAAGAAGAACTAATATATGTAGGTGATCCCGTTTATTTTATATGTGGAGAAAAAGCTTATCCCTGGTTGCCTAGAAATTGGGGAGGGACATGTTACTTAGGGATCCTTTTCCCAGGTGTATTCCTTTCCAAAACGTCAGACATATCAAAATTATCTAGATCAAGGCCCCGGCGGGATGACACAGGATTAATTGCGGAGGACATAGCAAAATCATTTATCCCATTTTGGGGACAAGCAATAAACTCCTGGAATATACGGAGACTGTTGAGAATATTAGAAAAACGATAAATGGAACGACCGACATATTGTATAATATGACCCTAGAAGAGAAGGCAGTTAGAATAATGACACTTCAAAATAGAATGGCTCTTGATATAATTTTGGTCGACCGTGGAGGTGTTTGCGAAATCGTGGGGCCAGCGTGCTGCATATTTATTTTTGAGTGACTCCTCCCCTATGATTTTTGAGGAAATCAAGAAATTGCCCATTCTGAGCTCTGACCTTCGTACCCCGAGAGGCGGTTGGGAGCTGGATATAAGTTCCTGGTTTTGGGAGTTACTGCGCTCATGGGGATGGAAACTAATTGCAATTCTAGTAACGTTACTTGAAATCCTCATGACATGTTGTTGTTGCATACACTGCTTGCCAATCATTTGCTCTGAAATAATTGATGAATGCGTACACATGATAACAAAGAAAAGAAGTTCCAAAGTGGATGCGAATGCAAATAACGAAACAGAAACTATGAAAGAGTTCATGTCGATTAACATAGATGATGACGATTACAGCAGTATGAATAGCTCAGAATTAGATACATGGTCAGATGAAGATGCGATGTATGGATGATGCTCTTGGCTTACGGCCAAAAGGAGGGTTTGTGAGTCTAGAAATACCCTACCAAAGCATAGAAGGTATATTATGTTGGCCGAAAATCAATCGCCTCATATGCCCTTCATCGCCAATACAGAATCGTCAGCATAACCATAGAGCGTCCATTTTGTGGCCTAGATCCGCCATTTGCTTTCTTGCTTTTCTGTCCAACGCTTTGCAAAATGTATTTTATTTCATAAAGCTCATGCATGGAGCAAGGCCACAGTTTACATATTGAGAGACCGGCCCAGACAGAAATGCCAAGCAGTACAGAAATACATTGTTTTCCTCCCTCACAAGTCCTTGAAACCGAGCAGAGAGGCATTTAATCAGCGGCCAGGTGCCGTCCGGTCTCGCTGAAACTGTAGAAACAAGCTGTTAAAGCATGAATTATACTTCCCTATCGGCCCCCTTTCGGGGCCCTCCTTAGATCAGGCTGACCTCTAGTTCACGAATAGAAACCAGACGATAACATGCTTTGGAATGTGTCTCTCCTACTAACACAGTTTGCACGCTAAACAAGTGCTTTGTGTTCTTCATAATAAAGAACTATGTCTGCTCACTGCAAATTGCAACTGTTGTTAAACCAAGTAATATAAATTGAGAAAGAAATGTGTCATGATGTGTCATATTTGTCATAATTGTCAATTATCGAACCCTAGCTTGAGAAGATACATTATGGGAGGTTTTGATGTGTCACAAAGAGATTGTATGATTGTCTTTTCATATATATGATACTGTTGTAGAATTTTCACTCTCTTGCCTGAGAGAGAATATTTGCTTTGCAATAAACCCTAGTTCTTGAAAATCGATTCTCATGTCTGTCGTATCACTTGGTGTATGGTGATTGTACCTTGTTTCCATACGCGGGGGTCTTCAGGGCCTAGCATCCCTGTCCTATCTCTCCAGCCAGGCCAGCATTTTACCCACCTTGTATCCTGCCTCGTGTATCTGGCTTTGCCTAGCCCAGTGTACCTCCCTGGTGTTATCTAGTGCCACGTTGCGCAGTGACTCCTGTGCTGTAGTGAAGGTCACATCTTTGCCTCAGATGACTCAGAGGAAAGAAACGCCTCCTCAGCTTGCCTTACTGCACTCTCCACCTCTTGCACCACCTCTGCATGTTTCTTGCGCCTGGCAGCTCCCATTGAGTGCCTCCCCCGTAGTGTTGCCTGGTAACCCTCCCAACGGGTTACAGGGCTATCGACAGTCCCCGAATTTATAGTGAAATATTCCTCAGTCTCGGTGGACAGACCATCCATGAATTCCAGTTTCCCCAGGTAGTATGTGTTTAACCACCAGCGTCCAGAGGGCCTAGACTGCCCGTTTTGTAGCTTGATGTCTAGTGGGGAATGATCTGATATCCCTCTGGCCAGAAACCTAGCGGACAACAGCCTATGAGTTACTTTGGATGGGACAAAAAAAATACTGAGTCCTTCACATGGAGGTGTGAATCCCTGAGAAAAAAGAGTACCCCTCTTTGCTGCGCGTAGCCATCTCCATGCATCCACCCCGCCCAAGGCTGTGGCGAATGAGAATAACTTGGTGCAGAGCGCCATGGTCCTGTTGCCCACATGTGTTCTGTCTAGACCCTGATCCATCACCTCATTGAAGTCCCCCCTAACACCCATATATTGGCCTGGCCACAAAGGGTGAGCTCCTGAAGTTCTGAAAGTAAGTTGGGCCCAAACTCAGGAGGCGCCTATGATATGATATGGCACTTGTAACATGCCTATACACAAGTGTTTCAAGGCACGACGAGGCAAGGAAGGGGGAACAGAGGGAGGACAGAGACAGCGATCTTACATGGCCAAGTGTCAAGCCCTGGGGATCCCTCCCGATCCTCCTCCTCACCTGTGTCTTCAATAGAGCTCTCCTGGGCTTCAGATTCCTTGTTTCGGCGTGGTGTCTGAGGTTCCTTAGTTTTCTTTTCCTTCTTCTGATGAAGGTAGGGGCCAGCTCCCTCTGAGGCCACCTTGGCCTGACAAGTCACCCAAGACTACGGGGACCCAGAGGAGCAAGCTCCCAAAATCAGGGAAAAAGCCTACTTGGCACACAAAAAACCTGAGTATGGAAATGTTTTGAATCTCCAGTGTAGAGTTCGTAAGGGAATAACAGTATTCTCTGGTAGTTGAAGATAAATGTCCAGAAAGAAATGAAGTCCTGTGTAATACAAAGTGTAATTCTTCAACAAAAGCAGCTGGAAGTCTTCCTGTCTCCAAGATATGAGGTATCTTCACAGTCTGGTAAGTAGTATCACAAAAAAGAGGACTAGGGTATGGAAAATAAGTAAGAGTGAAACTGAACAGGAGCGGGAGAAAGGAGGTTACTGAATCTCCACAGAAACAGGGATCAATAACAAGAATAGTCAGAAGCCGGACAAACAGACGTACGGGATAAGGAAAGATTGAAATACGAACCAGCACAAGGCGGAAAGGAAAATCTGCCTGGGAGTAGGAATACAGACTACAGGTAACGGAAAGTAAACCTGTGAAGGATGAGGTACACAAGCTGCCGGCCACTGAAGGCAACCCCGCGAAGGAGCAGGTAAACAGGCAGCAAGCAGTAGAAAAGAAACCCAGGAGGGAGCGGTGAGACAGGCTACGAGCAGCTGAAAGAGAATTTGCGAGGGAGTGGTGAGACAGGCTGTGAGCAGCCGAAAGGAAACCCGCGAGGGAGCGGTGAGACAGGCTGCGAGCAGCCGAAAGGAAACCCGCAAAGGGAGAGGTGAGACAGGCTGCAAACAGCGAAAGGAAACCCGCAAGGGAGCACTGAGACAGGCTGCGAACAGCCGAAAGGAAACCGGTGAGGGAGCGGTGAGACAGGCAGCAGAAAAGCAGAAAGGAATACCGAAAAGGCACGGTATAAGAAAACACAAGAGAATAAAGACAGAACCGCAAGGGAGCGGAGCGGAAGGGAAAGAGCTAAGCTGTGATATGGAAATTAACAGAACACTGTAAGCCAGAGGTCTTCAAACTGTGGGGCGCGGCCCCCTAGAGGGGCGCGAGAGCCCAGCAGCATGAAATGTAAAAAAATAAAAAAAATTAAATAAAAAACATTTTTTTTTTAGGTTTGAGGAAATGGCAGGGGCGGCTCACATGGTCGGACTGGACCATACAACTGACTCAGACACCAATGAAAAAGTGGCCTGCAGTTGCAAATGGATATTTATTCCTTTAGTCACAGACCATTTGAATAGTACCCAAGGGGGGTTTTGTGTCAAAATGTAAGCAAATGGTGATATTTAAAGAATATTTATTCAGCAACTATGGTCAAAACTACTAGCTGCATAGTGAAGTAACTCATCAAACTGGCCCACATTGGCCAAAAAAGTGGCCCATTTTGATTGGCCTACACTGGCATTTTGCATTTTTAGTACGGGCACTGTCCTATTGCCCTATAGGCCAGCCTGAGCCTAGCAGCTCATCCATAATGGCCGAGGGGGTATCCACCCAGTGGCCCCCTCACCCATTATGGAGGATCTGAGGAGCCAGCCCAGTGAAACACTGAGCACTCCCTCAGCTGCTTTTTCCAGCTGAGGCAGTTCTCCTGGGCTGGCTAAACTGTGTGTGTTTGTTTTGGTCCGAAGAGCTGATTTTGGGGATTGGGGGTAGAGTGGGGAAGGAGGGTTGTACAACAAAGGCATTTTAAAAATGCCTTTGTTGCACAATCCCCCTACCCACCTGCCAAAATCAGCTCTCCTTCTGAGGCACTGTGGAGCCCAGGGGACAGGGATGGTATTTATTTTACTGGATATCTATCATAGATGTCCAGTCAAAAATACCATGCTTTCCCCCTTAGCCCCCCAGCATCAATTGCAAACCGTTTGGCTTTTTACCCATTTCTTTTAAACTATGCTCTAAAATGCAACATTTTAACCCATTATTTTAAAACAATTCCCGGGGGGAACCCACCGAACCTCCCTTGATTGGTTTGGACTCCCTCGCTGCGCTCGGTTGCTGTGGCATTTGTATGGGAAATATTTGTGCCCCTCCACTTAAAAAAAAACCCAGATCCCACTGGCCCTCGGACTGTGTTGGGAATGTGGGGAGGGGGAGCTCAGGGACTCTGGTGGTGGGAGCAGGATGGGCGGGAGCACTGGGATAGTGGTGGTAGCAGGGTGGGAAGAGCCCAGAGACTTGGCAGGAGTGGGATGAGGGAGCCCAGCGACCATGATGGGAGCATTTGGGGGAGCCCAGGGACTATACTGGGAGTAGGGTGCAGTGACGGCGCGCAATATTTCATAGCTATTTATACATACTGTTCATTTGACATTTTTGGGGGGGCCCGGCCTGCCCAAACTTTGTTCAGGGGGGGCCCAGGCCATAAAAGTTTGAAGACCACTGCTGTAAACTGATACAGGTTAGAACACTAATGGGTGAAAGTCACGGAGGAATGAACTGGCAGTGAACCGGAGAAGGAATGCTAAGCTAGTAAACTACAGAATGCTAGATCTACTGAGGACAGAGGTCTGGCAGCGTAAATCCCAGAAGACGGATACAATGCAAGGAAGTTAGGTCTCCGCCCACCAATATAGTGGCGGCTGCCATCTTGGTGGAACACTAGACCGTCAGAATGACAACCAAAGACACCATTTTACATGTACTTCCACTGCTGCCAACACTTCCAAGGGCGCAGCATGACAGCATGCCCCCTTCTATTCGGACCTCCTCCCGGTTTACCTGGATATAACTGGTGAAACCGTTGAACCAGTCTGGGTGCATGCATATGAGATCTTGGTTCCCATGTTCTCTCCACACTGGGATAGCCTTACCAATGGAACAAATACTGCTAAACTCCCCTTCTGTATCTACAGTCCACCAAACGTGCCACCTCATACTCCTCTGGTTCTGGAGGTTCTGTGGTAGTGTCTCTCCGGAAAGTCCATTTGAAGGGGTCCTCCCCACATGCTTTAAGAAGAGATGAAACACTGGGTGTACTCTTCTTAAACTACGTGGTAGCTGTAGTTTGAAAGGTACCGGATTGATCCTGGATAAGATCCTAAATGGACGTATGTACTGGGGGGAGAATTTTCCCAGATGTGTCCAGTGTAGCAGGAATTTGGTGGAAAACCAGACACGAGTTCCTGGCTTCCATTCCAGGTTCGGTCCCCTTCATAAATCTGCATATTTCTTGTATCCTTTGCGGCTTTCTTCCAAGGACTTGAGGGCATCTTTGTGTGCCTGGCTGAGACCTGATAGATAACTAACCACTGCGGGTGATCTTGACATTGAGAAACCGGTCCATGGTAGATGTTGGGGATGGTATCCATAGGTGCATTTGAAGGGACTCAAGTTGATGGATGTATGGTGAGTGTTATTGTAGGCGAATTCAGCCATGGGGATTAAATCAAGCCAGTTATCCTGTTCCCTGTTGCAAAAGCAGCGAAGATATTGCTCGAGATTGGCGTTCAAGCGTTCGGTCTGGCCGTTAGATTGCGGGTGATAACCCGATGACAGAGCTTTCTGAACCCCCAGCTGTTCACATAAGGAGGCCCAAAACTTAGAAGTGAATTGGGTTCTGCGATCCGTCAATATGGTCTGAGGGATACCATGCAATCGCACAATATCTTTGAGAAATATTGTGGCGGTTTCCAAAGCAGAACTTATACCAGCCAGAACTGAAAAGTGGGCCATCTTACTGTAAGTATCTATGGTGACTAGTATGGCAGACTTCTCTTTAGAGAGGGGTAGATCGACAGTGAAGTCCATTGAGACATGTTCCCAAGGTCTAGAAGGTAGATCTTCTTGTTGTAGAAGACCAAGAGGTTTGTGTCTTGACACCTTGTTAGCTGCACAAGTGGGACAGGACGCTATATAAGACCTGACATCTTGACATATAGATGGCCACCAGAAACTTCTTGAGATGAGTTCTAAGGTTCCCTTCTGACCCTTATGTTCTGCCAAGGGCAGGTCGGGACACCACCTTAAAGCCTGTGCCTGTAGAGTCTCTGTCGGAAGAAAAAGTGCTTGCTTATGGAAAAGCAATCTTCCCTTCTCATGAAGGTTGAAACGTTGGAGGTCTGTTGCCCTGCTGTTTCCGGTACCTTCTTGTACTTCTTCCAAGAAGGTATTGATAGTGGATAAGAATTTCTTCTCCGGAAGTAGTCTTTCACTTCCTTGATATGTACCTGTATCTTCACCCCAACTACGAGACAGGGCATCCGCTACTAAGTTCTGAGATCCAGGTACTTAAGTTATAACAAAATCAAAGTGGGAGAAATAGTACGCCCATCAGGCATTTCTTGAGTTTTGGCACTCCATTTGCTGGAGTACCTTTAAGTTACGATGGTCGGTGCGTACGGTCAATGGATGAGCCGCACCTTGGCGCAAATGCCTCCTCTCTTCGTACGCCTGTCGTATCGCCAACAACTCCTTCTCCAGGACAGAATAGTTTCTCTCACTTGTGGTCAGAGTCCAGGAGAAATAAGCCACTGGAAGTTCAAGGTGGTCTTGGTCTTTCTGCAAGAGGACTGCCCAAAGAGCTCCACACGATGCATCTGCTTCTAGTATGAAAGGTTGAGTCTGATTCGGTTGGATTTGTATGGGAGACGTGGTAAACTATTTCTTAAGCATGTGAAATGCTTCCTGTGCCTCTGCATTCCATTCAAATATCACTCCTTTCTTCAGTAGAGAGGTAATCGGTAATACTACCTCAGAGAAGTTCTGGATGAAGCGACGATAAAAATTTGCTAGTCCTAGCAACCTTTGGACTTCTTTGACGGTTGTTGGATCTGGCCAGCGTAAAATAGCTTTCACCTTTTCCGGATCCATTCTCACACCTTCTTTGGACAGAATGAACCCCAGATAGGATACGTCTGTTGATTCAAACAAACATTTCTCCGGTTTAGCATACAGTTTATTGCCTTCAAGCATTGGAGTACTTCTGTCACATGTCTGCGATGTTCTTCCAAGCTAGGGGAGAATACGACAATATCTTCTAAGTAGACTACTACTGAGACGTACAGTAAATCAGCAAATATCTTGTCCATGAACTTCTGGAACACCGCTGGGGCATTGACCAAGCCAAAGGACATGACTTGATATTCAAATAGTCCCAGCGCAGTCCTAAAGGCCGTTTTCCACTCATCACCCCTTTTAATTCTTAGTAAATGATAGGCTCCACAAAGGTCCACTTTGGTAAACACCTTAGAATCTTTGACTGCTTCTAGAATGTACCTTATGAGTAGCATAGGGTACCTATCACGTACTGTTATTTGATTGAGACCCCTGTAATCTATACAGGGGTGTAGTTCTGAGGACCCCTTTTTGGAAATGAAGAAAAGAGAAGCTCCCCCTAAGGATTTGATTCTTTAATAAGTCCATTCTTCATATTAGCTTCAAGATAATCCTTCAGTGCTCTCTTTTCAGGCAGTGAAAGGGGATACATCCTGCCTAAAGGTGTTGGGGCGTCAACTCTTGAGGTCCATACTGCAGTCCTCTGGTCAATGTGGGGGAAGCAGTCCTGGGATCTTGTCGTCGAAAACTCCAGCAAAGGCTTGGTAGAAAACTGGGACTGAAGACACCGTAGGCTGGGGTAAGGACACCAAACTGCCCAACTGGGCCGTGGATTTTCTGTTCATCAATACAATGCTTACCTGCCAATAGGTAGTATCAAATCTCAATTTGATGGCCCTCCAGTCAATCTGCGGGCGTGCAGGCACAGCCAAGGTATTCCTATAATATATAACAGGCTGAAGCCCAGACACAAAGTCTGATGAGCGTGTTACATTCTCCCCCTTAGTCCATTCAGAGTTTCTAAGGGGCTGGCTCTTTGAGGGGGGGGGGCAGTAAATTCTGTTCCAAGACAGCAAATGTACTTTGAAGCCAACGGCCTAAAAACCTGTTTTGCTGTTTCCCCAGTACAGCAAATGCAGCTATTTATTTATTTATTTATTTATAGGCTGTTGGAATAAAACATTATATTAGACTTCAAACAAAACCCCCCTTACATTTCTAGGCAAAGACAGGGTCTTATTCAACATTACACTTTTAAAACAGACATTTTTCTTGTTTGCAAAAGCAACACTTTTTACACGTGGTGAATTCTGCTGGGATGTCACTTTCAAATGCGGCCTTCTTACATTTATTTTCTGGATCTTTCCAAACCCCCAGTCATGTTTCCAATGCACAAGCATCTGTCAAAATAAAGATCCCTTGAAACTGACATATGCACAGAGAGATAGGGTTTCTTTTGAAGAGTTTATCTGGGATATTTTGTAGCCAAAAGTCAAGGCTTTTTCCGTACAGCTGGGAATAAAGTTGTTTGTGATTTCACAGATCTTTGCCTGACACAGCCTGTCATTCAGTGAGAAATGCTATCGTTAGCTGGGGCACAACTTGAATATGGCTGGGCATAGCTGGGACTTACTGGATCAGAACTGTATATTGTTGAACAGATTAAAAAATCGCATCAGGGTGGCATCATTTTAAATGTAAAATATTTCCTTTTTCAAAGGGAAATTCTGAGCTAGCAGTAAAGCAGCGCTGCTTTTCAATTCTTTTCTTTGATGCGCATAAGGAAACACACTGGCAGCCTTTCTCGGTGTGTTCCCCGTTTCATCTTGCCACATAGGTGCTTGGCAAAGACAGCGCAGCCATTACTTTGGTGACTGCAAAACAAAGTTTTTAAGGCAAGGTGATAGTGCTCAACAGCGCCTGCACAACTATTTTGCTGGTAACTGCTGAAGTGCAGATTGGTGATGGAGGGGAATTCTGCTGGGTGGGTAAATGTATCCCACAAATTCCCCCCCCGACTCCCTTGAGACTTCTGGTTGAGGGAGAGTAGGGCAAAGTGGGGTTCATCAGGTGGAGTCCTTTCATCAGGGAGCGGTATGCCACAATCCTCCTGTTGTCTTTCGTTGGAGTGTGGAGCGACATCCACAGATTTTCCTTCGGTCTTTCTTTTATGGGTCCCTGGGGAAGTCCTCCTTGGTAATCAGGAGAGGAATCAGTACTAATCTAATGGATGAATAAAGAGAGGTTACAACATTTTCCCACCGACTGTCTTCCCGGAAGGTTGACAGCGGTGGGACACACATTCCTTATGGTCATTCACGCAATCGGACAATAACAATAAATAATTCTTTACAAGAATATCCTTTTGCACTGACAATGAAGAAAAGTACTCCCTGTTAGATAGATATAACTATGAACCTACCTGTTCCCTTCTGGTTCTTCTTTTTCTGGTTCTCATTCTCCAGATGTCTCCTCTATTTGACTTTCTCTTGGCTCCTCAATCAGCTGCAAAGTGTGTCTGGGGTGATTAGTATGGACCCATTTCTCCTCTGCCAACTCTCCTTTGGGGATGCGGATTCTGTAGGCGACAGGTGCGATTTATCTACAATTTCAAAAGGACCACGTCAGCTAGGGAGAAATTTACGCTCCTGGGTCTGGTTCCTTTGGAAATTGTACAAGTAGAGACCCTGTCTCCTACTTGGTATTCCTTTTTGGTTGTTTTTAAGTCATATTCAGCCTCATTACGACCCAGGCGGTAAGTTACCGCCTGGGCCGTGACTTTACCACCATGGCGTAAACTACGTTTACGCCATGGTGGTTGGCGGACTTACCGCCCCATTCCGACCTTGGCGGGGCGGTAAGTCCCCAATCCCCATTTACCCTTCCCCATTCCCATTTTTGCCCCATAGGGTATAATGGGAGTGGGGAAGGCGTTAATTACGCCATCGTAAATTACGGTGGCGTAATTAACTCCATGGTCCCTTAGCGCCATGGATTTTAACACCTGCTAAAAGCAGGTGTTAAAAGCGCCATGGCGCTAAGGGACCTCGTACTCAGGCGGTAAGGGTCGGCGCTGTTAACGCTGCCGTTAACCCCTTACCGCCTGGGTCGTAATGAGGCCCATTGAGTCTTCATCCCCACTGTACATTTTTCCAGATTCCGCTGAGCGTACTCAAAAGCATGTTGAAGGTGTTTTCATAGATTCTCAACATACTCATGTGTTGTGGAGGCGTTTATCAGTGTCTGTTCTTGTGTTCTATAGAGCAGATGCTGAGGTAGCACCAACCTTCATCCAGTCATTAGCTCAAATGGAGACATCTTGGTCACAGAAGATGGTGTAGATCTGATGACCATCAGGACAAGAGGTAATCGGATGTCCCAACTTGGCCCAGAATCTGCCACACATTTTTATAGAATGCTCACAATTGCTTTATTGTACCTCTCAACTCCCCCACTAGAGGACCGGCGGTATGCAATGTGGAGTTTCCTTTTTACCCCAAGTATCTCCCACATCTTTGTCATCACTTTGCTGGTGAAGTGACTACCTCAGTCTGACTCAATCCTTTGGAGTAGGCTAAAACGCAAGAAGATGTGGTTGATGATCGGGGCAGCTGCCGTTTCTGCCTAGCAATTTGGAGCCGGGAGACATTCCACTCATTTGGTAAACATGCGTGTTGCGGTTAACATGTACTTGTTCCCCCTAGAGGAGCGAATCACGGGCCCGATGAAATCTACTTGTAAATCTGACCAAGGAAGTGTCATCCCCCTCTTCTTGAGGGGAGCTCGGTTTATGAGTGAAGTTGGCTGAGACACCCCTTCAAATATTGGTTGAGGTCCTGCCCCATGTGTGGCCAGTATGCAACCTTCCGCAAGATTTCTAAAGGAGTGTGAAACCCCTGAAAACCGGCTGTGGCCGTGTCATGGGCGTGACTTAGCATCAGGCTCTGGAATGAGGTAGGTACCACCCACTAGTCACAACCAGAGAGGGGTCTCCTTACCAACAAACCGTCTTGGATTCAGAACATTTTGGGACACTTCATCAATACCCTAAAGTCCTCTTTCCCAATGTAATCGGTATCAGTCAGAGTAAAGTTCTCAGGGTCCTCAATGTGTTGATAACATTTCCCAATAATCAGATCCCCTTTTTGTGCCATGATTAAATCAGCATCTGGGGTCTCCTTACTCCACTGGGCAGTTGAGAGTTCATTTTGAGCAGTTGTCTGGGACCCAGTGACAGCAGTGACCTGGATTTCCCCCAACAGGGACTCGACCTTGAGGTGATCCCCCTGGATGGCTCCAGTTTTGGGCAGCTGATCAGCTAGGTTGTTCCCAGTTTTGTCTGGCCCCTCTATTCTGGAATGACCCATAATCTTTTTCCAATAGATCGTCATCCCATTAGAGGTGACCAGATCATCAATATTTTGTATTAGCTTGCCGTGTTTGAGTGGTTTGTTATTAGCACACAGCATGCCCCTGGTTTTCCAGTTGACCAGGTGCTCCACGAACCCGTTTCAGACATATTCTGAATCCTTGATTATGACCAGTTTGTGGAGTTGGTGTTGGATGGCAGTGAGGATGGCCTGATGAACTGCCATCAACTCCGCCACCCGACTACTGCGGGGACCGATTTTGTACCCAGCGGAGGGTTCCGGGGCATCATTCACCCAGGCATTCCCAACGCCGGCCACCAGTTCCTTTTCCCCGTTGTTGTCAACATGATAGGAGCACCTGTCCACATAAACTGTGGGCATTCCCTGGCACTTGTTTTCTTCATAGACTTTATGCGGGGAATTCAGGTATGCCTCCATGTTGTCCTGGGTTTTAAGACTTTCGTCCTCGAGACAGTTTTCTCTGGCACAATCATGCAAGTCAGCCAGACCTTGCACCAAGAGGACTCTTCTTGTTTTGGCCATATCTGACCTCCACAGGAAAGACTTGCATTGACAGAATGCAGGAAGTAATTCTGGAATTACTCACATTTCCGGCCCGGATGCTGTCACTTTGTAGGTATTGCAAAGGCTGGTGTGGAGTCTCCACTGTAATATGTTCCCCCTGGATGAACGGGCAGTAATTCTTCAATGCCCACACCGTTGCCAGGAGTGCCTTCTCACAATCGTTGAATTTTTCCTTGCGCAGAGTCTCCATTGGCCATTTGGTTTTAAAATCCCCTGCACCATCCCTGAAGGAGGAGATTGTTTTCCCAGAATCCTCTAAAGATTCTTCCCCTTCAAAATGGAGGACACTAACATCCTCCACAAAATGGGCCTTTTTAAAGTCTTTATTTCTCCTACCCACCCTCTGTTCCCTGGGTTGCAGATTTTCAGGGGAAAGATATTTTAGTTCTGGTTCCGAAGTGTCCAGGGGCTTTTCACGGGTGAGGAAGGAAGCTTCCTCTAGGGCTTTACACCACCTTTGCCCCGTGCCTCCTCCTCGGGAACCGGTGAGTTGTCGGGGTTCTCTCTCCGTCATTGTTCTGGGGTGCCAGACCCTTGGTTTGAGGGGTTCTGAGCCGCCATGTTCATCTGAGGGTTCTGCTGAGCCCTCAACATGCGACTCAGATCCTGTGTTAGGTTCTGGACTTGGTGCTCCAGTTGGGACACCCGTTCCGGCTGGTACGGGGGGGTCTCTGTTCATACCTAGGTAGTTCACGTGAAGGGTAACTATCCCTTCTCCTGGAGTACCCTAGGAATTGGGGATTTTGGTAACCCTCCACCCTTGGCCTCCCCTCTCCCGGATTGGGTATTCTGGGCTCCTTAAAGCGGGGCAAGAAAGGAGGGTTGTCCTGCAAGTTGGGATTTTGTGAATACCGGGTAAAGAAACTTAACCCAGGATTTGGGGGATTACTGCCCTCCTGCAGGAAGTTAGGAGGGAAGTTTCCCGGGGCAGTACTTACCTGGTTGGATCCCCTCTTGGGCTGGAGGAGTCCATAAATACCCCAATATAGGCTGGTTGCCCTTGTATCTGGGGCTTATATAATCGGGAGAGTTAGGGGTCCCATTGGTGGGGTTACCTCCCTGACTGCCACCTGTTGCTGATTGGTAAGAAGGCCTTCTTTGCCTCTGATTTTGCTGGTTTTGGGTAGGTGCATTTTTAGAACCCCTCATTTCTAGGTCCAAAATGGGGGCAACCTTCACCTCTGCCACCTTAGCAGCAGCAGGGGTGTTGGTTGGTTTGTTTTTTTTACCTTATTTTTATTTTCTGCAGGTTTTTGAACCTCATAGATCCGGGTAGCCTGCTCTATTACCCAGTCCAAGGTCCTTTTATCATGAAAATCCCTCACTAGCTGGGTCATGATGTATTTTGGGAGCGCATGAAAGTAGGTAGTTATAAACTCTCTTTTATCGGTGCGCACCCTACTGGTGGTTTGTGCAAAGGTGCGTTTTAGCTCCTGCACACATTCTTGTGGGGCCTGATCTTCTCCGCATTGCAAATTGTAGGCTGCTTTGCGAGACTCTTGGGGGTTTCTGTGGGCGGATAAAGTGTTTCAAGACGGCTGCCCTGTAGATGGACCATCTTGAATGGTTTTGGTCTTCCAGTCCAGAACGTCCATTTGGCATAATCTATGCACTTCTGGCTATCTTTAAGGTGAAAAGTGTCCATCATTTGTTCATTGAGTTCCAAATGGTCCCAAACAGAATATTTTGCGTTTTTGTGGTATGGTGTTATGAAATTCCTAATGGCCTTGATTTGCCTTATGGGGTCTTTCACCATAATTCTCCTCAGTTTATTTGCCTTCTTTTGCCGCGTTACCTGAGTACACTGGCCCTCAGACTCAGAGGCGCCACTGTTTGAGGACCCCTCATGATCTTCTAGGCACTCCCTGATTCTTTGAGCTTGTGAGGGGCTCGCAGAATAGTGGGCCCTAGTTTCTTCTCCCCTGTGGCGCACTGAAGAGTAGTCTTCTGACTCCTCCCTGCTTCCAGGGTTGGTGGAGGATCCCCCAAATGCCCTGATTGGGTGGAGGTCTTCAGAATGCTCTTTTGGGGCCTCCTTTCATGCTGTTTCTGTGCAAATCAAACCAAATGATCCCTTTGGACCCTGACTCTCTCCTCATAGGAGGCTTCCTGGTCAGAGACATCCACCAAAATAGTTTTGTAGCTATACAGGGACGCCGTCCATCAATTTCTGAGGGGCGCTGACCTGTCAGCTCCATCATGCTAGGCTTATTTAATTCTGATGGCCTCATGGTTTCTAGCTCATGTGAACCAGTAGACATGAAGTCAGCAGTACAAAAAGTATTAAAGGGGTTTGAGTCCCTTAGTACAGAGGGCATCCCACTGGCACCAGGGGTAGCCCTGTCCCTCTCTACTTGTTCAGGGTCCCTCAAGTTTGGATTTAGCCTGGCATACTCTTTCTCCAACCTCCCTAGTTTCTCCTTCTCAGCCCCTACCTCTTGAGCTTTTCTCGCAGCTATCTGGGCTTGACTGGCCTCTATGACCCACTCTTGAGCTGCCACCTGCTTGTGGAGTCCCTTGTTCTTCTCACAGAGGGCATCATTGTCTCTTTGTGCTGCCTCTATGGTTTGGGAACAATGAGACAATTTTAGTTGCAGGAGAGTTTGTACATTTTTTGTTTGGGTGTTCTTTTCCAGAGCACCTTCTACTCGTCTGGTATGCTCCATTAACTTTTCATATTCATTTTTTAATTCATTTAGTTTCTGGAGGCGTAACTCTCTTTCCTGTAGATCTATTTTTAGGCGGCTCACTTCATGACATAGGGCATCTTTTTCCTGATGCAGGGCGCCCCTCTTTTCAGCTAGGTCATCCCTTTGTTGTTTGATAGCATTTAATTTCTGGCGTTTTTGATCAAATTCTGCTTGGGAGTGGAATTCTTTCATAATTAATGTATTACTTTGCTCTTCCAAATTCTTTTATTTGATTCTGTAAAGTGACTATTTGCTCTGCGCTGACGTTATTGTATCTCACTTGTTTTAATTTGAGTTGAATCTCTTCCAAAGAGTCAACCTTTTCTTGACACTCCACTCTTAAGGCATTTAATTGGGCCTCTTGGTCTACATTATTTTGCTATTGTAGAGCCATGTCCTCTTTTAACTGTTTGATGTTGTTCTCAACTTGGACCTTAGAATCTTGGCTCTTTTCCAATTTTTGTTCCGCTAATTTTAGCTCATCTGGGTTTGAGTTAAGAGTTCAGATTGATTTTGCGCAAAAGTTCTATCTTCTTCATGCTTTGCTTGCATCACTCCCATATGAAGATACATGTACGCTGTGATTCTGACAATTTTAATCTGCTCCACTTTAATTTTCGGAGTCATATACAACTCGCTCAAAGCTTAATGTAATAGGCCACCGCCCTGCCACGTATTCATGTCCATGGCGGTGACCTGTTGCATCATCTCTTCTAGCCAGACTGCCTCATCTTGCTGCTGCCATTCCCCTCTGACAAATAATTTGTGCAGAAGATTGCCCCTGGCCATATTTATCTCTACTGTGGTCATTTTGGAAAGTTTTGTTTCTTTATTAATTTATTTATATAAGGGTAATCTGTATTCTGTTGCTTTTGTCTATTTTGGGGTTGATTTAGCTTTAATTTTATACACAGGCCTGGTACTTAGGGTCTATGTTTGGGAGGTGCTTTTTACAGCGTAGCCCAGCTTTCTAGCCACACAAAGTATCACTACCTTGAAGGTTAGCCTGCTGTGTTAAGTTGCCACGAGTGGCAACACTTACCCAATCCCCGGCTCTAGCCCCCAAGTTGTTAAGGATTCTAATCGGGTGTCACACACCGGACCAGGACTCTTGCCGTTAGCCTAGGATGTAGGCAATTAGGATACTTTTTCTTTATTTCCTAGGATTCAAATTGAGCGGGCACCCAACCCGTCTCACACCCCCTTTTACAAATACCCTAGGTCACAATGGACCATGAACCAGGCCGGTGGGTGGTAATACAATATTTATTTTAAATTCAAAGAAAAACACACAATTCTAATATTGGGCAGGAATCACCAATGGGGTGATAATTACAATGTAAACTGATGAAATACCCTTGGTTGACCTTCTGCTCGAACATATCCAAAGCACAGATGAATAGGAGCAATTCTACTGTACGGGTAGATAGCACCTGAGTTAAGATTTCCCCCTGAAATGCTTCTTCAACCCCCTATTTATCGGAGCAGCAAGGAGTCAGGAATGCTAGGCAGCAAAGAGAATTTAAATCCGACCTTCCCCAATGAAATGATAGGCAAAATCGGATTAAAAAACCTTTGCAATTGCCTCAATAACACTCGGAATTGGTAAATAATTAATTTAAATGTGCAGTTGAATAAATGAGGTAAATATGATTTCTAACAGTATCAGTGATGTAAGACCACTAGCAACTATAACACAAGGTATGAACAAAGGGCATACAGTTATAAAATCAATTTGAAAGTAAGAACACAGTGCAGCCAAAATGACACGCTGGAAAGTTGCATTTTCTGCTTTTTACAGTTTTAAATGTCAAAACGGTTTTGGAAAAAAATGGGTGAAATTGACAGAATCGGAATGTGGTTTTTAGGCTGGGTGGTAGATGCACATCACAAGGATAATATAGAAGTGAAAGAGGGAATCTAGCTGAATAACTGGATGAGATTTTCAATGTGAAAGGAGATTCGGTTTTGGGAAAATAAAAGCAGTTTACAGAGAAAATCGGTTTGGAAAGAAAGGACAAGTTTTACTTAAACTAGATTTATCAAGAAGAAAGCGCTGTCCATGAAACAGGTTAAGCGGCCGTCTTAACCCGCTTCACGCTGCGTGTCTCTTTATGTGGAAATTAATTAATTTACTCCAAATATGACTTAGGACTTACAAATGACAGAATTGAGTGGAAGAATTGCGCTAACACTAGAAAATCAAGGACAGGAGGTACAGAGAATTCAGACTATTTTAAACAAATTTTCAGGGTATGGATGGGATTACTTAGAGGGTGGAACCAAGACAAGGGGCCTCATTACGGGGTCAGCGGTAAGGGGTTAACGGCAACGGTAAGGGTGCTGTTGCCGTTAACCCCTTACCGCTGCATTACGAGGTCCCTTAGCGGGTCCCGCTAAGGGCGCCTGGTTTTTCCAGGCGCCCTAAGCGGGACCCGCTAAGGGACCAGGGAGCTAATAGCGGGCCTGCAATTAGCGGACCGTTATTAGGTCCTTCCCCATTCCCATTGAGCCCTATGGAGGCTCGAATGGGACTGGGGAATGGTTCTCAGAATGGGGACTTACCGGGTCCTCCAAGGTTGGAATGAGCCGGTAAGTACCCATTCCGAGAATCCGGACCCGGTATGCGGTAAGGGGGTAGCCATGGTGCTAATGGCACCATGGCTACCTCCTACCACGTAATGAGGCCCAAGGTATCAACATAGGGTAGGCTATGTGTTGTTATTGGATGGGGAGATACTCACAATCAGTGCTGGAGTTTGGAATTTGGGACAGCCAACCGGATTTCTGGACTCAAGGCAATATCTGGTCACTGGTCACCGCGGGGCTCTCCTAGCAGAAAACAGCTGGCCCTGTCTGGTCACGGCACAGCGGCATGCAGGTAGTGGGGCAAAAAGCCGGTCTGGTCACAGGATACTCTCAAAAAGAGTACCACAGCTTTTCCCCCTTCTCGCTGAGTTAGTGGTGTGAAACCGTAAATGCAATCGCATAGCCCAAATAGTATGAATAGTATGTTGGCCAGAAGCGAATCGCATCATGTGACAAACATTGCAAACCATGAAACCTGAATGTGACCATTAGGAGTCCATTTGTAATTGCCTGCCATTTTCTTTTTTGTAACGCTTTGCAAATATATTCTGTGCTTCAGATCCACACACAGTGCGAGGCTGCAGCTTGAACTCTGAATACTAACGTAGACAGGAATGTGAAACTCTGCAGGAATACATTGTTTTTCTTATTCGGTAAAGCCTTGAAGCTGTGCAAAAGCCGCGACTAATCAGCAGCCCAGGTGCCAGCCTGTCTTGAAGGCGCTGTTGTAAAAGGCAGTTAAATGAGAATTATATGCAATTAACGGTGCTCCCTCATGAAGGATGGTATTTTCTCTGCTTCGGAACTGTCTGCCCCTTAGCCCATGAGCGCAGCGAACAGATAACGTTAGTTGGAATGTCTCCCTGCTAGAACATGATATCCTTCTCTGTGCTGATGCCCTGTGTTCCCCATAACAGAAAACTGTCTCTGCAGCCTCGGCTAGAAATACTAATGTTTAGACTGAATGAAGTTACGTGCATAACTGTCAATTACCGAACCCTACGTCACGTATAGGGGCGGACAGAATAATGCTGTAGAATGATGATGTATCATGTATATATATTACTGCTTTACCGCTGTTCGCTCTCTCTCATCTCACGGTGTCTGTGAACACACGTTGTGAGGCATTGAGACCAGGTCAGCCGACTGAGATACTCTGAAAATAAACCAGACTTGTTTGGGAAACGAACCTCACGACTGGTGTGTCATTAGTATATGGTTATTGTGCCTTTATTCCATATATGGTCTTACAGTGGGATTTTGTTATGGGGTTTAGTTCTGAAGGGTGGTCCTGCCTGGATAGGGTCAGCTATGCTCTGGCCTAGGCTGGGCTTGTCTCTAACAACTGGATTGGTCAGGGGTGATTGTTACTGCCTTGCTGTCAGCCGGTTGGGTTTCAGGGGCATGACATCAGATTTATGATGTGTGCTTTACAATGCATAGGATCATACCACAGTTACTTTTGCTAAAACCAGTTATGGCACAAATATGCACCTTTTTACAGTTGTGGCACTTTTGAAACTTACATAGGCAGATTACATATTTCACACAGAGCATGGCAGTCCAACTCCCAAGTTTGTAGGACTTTGTTTCGTCCGTCTAATAATTTTTAGTCATTTTCAGTGAGAAATAGTTTATTAAATTATATAACTATATACATGTGTACATATTATCATAAGGCATGTTAGTATTGAATTTCAAAGTGGCACCATATACACTTTCCTCAAAATATTACATTTTCTGCCATTTCCGTCCCCAATATGCTAGTGAAGGCTCCCACGTCTTAATTTAAAGCCACAAAAATTGCATTTAAACTGTGAAACTCTTGCATTACTGTGTTGTCCAAAAGCAGAAATAACAGCCTTAAAGTTTATTCATTAAAATAGTCTTTTGAGCCAGATGGCCAGCATTGTCTCCCAAATAAGGGCATAGCTTACAAAGCAGTTCTGGAGCTGGCTTTGAAGCCCCCCAAATTGAAATTGTGGGGAGGTGTTATTTGCAATTTCACACCTAAGTGTCCTGGAACTCTATTGTAACAGGCTGAAGCCCAGACACAAAGTCTCACGAGCGTGTTACATTCTTCCCCTTAGTCCATTCAGAGTTTCCAAGGAGCTGGCCATTTGGGGGGGGGCAGTAAATTCTGTTCCCAGAAAGCAAATGTCCTTTGAAGCCAGGGGCCTAAAAACCTGTTTTGCTGGTTCCCCAGTACAGCAAATGCATTTATTTATTTATATATAGCAAGGCTGTTGGAATAAAACAGTATATTGGATTTCAAACAAACCCCCCCCTTACATTTCTAGGCAGGGACAGGGCCTTATTCAACATTACACTTTTAAAACAGACATTTTTCATGTGGTGAATTCTGCTGGGATGTCATTTTCAAATGCAGCCTTCTTACATTTATTTTCTGGATCTTTCCAAAGCCACAGTCATGTTTTCAATGCACAAGCATCTGTCAAAATAAAGATCCCTTGAAAACTGACATAAAAACTGACATATGCACAGAGAGATAGCGTTTTTCCGTACAGTTGGGAATAAATTGTTTGTGATTTCACAGATGTTTGCCTGGCACAGCCTGTCGTTCAGTGAGAAATGCTATCTTTAGCTGGGGCACAACTTGAATATGGCTGGGCATAGCTGGGCCTTACTGGATCAGAACTGTATATTGTTGAACAGATGAAAAAGAGCATCAGGATGGCATCATTTTAAATGTAAAATATTTCCTTTTTCAATGGGAAATTCTGAGCTAGCAGCAAAGCATCGCTGCTTTTCAATTCACTTCTTTGGTGCGCATAAGGAAACACACTGGCCACCTTTCTCGGTGTGTTCCCTGTTTCATCTTGCCCCATATGTGCTTGGCAAAGACAGCGCAGCCATTATTTTGGTGACTGCAAAATGCAGTTTTTATGGCAAGGTGATAGTGCTCAACAGTGCCAGCGCAGCCATTTTGCTGGTAACTGCTGAAGTGCAGATTGGTGATGGAGGGGAATTCTGTTTGGTGGGTAAATGTACCCCACAAGTTGTCCGGTCTGCCTGTGCACTGGGTCGAGTATGGACATCCTGCAGGTCGCGTTTAATGTCCTCAACGGTGTTGTTTGTTTCTTGGGTCCTCTGCCCAATAGTCTTCATCTCCAAGAGAATTGCCTGCAGTTGGATCTGGATCTCCATTGTGGGCTGTCTCCGGGCAGAGCAGTGTAGCGCTGTGCCAGTTGTGTCAGTATCTGGGATGCTGTCGCAGATGGGGCCAGAGGCCGACCTTAGCATGCAGGTGGGTGCAGATTCTAGTTGGTCCAGGCTTCTTCAGCAGTGTCGTTTAGTTTGACCAGTGGACTGGTCTCGAGGTATGCAGGCAGCTTTAGAGAGTAGCCCCCCAGAAAGGGTGGCCCCTGCCGTGCCCACACAGGTGGCCGTTCTGCAGGGGCAGCCTGCTGGAATCAGACGTCTACTATTAGGCTGTTGGAGGCCACTCCGGGGGTCGCATTCGTCACCCTGCTGCTGGGTCCAGGCGTTCATGTGCACACCCCTCTGCTGGTTTGCAGTTTCAGGGGAATCAGGGTACCTCTGCAGTGTCTCCCCCCATCAACCCACATGCCTGCCCCGTTCTAACTGGCATGCCTGACTAAGGTTGCAGCATCCCTCAGCCGGGGTCCTCAGGTCCTTGGCGGGGGAGTCACCACCCATAGCTTGATGTGATTATGTGGCAGCCCGGGGCCTATTCCGGAGAAGATCCTGGGGCCCGTAGGCATGCATATCACTCCCCCTCCCAGCTGATCAGCCATGTGGTATTAGACTCACTACAGCCAGCTGCGTTGCAACTCTTGCCGATGCGTGATACCCCCCAGCAGCTCACCTGTGAGCACGGTTGGTGGCGGGCAGTCAGCACTGCATCTCAATGTCAATGCGGGTTAGGATGGGGGAGGTGTCAGTGCCGGTGCCCCGGCCGGGCAGCTCAAGTCCAAGTGGTCCACTGGCCCTTGCCATGCCCACAGTACCCTGTGGGCACCTCAGCTGGCAGTCATGGGGATGTTGGCCATTGCGCCACAGATCCAGCCCACGGTCCAAAGCAGTGATGTGGGCCAGTCACCCTGCGCCGTCCTCAAGGACCCAGGCCCCTCACGGGCGGAGTGAGCACATCACGTCTAGCCACCAAACTCCCCCAAGCCTCTGCTCCTCTCTTACACCTTTGCCCATCACGGGTCGGTGCCTCGGAGCCAAGAGCTGGTCACAGTCAGGCATCCCAGGAATCTGTCGTCGGATAGCAGCCCCACACACCACCTCCACAGGCCCCTGGGATCTTCACCACCAACAGCTCAGCGATAAGGTCGGCTAACAAGCCGTCCTGCAGGCGACCATCTCACCACTGCTTCTGCTGCAGGATTCTGGCATCATAGTGTGTCTGTGCATTGCCTGTGCGGGATATATTTTGGTGTAAAAGCACGATTGCACCCGAGCTCTGTCACCCAGCCGCCATCTTGCTTGGCCTCTCGAGCGCCCCACCCCCAATAGATCAATCTTTGATTGTACTAGTTAATGGCATACCAACAAAAGACAAAAACATTTGGCAACAACCAATCGACTTAAACAAAGTGAGACAAGCCCTAAAAAATCTCAAAATAAACTACGAATACTACAAAGATATACACATAGAGGAAAACCTAAGAGAAACCACCCAAATAATTCAAGATTCACCACAAACTGGCCAATTTGAATGTGTAGATCCTGTTACTGTAGCCAACATTTCAGACCAGTATACAATTCTCCCCTACACTCCAAAGACACCATAGAAGATGCATTAAAAACATATCAAATACATCAAGTCTAAGGATCTCCAATGAGCATATCGAAGAGAAGTGTAGAAGCACATTCTTTTCCTTTAATCTTTCCTACAGGAGAAGCAGGAAGATATGATGAAAGATCCACACAAATTAGTGCATCAGAATATCGCTCTTAAGGAAAGTATTCTGAAGACCCCAGATTCAGGCAAAATGTAGAATACATTTTCCACCTCCTGTATGAAAGCGAACTAGCAACTCTATTTTATGGAGTTGCACACACATTAAAAACAGGCTCTAATTTTTTAAACATGTCTGCTACCCAACTGCTTCAAAAGAAACAAGACAAAGGTGAAGTTTTGCAGTCAAGTATCACAAATCTCTTGGCTAACATGCATGTTACAGAAGAATACTGGTTCTGGTGTCATGCTGATGTATGTTGAGGGAATATATATAAAAACACAAGGAGAACTCTTTTCTCTTGACCCTGTCAATGTATCAAGGTACTTTCACCATTGCTTCATTGCCATGCTGCACTTCATCTGCAATAAAACTACCCCTCTGCTCAGAGAAGTGGAACACTTATGTTGGAGAAAAGAATATCAATCCAGAGGAGCACCACATATCCACATACTTTTGTGGATAAAGGATGCTACCAAATTCGGCCACGACAGTGATGCCACTGTTTTACAATTTCTTGAAAGATACATTACCTGTGACATCCCCTCAGAGACCCCAAATATCGACCTACATAAACAAATCAAAACACAAGTGTGAAAAATACTGCCGACTTTGCTATAAAAACAAACATAAATACTATACCAAATGTAGCTTTGGCTTCCCTAGACCAGTTTGCACAAAAGGACAAGTAAAAGGACAAGTAATAGCTTGATGTCTTCTGTTAGACAAATTGTCAAAGGCAAATCCCTTAAAAACACTTATAACATTAAAAGGGACGAAGCATCCAAGTACATCAATTATTACAATGTAAACATTGGCCTCTTGTTGAATGCAAATATATACATACAATACATTGCAGACAATTCCACTGCATCTGCAAAGAAATTCACAGCCTATCTCACCCAAAGCTGAGAAAGCAGAGCTAAAAGACCTCTGGGATGGCATATCATCTGACAAAACACTGTCACAAATTTTGTACAGCTTTGGTATAAAAATGCTCTCCCATAGAGAATGCGGGCGCTAGGAAGTTGCAGACCGTTTCACAGGTACACCATTATATGCGAAATCTGATAATATTGTCTGGCTAAACCTTGGTACAGCTTAATCATGAAAAGGGGTGCTAAAATCCTACCAAGAGATAGAAACAATAGCCACAAATGATCCTAACAGCCAGGACATTTTAAAAAGCAATTTAACTGACACATACTACCGAAACAGAAGTACTGCTTTGGAAAACATGTGCCTGTACAACGTAGCCCAAAACTACTCCTACAAAAACCATGTCACACCAGATGAGACAACTGAAAATATTCAGTCTCAACTTGTGAAGGAACCGTAGTAAAACCTACCAAACCCAGCCTAATTAATCATATAAAGTTATCATTTGAATCAACGCAACATGGAGAACTTTATTACATGGCCCTACTACAACTTTTCAAGCCTTGGATAAAAGAAGAAGAATTATTAGGAGACCATGACTCATTTGAAGCTGCAGTCAATGCAAATGAAAGCAGTGTAACACATGTCAATTTTAAACAATACAAACAAATGTTGGACAATGAACGCCAACAAGAGGAAGTAATTGAAGCTCCACTACATAAAGACATTCCTGCAGGCCATCAACCTTCTCTTACAGGAAGCCAAGAACCACTTGGAGAACCGCTCATTCTATATTAAGCAGAAACAGATGAAAGTGCTCCTGATAGATGAAATAAGTATGGTTTCCAAACTCATGTTGGCTTTAATTCATCTCAGAATGCAATGAGTCCTAAAAAGCAACTACAAAGAACTGTTTGGAGGAAAACACGTTGTTTTTCAGAGACCTCATAGAGTTAACACCAGTAAAAGGTCAGCCATTTTTCAAAACATTAGGTTATAAACAATGCTGCAACTCGGCAGCATTGGAAATGTAAATCTCTGGCAACATTTTCACTACAGAAAACTAAATCAAAACATGCATCAATCTGCTGATCTCACCTATGCGAACATTTTAAAAAGCATTAGAACTGGTCTGCTTGCTAAAGATGCAAAATCCCTCTTACGAATTATACTAATCCATGAGCTATATGGGCAAAACACATCTACCCCTGATGCCATAGAACAATTAACTAAATACAAAATATAAAATGCATGTCCTTAATGCCAACCCTTGCAAGCTGTAGTCAATTCAACGATACAATTTTGAAAAATGAAATGCAACCTATAGTACATATCAGCTCCACAGACAAACTAGAAGTGCACGGCATGACACTCTCTATGTGTCAGCAAGCAACAGCATGACTAAACAGCTTAGAGCATTTTTTATTTTGAACACAACTGGATTAGAAAAAGTACTAACTCTGTGTCTAAACTGCAGAGTAATTCTAAAATGTAACCTTGATGTAGAACAAGGTTTAGTCAATGGAGCAATTGGCACAGGTGTTGGCTTCCAAACATATACACATGACAACAACATTAATTTTCTCAACATCCACTTAGAAAAACTTGCAGAAGTTAAAAAGAATAGGTCCACAGTAGCATGTTTCCTTCTTTTCAAAGACGTGTATGTGCAAAGAGAACAATTCCCTCTATGTATGGATTGACATTGGCAGTACAGTTGTCAAAGAAAGTAGCACTTTCACATTTCTGTACACTCGATTGTCTATACCTAGTTAACTTTGATGCAAACAAAGTCAACGCTGACATTCCTAGCATCCTAGAATACAACATGCTATGTGTACTGTGCACCCCCATCTAGATATGTACCCTGTACCTCCAACAAGGAAACCTTTAAAATGAAAACTAATACATACAGAACCTATATAATCTATAGCAGATCTCCCAGCAATACCACAAAAAAACAACTAACTGCTGCTCCATCAAATAATACAACCACAAAACTCTCTAGTCCAAAAACAACTGCACATTCATTAGAAGACAAAGACAAAAGTCTCTTCTCAAGAAGAACTGCAGGCCCACCAAAATTTAGCAGCACAATTGGAATAAATTGCTATGCAAATGTGGCAATCATTCTTCTCTTCCAATTGCCACAAATTGTACACAAGATTTACTTAAACCGCTCGGACCAATTGTGTTTGCAAATGCTCGTCCTTCATAGAAATGCCACAAATAATCCTAACAGCACTTACAGTGTGTCGGGTATAAGGCAAGGATTGAACTACTGTACAGGAATGATAGAATTCACCATAAACACTCAGGTAGACCCACAAGAATCCATAATGCACTTACTACAAGTACAAGAAACCAAATACATCCCTATGAATGACATCTTCCAGATTTCATACACGCGGAAACATACATGCACTTTTTGCAACCAGGTTTCACAAGAGCACATCCCTAATGAATGATTTGTGTATGTTTCCATACCAAATTGTGAATCCATTCCATTTCACTAGCTTCTGCAGAATGCAAATCATGGCATATTATGCCCTTTTTGCAATTCAGACAATCGTTCCAGCATACAATTAAACTCACATGGCCAATATGTGATACTAATGCATTCATAATACTACAAAGGTACTTTTAAAATCCAAGACAGTTAGAATACGCCAACGGGTATCTAACTACATAAAAATACCCTTCCTTTTAATATACTTCAAATATGCCATCACAGTTATTGTTGCTGCAAACCTTCTTGTAAAGTCCAATACAGTTAGAATATGCTAACGCATATCTAACTACTTTAAACATACCCTTAATTACAACACACTTCAAACAAACATCATACCACACTTACACTCACATAATATATCCATGCTACCACACACATGTATTCTGTAACATGTATATTTTTTAAAACTATGTAAATGCCCAAAACTGTAAATACAGTAGGGCTTTTGTAATCCACTATGGATTTTTTTCCCCAATGACCCAATGATTATTTCATATTAATACAACAACAGTGTACCACACAATAATGTTGGACCAAACTTAGTACATAGAATGTTCTATTTATGAGGTTCAACAAAGTAAATATATGTGTACAATTGGTTTTAAACTATCTTGTTTAACAAATTATAGAAAAATAACCTGATATTCCATCTTTATCACCATATGCAACTACGTTACCAAACAAAGTATTATCCTATTTTCTATCTTCACACAAAAACAAATACATATTCCATAAGCACTATTCTCAATTGTACTACAATCATCAATACCATAACCACTTCAATTATATCATTCAACCATATTACAAATACTGTATACTCCCCCTACAGTACCAATAATTACTATACACATATTACTATAGTGTGTGTGGCCAGTGGCCAGATTTGTATTTTGTTTATTTGTATTGCGCGCCCTGCCCAGGGGCATCTGGGCGCATTTCTTACATGTTTACAGGTTAAGTTACAAGTCTTAGGGTCCAATTACAAGGTAGAAGCAAGGTAGTGGATGTAAATACAGAACATATATTACAGTGCTATCCCGCTATGCAAGTCTACTCAATGTAGGCAGTATTGTGAGTTGGTATTTACATACGATCGTAGGTTGGGGCTAGGTCTTGCTCAGTGAGCCAAGATTTGGCTCTATTCTTAAATAATGAGTAACAGGTTTCAGCTCTGAGAAGATTTGGGAGTGTATTCCACAGTTTAGATGCAAGAACTGGGAAGCTCGACCCTCCTGCATTTTGTAATTTGAATCTGGGAATGTCAAGTGAGTGAACTTGTGCCGATTTTAGTGGTCTGGTAGCTGTGTGTGCAGTGAGGCGATTTGCCAAGTAGTCTGGTGCTTGTTTGGTTAGACACTTATGTGTAAGAGCGAGGGTTTTGAGTGAGATTCTGAGTGACAACGGGAGCCAGTGGAGGTTCTGTCTGGTGTCGGATATGTGCATTTTCCTAGGGAAAATTGAGGGCTGCTCTGATAGCGTTGTTCTGAGTTACTTGGAGCTTGTTGGTGTTCTCTTTGCTAGTCCCCAGGTACAGAGCACTACAGTAGTCAATTTTGGACATCACAAGGGTTCTTGCCAAGGTGATGCAGTTAGTGGTGGTGATGAATGGTCGGCAGGCTGTTACAAGTTTACACATGTAAGCTGATGCTGAGACTACCAAGTTAATTTGGCCTTTGTCCATGCCCCATCCTACAAGGTAGGATACTTAGGAACCCAACCCCCCTTTCCCAACACAAACACCTTCTCATTGACAGCTCATTGGGAGAGAAAACGACTAACACCCGAGCCATATACCTGACATGTCCCAACACAAGGGTCAGGCAGAGTCAGACAATTACTGATTATTACACACACCTGACTTCCATCACACTTCCTCACACGGATAAAAGGCGGAACACGAAAGCACACTCTGAGCAAGGTAAACCAGACGAGGAAGCAGCAGTTCTGAGATGGCAGTTTAATATGAGGAGAAAGACAGTAAGACCAGAGAGGGTTGCAAGGAGGGAAGTGCCCTAGACCTTTTCAGAGAAAATACGCTGCTTTCACGGGCCCTCGAGAATGAAAAACATAAAACCTGGAATTAAAGTTGAAGAAAGGTGCATTTTGTGTCGAGGGTACCCGGGGCTCTCCCACGACGATAGACAAGGCAGGGAGGAGCGATTGCCGCTGTGGTATTGTCCTTGGCTCCTACAACAAAGCAGCAGTGAGTCAGGGAGACTGATAGCAGACCAGGTTGTGTTAGAACCAAGGTTTCAAGCAGCAACATTTTATGAAGAAATCTGAAGAGAACAGTGTGTGAAGCGTATGTGATGAGTGATCTGAACATAATTGAACACCCAAGGAGTGACTGAACTTTTGAAGCCAAGATAGATATCATATACAGAGTGGTCCGGCACCCCGTGGGTGCCCATTCGAAGGTCTCAGTTAGGTATCCAACTGATAGGTGGCAAATGTGAACTGTGAAGTCGAAGTGGTCCTGCAACGGGTCAAGCTAAACCTTGTGAACATTAGAAAGTCTTTGATTGCTAATACAAACTACAATTGGTCCGAGACGGCTGAGGGAGACTAATTGTGTAAGAAGAAGGATCTGAGCCTAGCTGAGGGGGATCCAGGGTGAACCATGAGTCACCCGAGAAAAATATATTCTATGAACATTGGAGAAGGGGATCTGAGCCCAAAAGAGGGGGATCCAAAGTTATGATTGTGGAATAAAAAGGAATCTGAGCCTGGCTGAGGGGGTTCCAGGGTGAAGAATGAATCACCCAACTTGAGTACTTGTGAGAGGAAAGGATCTTTTTGTTTGTTTTGGTACATCAGGCCCTCTAAATCAAGAGACTTTGATAACTTAAGAGACTTGGGCACAGCAGGCCCTGATGCTGGTAATAGAACTGTGTCCTTGTGCCGAAGAAGTCAGAGAGTGTGCTATGCTCGAGTGAACCGCCTTGTCCCATGCTGAAAACGTGGGGCAGGGAGGCCAATGGCCTGAACATCCTGGCATATACTTTTTGTGAACACTTCTTTCTTTGTCAGCAACACTACCCCAAACTATTTGTATTTAGAGGTAAGGATTGGCAATAGTTTTTTTTAGTATATGCTCTTTTATTTTGATGAGACTCCACTAGGACTGCATTATTATTATTTGATGGTCGTAGCTTGCTCCCATATGTAGATTTAGGATTAGATAGGAATTAATCACAACCTTGTTAAAGTTCAATGAACACCCTTGAACTGTGGTCACTTGTGTCTGTATTGATGCCATGCCTTTCTTACATATGGTGTCAGTAGTGGGATTTTATTCAATTGATAAATTGAGAATCCATGCTGAAAATTGTCGTACCACCAGAAGGTGAAAATAGAATTGTTGAACTCCTTGACTTTGGTCATTTTTCCACTCTTAAAGAGGTTTTGCTCTCTCAACTCCATATACCAACTAGTCGACAAGACCTGTTTTTCAAAACACAAGTACTATTAGATACCCTCCCACTCTCTCACTACCATATTCAACAGTGGGATTGAATAGTATTAAAGATCCGACCAGCCTTTACCTTCATTACACATAGTGCCCTAAATCCCCCGCTCCAGAACCTTTTTTTTATTGGTACCCAATTACCATCAGTTGCGGGGCCCTCAGGGTTAGAAACCAACCTTCCCAAATCACTCCCTTAGGCGGAATAAGAATCAGAAGGATCAGACGACTTCGTAACTTTACCTGAAGGAATCGAGACCTGTTTTTTTTCTGATTCAGAAAAAAACACTGAAGGAACCCTTACCCCACCAGAAGAAATGGCCGAGCTAGCAGATGTCATAGCCCAGTTTGCGGCCCATCAAATGCAGGCCGAAGTTAGGCTTCAGGAAAACTTGACAAAATTGGTTGAATTGCAAGCCAGACCCCTACTACCAGAGGAGATACTTCAACCATACATAGGAGGCGAAGATCTATGGAACAGAAATTCTTTCGGAATTTTGAACGATTGGCCGACCAGGTAGGATGCGAAGAAAACCTAAAAAGGTGTTATTTGGGGCCCCTGTTGAAAGGTGAACTACAGACCGCTTACCCACTACTCAATCTTGCCCAGGGAGCCACCTTTGTATCCATAAAAGAAGGGTTATTGAAGAGGGTGGGCCAAACTTGTAATTTCTATCTGAAAAAATTGAGGGCCATTAGATTAAATCCTGGAGAAACCCCGCTTGAAATGGGTGAATGTATCAAAAATACAATAGCCCTCTAGATCAATAACAAATCTCTGGAAGAATTGATAGAAATGAGTATGTTATAACAGTTCACCGTTTCCTTACCCCCTTCTCTGTAAAAGGCTGTATTACAATTAAAACGACCTACCCTAGCCATGGCCATTGAAACGGCACAAAACCACTTGGATGCAGCCAAACACTTCCACTCAGTACATCGAGGTGATGAACAGAAAGATTATAAACCTACCCACCTACCCCAACCTCCGGGGGCCGACAAACAAGGAGGGTCATATAAAATCAAGGAATGGATACCGAAGGAAAGAATAGAAGCCAAAAGATCTGAGATGGCAGTTTAATATGAGGAGAAAGACAGCAAGACCAGAGAGGGTTCAAAGGAGGGAAATGCCCTTGAATTTTTTGGAGAAAAATGCTACTTTCACGATCCCTCGAGAATAAGAAACAAAAGACCTGGAATTAAAGCTGAAGAAAGGTGCATTGTGTGTCAAAGGTACCCGGGGCTCTTCCTGTAATGCCTTAATACTGGGTAACCTCTGACCGGTACATTTTTACCAGTGCAAGCCTGACTTTTTGCTCATAGGCACAATAAGATATGCCACAAAGCTCCCTTGGGGCTTGAGAGGACATAAAGGCGCTAACCTGTAGAAACAGAAAATAGGCAAGAACCTGAGTTCATAATCCAACCAATTAAACTGAAGCGCTGCGCTGTATTATTATTGTACAGTAAGCATTAATTTATGATGCCTGTTGCTAAGAGTGAAAGTGCTTTCACCTGCCACTATTTAAACAAGGCTGGCAGGGGTCTCGAATATAGGCGCAATATGAATAACAAGCATTGACAATGCCAACAGTTTGCGCTTTTGTGTAGGCATGCTAAAGTCACTTGCCAGGCACTGTCGGAGTGGTGTTAACTGGCTATTGATGGTAGCAGTTGCAAAATGGTGCGAGTACATGACTATATAATAGCAGTGCCTGGTAAATGTGTAATACTAATACCCAAGCCAAAACTATTGGTTTTGCCAATGTTTGCTTTTAACAGGAATTGAGTGAAGGACACACATAGTGCGTATAAATCAAGTGGCTGAAGGCAGACCTGGTTAAGACATTTTTATTACACCAGGCACGCGTTTAGTAATTAACTCACAGAATACTGCTTTTAAAAAAACACTGTTAGTGCAAAGTTGGATGGTATGACTTAAGTAAAGCGAGCTCAAAGAGTTCCCATGAGGAGGCGTTTTGGGCGCAGAGGAGCAGCAACTGGGTGGGAATGGTCATGGGCAGTTAATGGGTAGGCAAATAGCCAAAGGACACCTACAAACTCTGCGTCCCTCTTCATATGCCATTTCTCCCTTTCTGTACTCTGATGCAATAGTGTCGGCTTATAGGTGGCGCTAAAGTGCTATCTATGCCCCGAAATAATACACGACAGGAGCAGTTTAATTATCAGAACTTTGTATTTAATTTACCATGACAGCTCCGTGTGACTAAAGTTTCAAGTGCATTAAACCCTATACCTGGATCCACATTTTTGTAATTAGTAGAAGCAGTCGTGGTGCATATATTAAAGTAAACGCGGCTGAAGGTCCTCGTGTTTCAAAAGCAATCGCAGGTGACGGCTGCTTGTCTTTGGGGCATTTGGGGGAGGGGCGATAGCAGTTTAAATGGGCGCAGTTGAGGACATCATAGTTAAATGGGGCTCACTGGTGCCAATGGCTTTCAACAACTCATACACCCCAGCTCCCGCTACACCCCTAGCTCATTCAATATGCCTCCAATGTGTAAAAAGCACACCGTCAAAAGACGCTTCATCGTTTAAAAAGAAATTAGGCCTTCTCCGTTGAAGAGGCGTGGACGGTCTCTTATCATGTTCAAGCCCCTGAGACCCTGCCCTCTGAGCGTCTGAGCCGTCTTTAGCATCTGCATGGATGCAAATGTCTGTTGATATTTAATTAACCGAGAAAACGAGCAATTACGGGCTTGTTAGAGACACTTAATCTAAAGTAGAACAGATTAATATCGACGGAGGCTCCCTCGAGCTTGGGGCGGTCTCCACCTCATTACACAAGAGGGATGGGGGCTCTGACGCAGGTTCTATACCACCTCATAACTGCCGTGTCTGATTTACCCATATACTACATGCGTCTGATTTACCCATATACTACATGCCCCCCAGGAAGCGCCAATTCACGACAAGACAGGTCCCATGAGCACTCGTGACATTTGGGAACAATTACCAAAGTATGAATTCTTAATGAACATCTTAACAATTTACAGTGCTTCTAGAGCAGCCAACGCCTGCTTGAAGCAGCTTCTAAAAATGTCTGCTAGCTTAATAGCTTAGGGAGTGACTGTGGCACAGGTAAAGAACCCAATTATTTACCGATAATCTTCGTCACTCTAAATCCAGCTCTTATTCAATGTCAAAAGTCCTCAGCCGGGAGACAGGTGCTTCACAAGCCCCCATAAAAAATGTTGTGCTCGTCCCATTTTTTGTTTTTAACTCCTCCACTAAGCTGAATCTAAAAGCTCACAGAGACTTCCTGTTTGATTATCAAACCACAATGGGTTTCAGGAGGGAAGGATGTCAAGTACTGTGACAAGGAAGACCGGGATTTGGAGTAATGAAGATTATTGGTAAGTAATCGTGCCATTACCTCCGCAACCGTCTTCCTCGTCATGGCCCTTACTCTATGAGATGCATCAAGCCGAAATCTTCACAGGGCTATAACCAGAACATGTCGAAAAGAAAATGAATTTGAAACCTTGAAAGATTTATATTTGGAGTGTGAATCTTTGGATAATCTTAGACAAGAAATCCTTGGGAGATTTGTTCACGATTTAAGATTTTTAAATCTAGACATTTTCTGGAAACGATTGATGAGTGGAGAATGGATCGCGATGGTGCTAGGAGTAGTACATTTTTGGGAAACTATTTCATGTAGATATTTTAATTGATTGCACTTTTGAATTGGCTGCACTTTATTTTGGGGAGCTTGATAAATTAATTCATGTAAAAGTGATATTTTCTTGATTGGATGTATTTAAGAACACAGATTTTGTATTTAATAAATATTTTAATGGTGAAAGGTTTGATATAAGCCTATAAGCCAAAACACCAAAGAAATAAATACAAATATAACCAAATCAAGCCTGTAGAGATCTTGCTTTGGCATTCGTGCTTTGATAGCTGCCCAACGTATCATAAGGTAAGACCGGAGCCGAGAGACACTGAGCTAATGCTTCTGAACATTTTGAACTGTGTCTTTGGTAGGGTGGGAAGCAACCAAAGAGCTGCAGAGGCCCCCACAGCCACTGCCTGGAACTCCAAGGAATACCTCCTCTATAACATTACAGATACAAGGAACATGCACTTGCAAATCCTCCAATGTGGTATGCCTCATGCAATTCAAGAAATGTCCACAAGGAAAGTAAGTGGGTGAGACTCGCAAGGAACTATGCCAAAGAATGAACCTGCATTGATACACTATCTTGAACCATAAAACAGGAACAGCTGTTGGCTAACACTTCACAGAAGATGGGCACACGCTGCATGACCTGTCAGCGATGTTACCGAAAGGGGACCTCCTGAATACCACACAAAGAAGAACATGCAAGCTCAAGTACTTCAAGATTCTCAAATTCTGCTCTGAACATAGACACAGGATTTATGTCACATTATTGCTTACTTTCAGCCTGAGGTCTTAAAGACAACCATATCGACAGTACACAAATCTGACCTGCCGCTACTTCCTCCCACATATACCTTTTAGACACAATGTTTAAATCCGCGAATGGGTAAAGAGACAGGCATTATGTATGGCAATTTTGGATGTCTGAGCAGAAATAATTTTTACCCATTATTAAAGAAGAAGCATGCCCAGCCAACAGTAGAAACTTCACCATTGGAACAGTGCTTAAGTATTCTGGTAATTGCCACTTTGTATGCAAGTCATTAAGACACTGTAAAATATGAGACACAGCTAGTATACATCTGGACATAGCACCTTGGAAGCTTAGGGAATATTTCTGTATTAGTTCCACAATATATACACAAGTTGGCCTAAGCAAGTCAGGTTAACGTATTTGCCACTTAGCACAGCATGAAGGCTGTAGAAACATGCAGCCACCTCTGACCATATTTCAGTCCCCACATGCTGGTGCACAGTGTTTGTCTTAGTCAGGTGGGGCATTACACTCTCCGCAAGCAATAATGTGTATCTGATTGCCAGGAAGATGCATATACACATTGTAATTTGAAAAACATGGGTCTGCTTATAACAATGGAAAATGCATACCACAGTACATGTGAAAACCTATACCAAAATTATGCACAACACAGAGCAAACAATACAATGCATCTAAAACCTTATTTACTAATTTCCCATGCTGCACATTATTCCAATAAGGATACCTGGAAGACAACACTCCATGGAACATGTATGAAGCTCAATGCAGCTAATAACAACCAAAAACCCTGTCTAAACAACAGGGAAATAGGTCCTGGTTGACAGAGTAATACCAGAAATATTTAACCGATTTCTCCCAGGTGTCCTAAATTGAAATATGAAGATGGAGGATTACGTTTGACAATCAGGACGCTAAAAATGTCACTAGTCACCATAACAATAGAAAGGATGTCAGAGCAAGCCCTTGCTGAACAGGAATGGCATATCAAGGACCTGTTACATGAGAAAAAGTTCAGAGAAAACAAGAGCTGCCAGGTGCCAGTAGAACAAGGCCACCCATACAGTGGCAGGTCATAGTGAATCCTGCTTGGGGTTAAGGAATGCACCAATTTTGCTTAAAGTTACACCCCATAAGGAGAATCCTCAAGGTTCCACCTGTTATGGAAAGGAATAGGAAGAAATAACTACCCTACTAGTTTATCACGGATATCCCCATCAACATGTAAAATAGGTCCACTTTGCCATAGTGCATATTGGAGCAGCAGGTGTAAATGCCTGGCAACAGGCAACATGAAAATACCTGGAAAGGAATTTAAGTGGAGGACCCAGGAGGTTGGCAGAGAGATGGCCATACTCAATATGAGTTGAAACCAAAAGGGCAGTCTTATATGAAGCCATTGGAAGTATCCATGAAAGGACTGCAATGAAGTACTGCATACTAAACCCCCAGTGGGATTACTTATAAAACCAACCGCAAGTTGATATATCACAAACCACAAACTCATCAAGTTTACTAAAAGACAAACACCAGCCGTATAGACCAACGTTATGCAATGTGTCTTGACATAACCCAATATAGACAATCTTGTGTTCATAATTGTAGATAATACATATAAAGGAGGCTTGACCACAGGCTTGGCCACAAAAATAAAACGCAGGTCATTTGAAAGAGAGACACTGGGTATAGTGTCCCTGCTCATGTCTGAACCTGTGAACAAACCTTCAGCACATCACTGGTCCAATTACAAAATAATCATTAATCTTTCTAGGCAAAGGACTTCAGCTTTGATTATTTGAAGTGAAAAAGGAGCAAACGTACCCTGTTACTGGCATCCTTTTGCCAGTAGATTGTTGTAAGGAACATTACAACTGAAAGGTATGTTTTGAAAATATATTTTAATGCCCCTGCAGACTTATTTACATTGGCAAATGCAAAAGAGAAATCAAACAACGCGTCTGTGAACACAGATCATGCCTAAAAAATCAAGTGGCCGACAAGCCTATGGTGGCACATTACAAGGCAAAAAACCACAAACATAACGACATTTTCTGGTTTGTCATCCAGACAGTAAAATGTCCAGCCTGAGTAGGCGACCACGATCTGGCACTCTGAAAAAAAGAACAGAAATGGATTTACAGTTTGGATTCATTCAAGAAAGGACTAAACGTAGCAATAGAATGGAACTTATGTTTCAACTAACGTCGATCATCACTGAGTCCTTTCCGCCCTAGAACCCTGGAACCATTACTACTATAACATCTCATACAACATGCAACTGAGTTGACGTTGCCAGATCTGTCCCTAATTCCAGCCTACATCAGCCCTACTTAGGGTGGTTCTCTCTTTCTCTGAAGCCTTCTCTCTATAACACTGTTGGCTCAGAGCACCAGCATTTATTTAACACTATGCTAGGTATATTCCAGGAGCACATCAGGTTGATTTTCATTTGCCATTTATCGTTTGTGCATTATAACACAGCCCTTTTGCCCAGGAGTCATTACTCCACAATTATTCCTGTACCACCTATTCACATTAGGTTGCCACCCCATTCTGTTACTTTATTGCTCCTCAATGACCTCGATGATCCTTCAGGCATCCACCACGGCCAAGTGCCGACTTCATATGTAACGCAGAAGCACAACAGGTTCATTTTCAATTGCAATTTTTCGTTTGTGCTTTATAAGACAGCCCCTGTGCCCAGGAGTCATTAGTCCACAATTATTCCTGGACCACCTATTCACATAAGGTTGCCACACCATTCTGTTACTTTATTGCTCCTCAATGACCTTGATGGTTTCTTAAGGCATCCACCATGGCCAAGCGCTGACTTCATATGTAACGCAGAAGATTGCACTCTTTATCCCTGCAGCAGGGATTCATTTTCTAGTCACCTGCCATAGCCCAGGCATTCTCTGTTGCCTAGCCACCCACACCCGACACTACGGTTACCAATAAAGTTTGATTCAGTGCACAGCACTCACTCACGCGGCACACGCATGCGGAGAGCCGAGACAGTGTTCTTCAACTACGAGCTACCAGACATGTCCCATCAGCAGGCAGCACAGTAAGTAGCCCGCCACTTCTTGATCACCCTCCAGCCTTACTCTGTAGAGCCACCAGTCTACAGATAGACTGTCCCGATTGTAACCAGTATGCTCACTGTAAATAACTAGGTCATATCACAGCCATGCGGTGTAATGGCTGTGGCGACCCTCATTGCAAAGAGACGGCTGCCCGACCCTCCGCGTCCATATCAGCCTCCAATATTGTCACCTAGTGACGGCGATCCCCTGCCACTTAAGGCGTATATTTCTTTTATTTTTTTTTATTTTTATTTTAACGATTTTTATTGTTTAAATATTGAGTATGATACAGATGTCAACAATTTACAGACTTTGAATAAAACAAGAACCATAAAGAAATGACATAGTAAATGATTCTGGTCATTTGTAGTAGTATTTCTATATAGCTAAGTCATTTGTTAAAGCATTTGTTAAGATCACTTACTAATTTCATATGTACTATAGTAGTTATTAACCGCATTAACATAACAAGTAATCTAAAATTAATAGTAGTATAAGTCTGCAAAGAGTAATTTATATGTGATGAATATAGAGATTAAGGGGGAGACGTACCGGGAGACAGACAAGAGACATATAAGAATTAGGAGGGTAGAGGATAGGGGGGGAATGGGTATATTGGATTATTTCATCAAAATTAAACTAATCATTTTGAATATTATTAAGTACAAACATTTCAATATGAGTGTGGAAATATAGATAAAGATGCATATATATGGGTGTAGATTCATGTACCATGAGCAGTTGCATTAAAACAGTTAAGATACCTGGTGAAGTAATACCACTTAGCATTATATTTGGGAATTGTGTTATGATTATTGGCCATGCACATTTTCAGTTTATGAGTGTTACAAATAGAGTTCCACCAGATTTTGGTAGAAAGCAAACTAGAGTCTTTCCAGTTAGCAGTGATGCATTTTAGAGCTATACAGATAAATAAATCATATAGTCTAGCAGAGTCAGATGGGAAATAAGATGTAATAGCTATACTTCCTAAGAATATGTTAACAAAGGTAAAGGGCACATCAACACAGAAGATACGCTTGAGAAGCATCCAAATTTCCTGCCAAAATTTAACAGTAAATGAACATTCAAAAAACATATGCATATACGTGGCAGGAGATATGCCACATGACCAACATTTTGCATTATAATTCGGATTAGACTTGGCCAGTTTGGCCGGAGTAATGAATGCTCTATGCATGAAGAAATAATAGTGTTGTGATATATTTGCTGATACCGATATTTGTTTAATCTTAGCAAACAAACGATGCCATGTTTCGTCATCAAACATGAAACCTAAATCAAGTTCCCACTTCAGACGTATAGGACATATCTTAAAAGTTGAGGTGAGCATATTGTATATTTTAGAGGCTCGAACTTCACCAACTATAGTAAGATGCATCAGTCTAAGAGCATCTGGAGTGAGAATTTCATTGGAAAATTGGGCAAGTGCATCAAGGCAGGAATTAATTAAGTTGTTATAAAATTGAAAGTCCTTCTTAGGAATGTTAAATGTGATGGAGAGTTGCTGGAAGGAGAGGATACACGGGTGATCTATGATGTTTTGGATGAATCTGATACCTTTTTGAATCCATGTTTTGCGGTTGAGGATCTTATTATTAATTACTATGTTTTTGTTATGCCATAATAGTGGGGAAAGATGCTTATGTGGGGTTATAGTGTGGGGAAAGAGAAAGGTTTGTAAAGCAGAGATTGAAGCTTTAATAGGGTCTAACATTTTTTTAGACGAATGTTTAAATATGTATATATAGTCTGTGATGTCGTGTGGTAGAACTACTTGTTTTTCTAATGTGCACCAGGTCGGGATATCAGCGGATATAGGGTCCATGAACCATTGACGAGACTGCTTTATAAGAAATGCATAGTGATATGACTTAAAATCAGGAAATCTAACTCCTCCCATATCATAGGGGGCTTTCAGTTTCGTCAGAGCAATTCTTTTGCTTTTTCCTTTTCCCCAAAGAAAATTGAGTAGAATAGAGTAAACGGATTTGAAAAAGGAAAGGGATAATGGGACGGAGAGAAGTTGCAAATAGTATAGAATTATGGGAGTAAGCATCATTTTGATGGTATCTAAGCGCCCCCACCAGGAGAGGTATAACGGAGACCATTTGGATGTTAGATCCTTAAGGGTGCCTAGTAGGGTTTCAGTATTGAGTTTGATCGTATTTGGGATAGTTGGGGCAAAATGAAGACCTAAATATTTGACAGAGCTACTGCACCATTTGAGGCCAAAAGTGGCAATATCATGTTTAAGGCAGTATGGATTTAGGGGCATAACTTCCGATTTCTGTGTATTTAATTTATATCCTGAGACCTGACCAAATTGCGATAATACACTCAAGAGGTTGAGAATATGATGTTTGGGGTTTTTAATTAATATAAGAATATCATCCGCATATGCGGCTATTTTATTTATTGAGGTACCAACTTGAATTCCCGGGATGTTTTTGTTAGATCTTATCAATTCAAGTAGTGGTTCAAGAGAGAGGATATATAGTAATGGTGAGAAGGGGCAGCCTTGACGCGTTCCTCTTAGTAAGGGAAAGGAGGAGGAGGTTTGACCATTTAAGTAAATAGCGGATTTGGGGGCAGAATAAAGAAGTTTAACCAGTGAAATAAATTTATCACCACACCCATGCCAACGTAGAGTTTGAAACATAAAATTCCAGTCAACACGATCGAAAGCCTTTTCCGCATCTAATGCGATGGCCGCATAGCCTTGAGTGTCTTTTTTGTCATTGGCAGCAAGGTTGATGGCATTTAGTAGGAGTCTTGCATTGGAGGATATGTTGCGTCCTTTAACATAACCTGTTTGGTCTGGTTTTACTAGACTTGGGAGAGAGGACTCGATTCTATTGGCAAGTATTTTAGCAAAGATTTTGCTTTCAATATTAATAAGGGAAATGGGTCGATAGTTGCTGGGAAGAGTTGGATCCTTTTCTGGTTTTGGAAAGATGATAAGTAAAGCTTCAGAGAAGGATCCAGAGGAACATTTTTGTGATATGAAATATGCAAAAAGGTTTTTGAGCTTAGGTGTTAAGAGTTGAGAAAATGTGTTATAGAATTCTGTGGATAGTCCATCTGGGCCAGGTGCTTTCCCTTTTCCGAGGCCATGGATGGCTTTGGTAATCTCAATAGAGGTGATGTCCTTTTCTAGATGAGATAGATCAATTTCGGGGTAGGTGGTTCTGCTTATGTTTTTCAAAAAGGAATCAATGTTTTCTTTGGGAATAGCATGTTCTGGAGTATATAGATCCGTATAAAATTTTCTGAAGCATTCCAATATTTCATCAGACCTATGATGCATCTTGCCCAATTTGTCTTGAATGTGAGAGACTTGAACTTTTTCTTTCTTGGTTTTTAAATAAGAGGCTAGCATTTTACCAGCTTTGTTAGATGTTTGATAGATCTTTGTTTTATATTTAAGAATGGTACCTGCAGCTAGCTCAGTGATTTCTTTATTGATTTCAACACGTATCTTAATGACTTGTCGTAGGTTAGTTGAATTAGTGTCAGTATAGTAGTTTTGTTCTGCAGTAGTGAGTTTAGCATAAAGATCATCGAGATGTTTTTTCCTTATTTTTTTATTATTTCCTGATAGGAACATTATGTGACCACGAAGGGCCTCTTTAAATGCATCCCAATTATTGACAGTGGAGGTATCTTGATCTTGATTTTCATTAAAGTATTGTTGAATGAAAGTATTGATGGATTGAATAGATTTAGGATCATTTAAAAGAAAATTGTTGAGTTTCCATCTGGAAGAACCTTTGTTCATATCTGTAAGGGAGAAGGAAGTGACGACTGGAGCGTGGTCAGAGATAATGATATTGGATATCTTGGAGTCTATAATGGATCCAGATAAAGTCTTTGTAGCAAAAATATAGTCAATACGTGACAGTGTGTTGTGTGGGGGGGAATGGTAGGTATAATCCAGATGTGAAGGATGAGATATCCTCCATGAGTCAATAAGTCCTGTCTCTCCTAGACATTTTATAAAGGATTTGTGTGTTTTGTTGGGTTTAAATAGGCAGTTGGATTTACGATCCAAAAAAGGATCAAGAACCTGATTGACATCGCCACACATTATTAAGTTAGTGAAGTCATTTTTCAAAATCATTTGTTTGATATTATTCCAAAAGGATGGATCTGGTTGTGTAGGACCATAAATATTGAGAATAGATACTTGTGTCGTGTCAATTTGTAATTTTATCCAAACCCATCTACCATTTGTGTCTGCGTCTTGAGCAAGGATTTTGTAGGGTTGTTTCCTACTGATTAGTATTGCAACACCATTTTTCTTGGATAAAGCTGGACTAGCTATCACCTCTTTCACCCAAAGAGACTTGAGTTTCATTGTTTCTTTGAGAGATAGGTGTGTCTCTTGTAGAGAAGCTACTGTTGGTTTAAATTTATTCAGGTGAGATAATACTTTGGATCTTTTAATAGGATTTTTGCAACCCTTGATATTCCATGTTATGCATTTAAAGATCATTTAGCTGGGGTAGGTTTGATATTCATACACCCTATGGCTATCGTACAGAAAAAAGCATATACCATTGTTATTCGATTGAAATTATATTTACACCAATATTTGTTCAGAGGGAAGGAACATTGGGGGTCAGGGAGGGGAAGGCATATATTTCTGTCGAGCTGTATAAAGCTACAGTCACGCTACAACATGTTGCCAGCGCCACGATGCCCGAGGGCTGCTGCGCACTTTATAAATGTTAATAAATAAATAAATAAAACAGTTGCTCCCGCATCAACTTAGCATGAGCTTCCAACTTGCTACGTGCCCACTCCATTACAATAATCTTGTTTTTGTAGAACTATATGACACCATTAATCACAGGGACGTCATTTAGGGGTCGGCAGAGGTCGCAACTGCGACCTCTGAGGTCTCACTTGCGACCTCTGTGGTCTACCTTGCGACCTCTGACCTCTAAAAAAAATATATGTATATATATATTTTTTTTGTAATGCAATCTCATGTGGCTCTTTACTTCTGGAGTGGCTGGCTTTCTTTTTCAGGCCCCTTAAAAAAAAAGAATTTGGTAATATGGGCCTATACACACTGATCTTAACGATACATATGGCAATACATTCTTGTATGAAATGTATATATCACATTATAGTGACATCACAATCATATTTTTTATAGTGTACAATGCTATGTGATGCCACTTCCTGTTTTGTCAACGGGTGAAAGGTCGTGTTCAATCGCTTCCCGCGATATCATGTAGGGGTGGGGTCAATGACATCACTTCCTGTACCATGGAGGTACCATCATTGAATTCAAGAGCAGACAATCCTTTTTGTTTCAGAGAACAATCTGTTCACTGAGCCAGCGCACTTAGTGGAAAGAGTGATTGATCAGCGCAGCTACAGACAAGCCGCTAGTGCGTGTGTTATCACGTATTCAGGGAAATGACAGCCCTTGATACCTTATCTGTCACGAAATGAAATTATTGACCAGAGCAGTAATAAGGAACAGTATGTTCTCTCTTGCCCCTCTCTGCAGTATTGAAACAGAGACAAATCAAAGTAGAATACTGCATTAATGACAGTTTCAGATGAAATTAGCCCAAGACACAAGAATGAATCATAGGTGGGCAGTAGTCCATAGTTAACAGAGCATTTTTTCACGCTCTCTTTCTGATCAAGTAGCATTCACATGCACTCCTTATCCCGACACCTTTTTATCTGCTTATTTTATGTAGACAGGAGGACCGTCCCCAGCTCCAAAGGAGGTCAGAACAATATTGCATCGCGTTCAGCAAAACTGTCCTGAAGAAAGCACGGAGGACAGCTCACGCATTCAAACTGATACTAGGCTCAGACATCCCTGTGCTGGAAACACATAACGTGTCGACTTTTGAAGTGTACTGATAATCAATACAGCACAACAAGTCAATTTAAATGACTAACCTCACTATAGCTTTGCTGTTTTCTACTGTATTTGATGAAAATGAGACTGAACTCATCAGCAATGCTGTTATACACAATTGTATGTGTTGTTTTAATATTGGTGTACCGTTGAAATGTTGAATACATTTTGTTTTTATCAGTTTTTTATTTATTTATTTATTTATTCGTATTTGTTAAGCGCACAACAGCCCTGGGGCAGTGTGGCGCTAGTTACAGCAGGATAAAGAACTTAGTTACACATAGAAACACATACATGCATGATTAAAGTACATTAGCAGTGAACAGTTGTTAGGCAGAGGGTGGTGGTAGTTTAGTTAAAGAGAAGTTTTGAGATTTTTTCTAAAGGCTGTGAGTGAACTTTCTGCTCTTAGTGCATAGGGGAGCTTGTTCCAAAGTTTTGGCGCTATGTAAGGGAATCTTAAGCCTCCTGCTGTAGCCTTGTTGATGCGTGGTACAGTAAGTTGGTTGGTGTAGCATAGCCTGGTGGGTCTGGTGGCGGAAGGTCTGTGGAGTGTGTCAGAGAGATAGGGCGGAGCTGTGCGACGGAAGCATTTGTGAGTTGTAGTAAGGATCTTGAAAGTGATACGTTGACGGGGAGCCAGTGAACTGACTGTCTTGCTTGTAAGTTGTGCTCTCTTTTCGAGATGCTCAAGGCTGCTCTCAGTGCGTTATTTTGGGTGACCTGAAGTCTATATAAGTTTTTTACAGAGGTGCCAGCTAGGAGAGCGTTACAATAGTCAAGTTTTGCACCTATGGTAGCTTTTGCTATTGTGAGACAGTTTTCTTTGGTTAAGAATGGTTTTATGGCGTTGATGAATTTAGTGCTTAAGGCAGAGGTGGCGACAGTGGCGCTGACCTGTTTATTCATGGACAGTGTTGCATCAATGTGGACCCCTAGCATTTTCACAGAAGATAAGAGTGGGATGGTGCAGTTGTTAATGTTAAAATTGACATAGAGACTATCTAACTTAGCAAGTGTAGACTTTTGGCCAAGAATAAGGATCTCTGTCTTATCCCCGTTAAGGCATGGGCCATTAGTGGCCATCCAGGCTTTAATGGTGGCGTATATTTGTTTTAGGGCTAGGGCGTCTGTGTGATATGAGCCTGTTAGGGGAAGGAGCACTTGGGTATCGTCTGCATAGTTGGTATATGCGATCCCAAGTGCATCAAGTTTATCAAAAAGAGGCTTTGTGAAGAGATTATACAAAGTGGGAGCAGTACAATAGCCCTGTGGGACACCACAGTGTATTATGGTGGGTGCTTCATTAGATGTATTTGAGAAGACTTTCATGGCTCTGCCTTCTAAAAAGGATGTTATTCACGAAGTGGCTTGGTCTGAGAAGTGTGCTGAGTGAGTGAGGTGTTCATTGAGGGTTTTATGGTCCACTAGGTCGAACACCGCTGAAAGGTCTAGGAGGAGGAGGAGGGCGGGTTTACCTGTGTCCAGGATTTTAGTTATTTGGTTTTTTAGATCCAGCAGAGCAGTCTCGGTTCCGTGACCTTTACGGAATCCTGATCTCTGTTTCCTAGGATAGAGTTTGTTTCAAGGTAGAGTTGGATTTGGCTGTGTGCCACTTTGTCTAATATTTTGAGAAGGAAAGGGACTATCGTTATGGGTCTGTAGTTGTTAGGCTGCGCGGGGTCTAGAGATGGCTTTTTTAGGAGAGTGCGGACCCATGCTTCTTTAAGGCTGTCAGGGACATAGCACGTCTTAAAGGAGGCATTAATGAATGCGGTAATAAGTAGAGCAAGTGGTTCAGCGCAGTCCTTGATTAACTTTGGAGGGCATGCATCGCCTTTGCAGATCGAAGGTTTCAGGTGTTTCAGAATGTCTATGACTTCTGATTCTGAGACGTTGTTAAAGGCACATTTGGGGAGGTTAATGGTTTTGCTGGTGGGTAGAGTTTGTGTAGAATGGTTCAATTTTGGTAGGGTATTGTAGTGGTCAAGGATTTTATTTTGTAGGATGTCTATTTTTTGAGCAAAGCGGCCTGGATACTGTCACAGCAAGCTTCATCTCTGATGATTTCGTCAGTGGATATGGGAGGAACTGTAAGCTCCTTAAAGATGGTAAAGAGTTCTTTCGAGTGAGACTTGGAGTCTGATATTCGACGATTGTAGGCTTCAGATTTGGCATTGAAAATGACATTTTTGTATTTTTTTGCAATATCTCTGAATAGATCTTTAGTAGCGTCGCAGGGGTTGCCCTTTCAGTGTTTTTGCGCCTGGCGTTTGTTATTGCGTAGTGATTGGAGGTCATCTGTGAACCATGAGTTCGAGTGGAAAGACTTTTTTTCTTTTTTTTCTTCTAAAGGAGAAATGGTATTGATTGTGTTGGTGAGCGTGACCTTAAGAATATCTGCTAAGATGTTTGGGTCTTGCGAGAATGGCAGAGCTAGGCATGGTATGTTGAGAAGAGGCTGTATGTTGTCTGCAGTAAATATTTTGGAGCTTCTTGTTAAAGTTGCAGATTTGTGTATTGCATTCTTAGTAGTAGGTGCTGTGGGGATCGTGAATTGTATGCAGCTATGATCTGTCCAAGGTGTTGGAGGTGCTGGAGGAGTTGCAGTTATGGTCGACCAACCAGTCCAGAATTCTGCCTTTGGAATGGAGGGGGACATCATTTTTCGTGCAAAGTCTAGGTCGGAGAGGTCCTTAAGGAATGAGATTGCAGTTTTGTCATTGGGATCATTATAACCTAGATTGAGATCACCTAAGAGTATGGTTTTGGTGGATTTTTTAAAGTTTTCGCAGAGAAGTTGGGTGATTTGCCTTTGGAAATCAGCTGGGAGTCCTGGAGGCCGGTAGATGACGTGAATGTTGATCGTGTTATTATGGGAGAGAGACAGTTTGGCTGATAGTATGTCAGCATTACCTTCCCATGGGTGGGCAATAGGCCTGAGATGATAGGTATCTTTGAAAATTAGGGCAACCCCCCCTCCTAATTTATTAGGTCTATCTTGCCTGAGGATGGAGTAGCCTTCGGGTACGGCTAGGGTTATGGTTGGGCCTGACGCCTCATGTAGCCAGGTCTCCGTTATGGCTAATATGTCTAAGTCCTGACTAGAGATGAGATTGTTTATTTCCAGGTCATGGGCAGTGAGAGAGCAGGCGTTAAGTAGTGCGCATTTGAGGAGTGGTGCCACATAGTTTCTATTAGGACGTAGCTGTTTCGCTAATTTAGGCCTAGAGTTGGGTGGTTTAGGTGAGCTTAGAGTAGGTGTTGTAATAGTACAAGGGTGGAAGGGGTGTAGAATATGGGGCAGGGTGTTATGTTTACCAACTGTGCAGGATCCTAATCTGAAGTTTCTGTGTGTGGTCGGAGTGGAACGGGCGGTGAAGATCATGGGCAGAGTGCGCGTCCTAAGTCTGCAGAGTCTGGAGCTGCCGTTAGGTACATAGGTGAGAGCAGGCGTGGTGTGGGGAATGGAGTAGTTGGGTGTAGTATTCGTGTAGGTAGGAGTCATATTGCTAGAGTCGGTAGAATCAACCTTCCATATAGTGCTGTGGCGAAAAGCAAGAATATAAAGAGTAACATGTTCATCGGGTGGTAGAGTGTGGGCAGCCTACTAATTTAGCAAGTTGATGGCGTGCTGATAGGTGGGCTCAATCAAGGGGTGGCTCTAATAGGATGTCTGCTAACTGATCTGAATGATTTCAATATGCAATTATATACTTTGAACATGCATTTTAGTGATTGCCGATAGGTTGCTACAATCCAGGAAAAGACTAAGAGAACTAGGTTGCTTCGATATATAGATGAGCAAAGATCGTGGGCTATCTAGGTGCGTACTAACAAGATGTGTTGGTGTTGACACGTAAACAGTGGCATTGGTAACATAAAGCAAATGCAGTATACAGCAAGCAATGGTAATTGACTAATTTTGAAAGTTATAATGGCATTTGGCAGTAGGCAAAAGCGTTTGTGTGAACACGGTAGGTAGTCTTATGATGGTATACTCTATTTACATTAGGTTTGAGTCCAATCAGTGTGGTGGCAAAGAGTACTGGCCCAACAGCTCCAGAGGCAAACAGGGGCAAACAGGAAGGGCCTTGCTCTCGTGGGCCTTCCTCGAGTGGCTTCCGCCTACCAGCGGACCTCTGTGGTGAAAACGAGTGCATTGCCAGGCAACGCAGTCAGGCAAGCATTACAATGGCCGACGGCCATTTTGTCAGGCATCCGCCTCGTGGCCTGATAGTGCACAATCTGTGTAGGGCGAAGCAAAGCTGCAGTCAGCAGCAGGAAGATATGCTCACCAGGGGCACTGGGAGTGCTCCTTCCTCGGATGGGAGAGGGAACAGCTACTCCTGCAATTATGTTCCATGATGAGTAGAGGGAGATTTCGCCGTCGCTGAAGATCCCTTGGGGGGAGGCTTGCCGGGAGAAGGGCTCCTCCCCTCTCTGGTGCTGGTGATGAAGTGAGGTTCAGGGGCAACAGGGGCAAACACGAAGGGCCTTGCTCTCGCAGGCCTTCCTCGAGCGGCTTCCACCTACCGGCGGACCTTTGTGGTTAAAACGAGTGCGATGCTTGGCAACTCGGTCAGGCAAGCATTACAATGGCTGACGGCCAGTTTGTCAGGCATCCGCCTCGCGGCCTGATAGTGCACAATCTGTGTAGGGCGAAGCAAAGCTGCAGTCAGCAGCAGGAAGATATGCTCCCCAGGGGCTCTGGGAGTGCTCCTTCCTTGGATTGGAGAGGGAACGGCTGCTCCTGTAATTACGTTCCGTGATGAGTAGGAGGGAGATTTCGCCGTCGTTGAAGATCCCTTGGGGGGAGGCTTGCCGGGAGAAGGGCTCCTGCCCTCTCTGGTGCTGGTGATGAAGTGATGAAGTTTTTGACTACTACGTGATCAGGAAAGACAGAGCAATAATTTTCCCATCCAGCTGTTGATCCCTATCCGTACCTCAGTGTGTCAAAGGGTGGGGTAGTCTGGACGCACCAGTATTTTTTCTAATTGAAAATATATGCACAATGTACAGCTATTCATTTTCTTGGAAAAAGTAACAAAACATACCTGGCCAAGGCAAAAAGGTCTCTGCTCTCGCTGAATCAGTGTCAGCTAAACATATGAGCTGTGGTGTCACTGAACATCATTTTGAGTAAACTTATACACCAAACCTCTAATTAGCATTGTACGTTGCAGTGCTGCAACCAATGGTTTGACTAACATTCATAAAGGAAGATTACTTTAAATTGTTGGATATCAAATTCAAGAAAAGTAGCAAGTAGCAAATGCTGTTGAAAACAGTCTGCACTTAGGCAAACATTATAATCACATGGTGGTTTAAGGCATGGTCTAGTAAACATTTTTATTGTCCCTACGGGTCGGCCATGTTTTTTTAAGCCTAAGTGGCTCGATTTTAGAATACTTTCCTATGGACCTTACCCGAGTTTTCGTCCATTAAACGCACGCGAAAAAACAAGCACCAGGGAGCCGCCATTTTCTGATAATCCTATCTTTTCCCCGATCGCCCTGGCTGACCTGCTTTTGCGGCACTAAATCAATTCCCCCGCCCCTGAACCTGACATTATCAAAACATTCATATTCCCCGCCTCTCCCCGTGACGTTACTGTGCTGCGTAGGCAAACGCGCCCAGTCGTCTTCTGCGCGACTCCACACAGAACCCGGAAACCAACACAGATCAACTCACAACACAGCGCGCCACAATTCGGAATATGAAACTGTACTTTAAAATGAAACAGCAACACGGTACATTTGGTAAAGTACATTTATTTGACATTAAATGTTTAGAGAATATTCAGCAATTGCCATATGAACTCTGGAAGCCATTTATTTTCTTTTATCTGTATCCGCAATAACTGTTCCGTTTCATCTTGAGTCACGCGCTGTTCTTTTATGGTACACAGGGTGTTCATTTTCGTAAAAAGAATCACTTTGGAAGCACGGTGAACCGCAAGGCTGTTCCATCAACTAGGCACTAGTCCAGCCTAAAGGTTGATATGTTGCTTCTAGCTACTAGTACAGCGTAAGGGCATGTGGCCCCTTGGCGATCGTCCCATAATATGGTGATCGTGCTCCAGTTGTTGACACAAAACTGCAGGTGTCTGCTGAAGAATCCATCCGCCGGTGTCTCAAACAGATGGCAGTGGCAGAAAGGGATCAAATACCTGTTATGAAAACAAAAAAATGATAATTAGTCTCGCTAGCCGAACTTCATTAATATTACTCATTTTATTTATTACGGCCGATCAGAAACTATTTGCTTGCAAGGATAGTTCAATGGAGTATGTTCGTCTCTAAAATCAATGCGAAAAGTAACGAGATAAATCGAGTCCAACACACAATGATAAACGACAGTTGGTCTACATGCGTGAGGAATGATATGATATATGATATGGCATTTGTAACGCGCCTATACTCAAGTGTTTCTAGGCGTGACGAGGCAGGTGGGGAACAAGGGCAGACAGACAACGATCCTACTAGGCCAGGTGTCTTTCTGATCGCGCATGGGGAAGGGCTGTACATGGTTAGTTGAATACAAATTAAATAATAGGGCCAGCTGGTGGCAAGTGCAAGGTAAATGCCGGGAGAAGGGGCTGAAGGATACAGAGACAGTCCCGTAGTGCAGGTAGGCAGTGCAGGGAAAAGTGGCTAGGCCAAGGACCGAGATCGGTGAGACCAGTGGACCTGCATGCCCATGTGCCCACTACGAACAGTTTTACTTGCTTTTCCTAGCTCTTCATTCATTAATTTATTCATGCATCCATTCATTAAATCTTCATTCCGGTATAAAAGCGTGTAAAGATTTACTTACATTATATTTGAAATTTCCATTGTGTCTCTTCGTAATGCAGTCTGTAAAACGGACCGGTCTCTTGACAACGATTTTTCGTATACTGACCTAAAATGAAACTCGGTCTAGTTTCTGAATTTTCTGCCTTATCGTCTCTTACGTTATTGCGCACTCCCTTAAAATGTAGTTCTTTCGGCATGGTCCCTGTCTCAAGGTCAAAAAACGATAGACCCTTATACTTCCAGTGCGACTTGTGGGCCTCATCTGGGCGCTGTCCTTCGCATTCTTTATTTGCAACATCACGTAGTATAGGCATCTGTGAGAACTTGAAGTTTAGAATCCGTCTATGTAGTGCGCCTCAATGTGCAAATGCGAACTGGCTTCTCTCCCAAATGCCACGGCCCGCTTGGCGCGTTCTAAGTGCCCCAATTTTGTCCCCGTTGTCTGCGAGCTTTGCAGCCCAAATTGAGACATTTAATTTTTGGCAGAAGGTCAGGGAAAGTATAAAGTACCACAGGAGTTGAGTTAAAAGTGAGATTTATTGTTTGTTTGTTTGTTTTATTATTTGCAATACTCAAGCCTCCCCTCCGTTAACAGTGCACAGCATTTACATTTACATGAGATGAGACATGAGAAAAATATATACATACACATATGTGAGGTGAATAGAGAGAATTCAAAGATGACACCCAGCTTGTTCGCCACCCATGATGGTGAAGGTAGGGGTTAGGTTTACAGGTACACTGTACAATAACATTTATTTACAAAAAGACAATCGTATTGCAATTATTTAAACCGGGATTTGTACTTCACAATCAGCTGTGCTTCGGGTGGGCATGGCACAGTCGCAATGTTCGGTGGCAATGGATCACTGCTCTGCACAGAAACGTCCAAAATTCCATATCTGTGCTTCTCTAACACAGCAACAATAAGGCCTTTCACAAAGTCGAACTGCATTTTATCATAGACTGGTTTGATCACCCATTGTTTACTTCGTTTTGAAAACACCTTAGTGTAGCGAGGCATCCTTACTTTACCCCTAGTCCTAGATTGTTCACGTCCGACATTGCTGTTATGGGCCAAGACCGCGAGTAGAGTGCGATGTTTCATGCCCCGAAAGCTAAAATGCAAGCGCTTTGGCCTGTACTTTAGGCACATATTGTGGAACACCTCCAAATCTCCTGTGTGACAGAATTCTGTCAGTCCTCTCAAATCTCTTGATAGAGTTTTGTCGAAAACAATCTTCTCAATGGCTTTGTGTGTCGGTGAAGATGGAATCAACCACTTCTTCTTCCTTGCCTCCTCTGGAGACAAAGGGCCATGTTCACATTGGTGGAAATGTTCATTTGCTGTCCAGCTGTGAACGTTGGTACAGTGGTGCATCAGTGACCGCCATTTTTCAAGTAGTATTTCCACTGACCCCTCACAAGTTTTTGAGCTCCACCAAAGATGGTTGGTGATAGAATGTGACCACTGCAAAATACTTTCAAAACCTTTTTTTTCCCTGCAGCCGAGATTTTCTTATTGATTGATTTAGCAAGATGCCATACGTCAAATTGATGTTTAATATGTGGGAACTGCTCTCTCATTGTCTTGGCAATTGAAACGTGTCTATCCGTGGCTATGAGGTCGATGTGCATTCCCCTCGATTGTAGATATTCCACTGATTTTATAAAACCTAGTTTCTCCATGACCACTGAGGATGTACATTGTGTTACCTGCACGACCACCGAACTCACAATTTTCTTACTATCCATGTCCTGAAAGTGGTAGGTGCAGTACTTGGCAGAAAATCCAGGGCTGTCGCACTGTCCATCGCCGGCTAGCCTGAATCGTTTGCCTTCGAATGTTCTTGCTAGAGACAATTGTTCAATTTTCCAAGCATCACTAATGGCCGGAAACAGATAATCACGTTGGTATATGTAGTACAGCGCTTTAGAAATGAAATGGAGTCCCACAAACTGAAAGAAAGCCTCTAACTTTCTAACACTGGAGCCACTAAAAAGTGATGCAGCTGCACACAGTAGATTGCCTGCTGGCAGTTTCCCCAGCATCGGTTGTGCAGACCATGAGAACCTATGATTTAATCTACAGGCGGCATTTATTTTGACGTTACTGCCTTTTATTTGACGAGTCACATTAATCAATGGCTTCTCACATACTTTCCCTCTAATGGAATGCACACATTTCAGCATACTTATAATTTCCATCAAACAACTGTCGAATACAATGTATTTGCTCTCTTTCATTAGACTGTCATCCTGCGTCAACGTTGTTTCGGCCTGTGACGTTGTGGAAATTTCAACACATTGGAAAGTAATATCGCTGATATCAAGTTCTGATGCGTCTATGGATGCTGCGGCTGGTTCATTCTCTGTCATTTCGACATATATTACTTCAACATTGATGGGAGAACACAACAATGTCGACAGGTTTTTGGGTGGCAAATTTTTGGCGGGTGTAGATTGTGTGAATTGATCTGCAACTACTTCAGAGCTATCTTCAATACATTCAATAACATCTTCTTGTGGTGGTGCGGTCGCACTGTAGCTATGGTCCAATGCAACTTTGCTGTAGTCTCCAAACACAGTTAATTCATGTTCTGGCCATTGGACATGAGCATCTCGAGCCTGAACACGCCTCGCCTCAATTAATAGTTCCTCCATAGTGTACACGGTCTGGCAAGCCACATCTCTCATTCGCTTCACTGTCTCTGTGTGTATAGTTCTGACACCCACGGGTAACTGGAGGAGAGATTGGAAAAGGGATGTTCAGTTTAAACACAAGATGGAGTGTAGTAGAATTGACTGGAAAAAAACATAAAATAGTCCCCAGCACAAACATTTTTTTAAAGTTATGAACTGTTTGTAACTAACCTTTTTTTGTTTTTTTTTCTTTGCAACTTTTTTGACTCGACCTTCAACATCTGCACGCTGTAGTTCCGATTCGTTTCCGCATGTCCTCCCTTCCTCTTGCGCTGCAACGACTATATTTTCTGTATCCGCATAGACAGCACGGAATGAGGCTCCATCGTCTCCCTGAAACATAGTACTTTCATTACTATGTATCAAAATATTGTTAGCATAAAACACACGTGAGGACGAACACACAGGTACATCTCAATAGCCAAACACGATTTAAACATTGTGTGCAACAATCAAACGACAAGTATTCGATCAGTGATACCTCTGGCTCTGCATGGACTGCCATGAATGGTTGTATTGGAGAGGAGGCATCCGCATCTCCCTGAAACACAGTACCTGCATTAGTATGCTTTTCAATATTGGAAACACAACACACACTTGGGGTAGACGGCACAGGTACATATAAAGAGATAACCACAAATGATGCATTGTCCAAAAGAATCAAGGAAAATCCAAATATGATCACATTTCATCGACTTATTTCAACGATTCCTTTGCATCTGCATCATCTAAATGAGATGTTGTGAGTGTGGTGGAAGCTCCGTCGTCTCCCTGAAACACAGTACTTGGATTAGTATGGTTTTCAATATTGGAAACATAACACACACTTGGGGTCGAACGCACAGGTACATATAAAGAGATAACCGCAAATGATGCATTGTCCAAAAGAATCAAGGAAAATCTAAATATGATCACATTTCATCGACTTTTTTCAACGATTCCTTTACATCTGCATCATCTAAATGAGATGTTGTGATTGTGGTGGAAGCTTCGTCGTCTCCCTGAAACACAGCACTTGCGTTAATAGGGAAGAAAGTATAGCAAATGGAATCACGTTATATGATCACGCATGATGGAGCTGTCATTATCCATACCTCGTGCTGCTGAAGAATATCTATGGATGTTGCAAATGTAGTGCGCACTTCCGAAAGCTGTTGCGCCGATTTGTATACTTGAACGTCAGGCTCTGCATCAAGTGCAGGGGTTGACGCTCCATCAACTGCCTGAAACATAGTACTTGCATTAGTGAGGATTACAATTGTGAAAACATAACACACACCTGGGGTCGACAGCACAGGTACATATCAACGGCTAACCACGAATGAAACATTGTGTAGAACAATCAAACGACAAGAATTCCAGCTCTGATGATGACGCTCGATGGAGCTGTCAGTATCCATACCTCCTGCTGTTGAAGAACATCTAGAAATGTTGTAGATGTGGCGGACGCTTCAGCATCTCCCTGAAAGACAGTACTTGCATTAGTATGGATAACACTAATTAGAACTGAAAACAAACACCAGTGGACGATAACTAAGGTGTATATCAATTGGAAAGCAGTAACCAAACATTCGGTAAAGTAATTACACGATAGAATAAAACTATTACTTGACATGCATAAAACAAGTATGTAGAGGATTAGCCTAGTAAGATTACTTGATACGCGCTAGAAGTGGTTGATAACTGCGACCACGTCAAGGATGTAGAATGTTCTTGCTTCAGATTGAAGGGATAGTCAAGAAGTTGTAAAGGTCAATTAATGATTGATAATGAAATGCCAATATTAAAAATAGCCATGTAAGCCGACAGAATACTTGAAAAATGCTCAATACAGCACAGTTCCCTGTCCCCATATATATATACATTGCGTTTGTGGGTTATGAAATCGAAAAAGAATATATTGATAAATGTCATTATTCAAAAAACTATACACTCATATCAATATCGAAATTATTACAAGGGATAGAACACCTACAATATCAATTAATCCATTCGGCTACCTACACACTACCGCAAGGCCTAAAGCTAAATCCGGACACTTGACTCACCGGTGGCGGAATGTGGACAAATAGAGTGGGAATAGCGTTTTCGCGCAATTTCCGTGTCGTTCGCCGTTTATTCTTCTTTGTTACCCAAGAAGTTGTGTACAAGTCCAAGGAAAAGTGCCGGCTGCAGATGCGGTATCGATCACCCCTCTTGTCCTGTAAGACTTGTTGGACTCTAATTTCCAGCTCATCCAGTGGATATCCGCAATGTCTGACCCATTCTCTTATTCGATCAACAGTTTTCGGGAATACATGCATTGTAGTGCCTTCAGATTTCGCATGGGTCTTCGAAGGGCAACCGCTAATCGAACACGCAGGCATTGTTGATAAATCTGAAAAGTAAATATCAACATTATTATACAATCTTCAAGAATAAAGATTTGATACAAAAGTAAATGATTCATACAATGATCAATGCAAGGTTTGTTTTAGTCGCAGGAACCATACCAGTTCATTATGTGTGGCTTAGTATTTGCATAAGTTGCAGAAATGTATAAATGATGTGACTAAAAACTGAACATGTGACTCATCCCTTGGATGTTCTGTATTGCACGAGAAGGAAACATGCTTACATTATAGACTGGACCCCCGAAGGGTGCAATTCGTTGACAATAGACACAGATGAAAATAAATAGATCTATTGATAGCATAACAATGGAAACTCAAGTCAATAGCAATGAGACCAATGAAGCTAGCACTATTGTGTACTCAACTCGTAAATAGATAGAAATTTAAAAATCTGTGAAATATGACTAGGATACATGGCCTTACCTTGACCAACAAACAGTTGGATTCAGCAAGCAGAGCAGTATGTTGTAGGAGAATAGGTGGGTGGCCACGGGTAGCACACTGATGGGTTTGCTCTAAGCGGTCACAGAAGTTCACGGATAGCACGACGACGAGCAGATTAGCGTAGATCTCAGTGGTTGCCAGGTAACACGTTCAGGAGTTGACTTGCAAAGCACAAAGATGTTCTCATGAGACATATCAAGTGGTTTATAAAGTATTAGAAACAGGGGTGTGTTTGTGAATGAATGACGTATGTATGTCGTGGTCTTAGGGGGGCGGCCTGCTTCAAGGGGAGGCCTGGCTGGAGACACGGGGTCTGAGGAGGCCATGTGACCGCCACTTACCGGTCTTACCGCCCCATTCCGAGGTTGGCGGGGCGGTAAGTCCCCAATCCCCATTTACCCTTCCCCATTCCCATTTTTGCCCCATAGGGCATAATGGGAGTGGGGAAGGCGTTAATTACGCCACCGTAAATTACGGTGGCGTAATTAACATCAAGGTCCCTTAGCGCCATGGATTTTAACACCTGCTAAAAGCAGGTGTTAAAACCTCCATGGCGCTAAGGGACCTCGGAATCAGGCGGTAAGGGTCGGCGCTGTTTACGCCGCCGTAAACCCCTTACCGCCTGAGTCGTAATGAGGCCCATTGTGTGTTAAACAAACTAAAATAATTTATAGCGGTGGTACTGGTATCTGTTCACACGGGCTACAAGCGGCGAAGGTAGCTGACCAGAGCACTGAAACGAGTCACAGAATACTCAAAGTAACACAGAGAGAGGAATGGAATCGAAAATCTGCTGCTGTGTGTTGTGAAACCGTCTGTTTATACTTATTGAGGAAAGAGGCGTCCTGCCATTTCCATGGCGACACGTCATTAGCTGAAGCGCAGCGAATGTTGACACGAGATGTGCTTTGGCGTTGGGAAATGGGCAGTACGAGTCTGCTGATGACAGGCTCAGGGGCGGGGGAATTGATTTAGTGCCGCAAAAGCAGGTCAGCCAGGGCGATCGGGAAAAAGATAGGATTATCAGAAAATGGCGGCTCCCTGGTGCTTGTTTTCGCGTGCGTTTAATGGGCGAAAACTCGGGTAAGGTCCATAGGAAAGTTTTCTAAAATCGAGCCACTTAGGCTTAAAAAAACATGGCCGACCCGTAGGGACAATAAAAATTTTACTAGACCATGCCTTTAACCTTTCCTCCTCATACATCTTATATTTGCAATGACAGAGGGACATTTCCCTTCATAAAGTCGTCCCCAAACACAAAATCAAACTCAAAACAAGCAATGATATGTTTGCTTTTTCAATTTCAAATGTGCATGTTACTGCTGCCTTGATTTCTCTTACGCACACCCTTTAACACACAGATAGATGTATGAATAGCAGGAAGCAAACACTGCTTATGTGCTTTGAATTCACACCATGAAACACTGATGTAACTTGAGCGCTGCCTTCCTTGGTTTCCAAAGATCTAGTTGCTCTGTAGGTCTGAAACTCAGGACGCTTTCACAAACATTAATTTCACACATACTTTTCCTTTGGGAAGATTGAAAGCCAGTCAGCACTGCCAGGTTTGAAGCATGCATTCTGCATATTGAATACACATTTAGTAACACGTGTCCAACCTTCTCAGCTACAGCCTCTGTCCTGGGAAACGGAGGCCTTTCCTAGAAATTAACCACATTCAAACTCACAACTCAGTATTTTAACCAGAACACTTAAATATGCAGCCGTGATTAAAATCGAAAGTAGTAGGATGCACAATTTAAAACTTCAGCCCCATTAGGGGCTTCAACTAAAAGCCATGACGCTCAAAGTACTTTGCTCTGACCATTGTGCTAGACAGGTTTGCCCAAATGGCAGCAACATAATGACTTAGATGGAGAACTCTATCCAATTTAATAGTAATTGAACATAAACATGTATTCAACGTGCATGCTTGCATCACATTATCTTCTTCCTTCCTACACTTCCGGAGCCTGACACAGACATAATGTTTTTATTGTCAAACAGATTTTTGTAAAATGGAAAAGATAACACAGGGTTGAGAAAACAGGGTTGGTCATCCCCACCTGAATTTCATTCTGAATATGAGGCTTATATGTAGAGCTGCTTGAATGGAAGCCCGATTAACAGATTCACTTCAACTGCTGGAGTTGCCAAATTACCATATTAACCAGCACACACAGAATGCACAGCCTTCCCCTTTTGCTCGGAACTGTATTTCTTAATGCATTGAAAAGAACATGCAACCAGCTCTCTTGTGTTATCCAGAGATACCTCGGGTCATCTGTAAAGAAACACAGAGACAACAAATAAACAAACAAACAAACAAACAAGGAGTAGGGGTGGGCCGAGGGAAATACTTCAAGCCAATCTGCCAACTAGACCTTCTTTTAGGCTGCTTCTTTACAACATTTCCATTAACATATAAAATCAACAGCACATACCCCTCTAAAGTCTGAGAGCAAGATCATTTTATGAAACATAGAAACCATTATACATATGGATGATAAGAAGTTCAAGGGAACAGGTGTGCCCAGCACTACCTGCCTCTAAGCAAAGAGACCCACATAAACTAACAGATACACAGGAGGACCGGCTTGCACTGCAATGCCTGTTTCTGAGAAGGAAACAGACCTATATGAAGCTCTAGAGAACAGCCATGCTCAGCAGTGCCTGTTCCTATGTGCACAAAGGATCCACAAGATTTATATGAAGTGCAAGAGGACAGGTGTGCACAGCATTGTCTTTCGCTGAGTATCTCTATTTCTTTTGTGGCCCACCTAGACCACTGACATGAACCACAAGGGGGCCGGCAGGGGCGTTGCTAGGGGGGGGGCTAAGGGGGCTATAGCCCCTGATCTTTTGGTTGTAGCCCCGGATAGAATCTCAGGAGCTACAGCCAAAAGACTAGCTAGCCCCCAGTCCCAACAGTTCCGACATCAGCTTAGCCCCGGGTCTTTTCCAGACCTAGCAACTCCCCTGGGGGCCGGCTTCATATTCTAAAAGATAGCCCCATCAGGGCTATGGAAGGTGATTTGGGGAGGAGGGAAGAGGTGCAGGAGATAGGATTTGCCAAATACTTTCCCTATTCCAGAAAGCTCAAAGAAACCAGGGGGAGCTATACCTTGAATACTGGAACACCACTTTGTATTCACAGGGCATTCCCAAAAGAAACCTATAGCATATTATTTAGAAAGAAAAGTGTTTCTGAGATGAGCCCTCAATGTGTTAAGTCACCCATGCCTTAGTGCATATTGCGCTCAATCCTCTAGCCCAAATGGCCAGGCAATATTTTATTAGGGAAGAACATATTTACAACAGAAAGCTATCCACAGTCATGACCAAGAAGAACACTACTACCTACCTATGACTGTAGAGGAGGCACGGTTGAACCTATCTTGGGCAGCAACAGACCCAACGGGAAGACTCAGTGAGTCTGAGATGCTTTTATACCTAGCTTTTAAGGGACTTGTGAAGCAATGCCTCCCATATGACGAGTCACTCAATTTATATACTAAGGAGTATGATGAGGAAGACAGGGGAGAAGGTAATAAGTGGTTCCCTGAGAATCGCAGTGACTGAGCCATGGCTAAAACAGTGACATTCGTCTTTACACTGTTTGAGTGCCTCAGGGATTAAGGAGCTACATAACACATCTTTGTCAAAGTCAATAAGTCTAGCTTCATTTAAAGCAAGATGCAACAGTGGCCGTATATGGCAGGTGAAAACTCCAATGCCCAGGTACTCCCATCCTATGTAAGCTACAACCAGGGAAGTATCCCACATAACAGGAGTGCAGGTGTGTACTATGAGCAAATGTTTTTCAAATGTGTTCTAGGGATCTGGTTCTAACTATGTGTGGTCAATGAAGGAGTGAGGTCTGAATCACAATCTTGATTGGCTCCAAGGCAGTCACAAAGCTGGTCTCAATAATATATGCCTGTAATGCCACTGTAAAAAAACATTCTCATCCTAGTTGTGTCAAAAGCTAATCATGAGGCCCCTCAACACATCGTATTATAGCATGAAGGTGCCTCTACCAACAGCACATTTATATCGGCGTCCTTCATAGCGGCAGCCCTCATGATATCACAATGCGGACCGACCCCGCCGATTCTCTTACTTAAAAAGTTCAGCTTAGTTTCAGGGACCATTGACATGAGGCTTACAGGTCTGTTTCCGCACACTGGTGTGTAGGCCCAGATCTGCCACTTTCATTACTGTGCACACATTCTTGCTCTGCTGCCAGCATGAGAATATGGCGGACAAGAGGTGATTTTGCAGTGAGAAAGGGGGAATCACATGACATGTGCAATATTCGATCTTGATAAAGCGTGACAGCAGGGGCGTTCCGGCTTTCTCAACTGTAGAAATAACCGTTATTGTTTATTGTTAACTTTTCTACTATTGCACTATTTTGTTACACTATTTTCAGGTTGTGTCTTTTGAGTCGAGCTATTTGACCTTGAACCCAACACAGTATTTGGCTTTGGCGTAAAGCGTTATAAAAATAAAATAAAATACAATTACAAATACAATATGCCAGCTCTGCCCCCCCTGTCATGCTCAATGTACGCGAAGCACATCTCGAGGCTTTTCACAATATTTGCCAGTGCTAACACCCTCTCATGCTGCTTGTGCCCAACGTAAATCATAAAGGCTGTCCCTACAATACAGGGCAGAATTTTTATAATGCTTATGACCAATAACACATGCCCTCATTGCCACTGCACAACAGATTTTCTTGATGCTAGTGTCTGAAAAATATGAGGCTTGTTTCAAGAATATATGCCTGTGCTGTCCTATTTATGCAAATCATGCGATTTGTCTCACCAATAAATGGCTGGCGCAGCTCTCACCTTTCCTGCTGCCAGTACCCAAACCAAATAATTTGGTCCAGCTCAACAATTTATTGTTGCGCTGCCCAACTTAATGATACTAGGGCCGAAGGCAAATCATGCGATCGGTCTCCGCGATATATGTCTGCGTTGCCTCCAACTTCTATCTCTATCTGTGCTCACAAAGTGGCATAAACTACACTCTGCCCACCTTCCCCTCAAAAAACCCACACATTCCTGACAACAAGCATATTTATTTTTAAATGTACCTTTTTTCTGACTGATCCCTTGGCAATGCTCCGACCTTTGCTAAAGCCGGCGTTCCTGCCTCTCAAGATCAAGTCCATAGAGGGTCATGAGGGATCAAATTTGGTGCCCCCGCATCTGTTCTTCTGAGAATGCTGAGGGTCTTACACAGGCAGACTCATGGGGCCTCGTTACAAGGTTGCTGCCTACCGTCAACCTCGGCTTACCGTCTCAGCTACCCAATATCCCGGTAATACAGGGATATTACAGGGGGCAGCGGAGGAACAGTAAATTCCCATTCCTGTGGAGCCCGATAGGACTCCACGGGAATGCGAACACTGAAGCATCGGTACCACTAGTAACGGTGCTGGTGGTTCAGTGATTTTCTGCTGTTAGGGGCCTGAAATACCAGCAGGTCAGGCCTGCCAGTAGTTCACAGCACCTACCGGCAGACTCACAGGGACCTGGTCCGGAAAAGGGGCCTGTAACCGTTGTTACCAGCACTTTTCTCCAGATCGGGCCACTCATAATGAGGGCCATGGGATCCTAAGCACCACCTGCAGTATGACCCCTGAAAATCTCATTGCTCTCTAGAGGCTATGAGGTAAAAGGTATACACTTCACTGAGCCACACAGTTTCATGTTCTATGAAATTCTAATTGCATGTAGGAGACCATCAGTGTTAGCACTTACAAGCATTCAATTTTAGGTGTTCACAGGGTGGAGTGCAATAATGAACATTAAAATGGGGCATATTCCCGTTTATTCTGCCTTCAAATTACGCTTTGCAGGCTTCAGTAATTAATGAATTCCTATGGAATCAGCCTGGTCTTTAGCAGGTGCACAACTGAGGTGGATTCCATAGAAATCCATACATTTTACACCTGCATGAGAATAAAGGCAGTTTTTGCTGGTAGGGGGCAGATTTAGCTGGAGGTAAATCCTTAACCGCTACCGGCAAGGTTGTAGTTGGCCAGTCCGGTAAAAGTGCTGGTAAAAGTTACTACTGGCACTTTTACTGTGTACCAGCCAACTTGGAATGAGGCTCAATACACGGAAATCAAAGCGAACCCAGGTTTCCATGCATTTTATGCATTTGGTAGTGCCAACAATGGTAACTACCTCCCGCCAAGTACGTGCATGGCGGCAGGCATTTCTATGGATTCCTATGGAATCTGCCAACTTTAAACAGAGGCCAGAAGCTGGCACATTCCATGGGAATCTCTGCCCGCATCAAAATCCGATGTGGGCAAGATACCTCCAGATTTTAATGGTAGAGCGGATCGGGAGGGCGGACATGCAGGGTAAAATCGAGTACCCCGCCTCACCACAGAAATCCTTGAAATCCTTGAACATCTTCTGGTTCTTAAAATGCATTCATACAAGTTGTATGCATGCATTATACACATGCTTTTAGAGAACCACCAGATTTATAATGACATCCACATTGTTTTTTCACATGCATGCCAAGGGCTGGAAACATGGCCTCATCCTTTATCCATTTAGTCAGGAATATTTTCAGGCAGGAAATCCGGCCTACAGAGGACGTTTTTCTGCCTGATAAGTCCATTTGAGTTCATGAGAAGACACGTATGGTATGTTCGAAAAGATTAAAAAAAAGGGCAAAGTCCCGGGGACACTCACTGAGAGCAACACCGATATACAAAGCAGTGATAAACTGCAGGGACATGCACAGAGCGGGAATTGCACAACTCCGGGGTCAACTGTGGTGCAGCATTAATGATGCATAAGGAAGGAAGGAGGACAGATGATGCATGAGCTGGAGACAGGGGCCTGTATTGAAATCAGTGGCAGCGAGACGTCAACATTGGACAACAGATCTTCTCTCTCAAAAACCAGTGTTTGAAAAGTAGATACACGAAAGTGATCCCCCAGCAACATTTACAAAGAGCAAAGGGATGAAATATCAAGAGTGGCATTTCAATTGCTGGCAATCATGAGCACTTTCATTTGGGTAACACCAGAAGCATGGGCGTAGGACAGGGGGGACAAATCCACCCCACAATTTTAAGTGGGGGGGATATAATGGCATTCATCCCTCCCAGAATATGTAAGTGTTGTGCACAGTGCACTGTGTGTCTGCCACTGTCTCCAGCTGCATGTAGCGTGTAAAAATACTTCTGCAGGCTGCAGCCGTTAGCTTGCAAAGGAACAAGTTGTGCAGACTGCAGGCTAAAAGTACTTCTGCTTGCTGCGTGCCCCACACCTGCACATTTGGTATGTGCCCGGGCCGGGGAATAAACTGCACGTGCATCTGCGCATGCACTGCTGCGCTGCCTGCGTTTGTCCAAATTGAAATGGAGCAGCCAGGCAGTGATGTATGCTGACTGAGACTAAGCAGGCTGAGCCGGCCTGCGTGACAGCGTTTGATTTTCGAGGGAGACTCGACTCGAGCTATGGTAAGTAGTGAGTAGTAGTGTGAGGGGGTGATGTCAGGTTCCCTAAAGGGTGTTATGTAAAGTGTGTCAACAAGCCAAGTAACAGTAAAATGTTGCGTTGGATATTTATACCCTCTTTTTGATGTAGTCAGGAACTGCCAATACCATGGTCGTGGCGGTGTGCACTCATAATGTAGAAAAAAGAATGTCGAATTACAAAAAAGTCGAAAACATAATGTCGAAAAAAAGAAATTCAAATGCTTTATTTATTTATTTATATGTATTTTTTGGGTTCTGCATGTAAAAGAAAAGGTTAAAACAGAAAAAAAGGGGGGTTGGGGGGAAACCCCCCCCCCATTTCAAACAAAAAACAAAGTAAAAAAGACATGCGATTTTTTTTTTTCGACATTATGTTTTCGACTTTTTGACTTTCAACATTATGTTTTTAGACATTATGACTATAAACCGGTCGCGGCTACAGCAGGATTAACCACTTCACCACTGTGTTAAAATGGGCATAATCCTTAGCACCAGTGCTCTGTCCTGATGAAATAGGCCTTATGGAAAGTGGTGGGAAATAAGACTGAAGTTAAGACCAGTTCCTGGCTGTCCGTAGATTGCTGGAAAAACAAATCCTGGTTTTCATTGATGCATCACATTTATGCACTAATGGCTGCATACATAATAGAACAATGGACTGTGATCCCGAGGGCCCCATAACATGTTCCTATGAGGGAACTGCATAGAAGGATCCCCAGCATGAGCGTGTACATTACAGATGTGGGCCTGAAGCACAGCTGGCCATTATGGACATGTTAAGTGAAACAGAGGTACACTGGACAAACACGCCACTGCCCAGAACATTCTGGGCGCTGATTACAGCCTGCCTCCAAAGCAAAACAGACCCATGTGCAGGCCTTTTTTAGCCTGCAGCATCATCATCTTCCACCGTGGGATCCAGGTGTCCAACACAAGCAGAGGAAACGGATACAGATGCTACAATCAACAAGACGAGCATCCCAGAAATGAGGAGTTCTGTGGAATTTAGGGCAGCTCCAATGCATTGACACACCAGGCTTCAGCCATACAGTGCCCCATGTAAACCCCTACATCTTCAGCAACTTGCCTGTGCAATGAGGTTCCCTTCCTTTGCCTGGGGTGGTCACAGTGGCTGGGTTCCCCCACCCATGCAGGGGTGCTGGGCTATATGGAGGTAGAAAAGGGATCCGCAGACCATCCCACCTCTCCGGAGAACTTAGGAGTGGATTGTCACTAAAGATATGCACATGGCACACCCATTGCCTTCCTCTTTAAGAGGTCTTATTGCCTATGCAGAGAATCAGAGCCCTGTTGTTGTTCAATCTATCCCCATCCAAATGATGCTGCTCAAGCTGAGGAAAGTACCTTTGAGTCTTACTGAACCTCCAAGTGTGAGCAGGGCAGGCCCGATGGTGCTTCGCGTAGCCCAGTCACTACAGAAGCCCAGTGGTGAAAAAACATTTGAATGCGGTTCACACAGCAGCGGCATACTCACATGTATAAAAACCAAGAAAGCTTGGTCCACAGAGCGACAAAGCATTGTGTCTTTCAAATCCAAGCATGTGAGAAGGGTGTGGACCACACACAACGACTTACGTTGTCCCTGTATGAGATTTACAGCAAGTTTGTATGTAAAAGTTCAAAACGAATCTTTTTGAAAAAATTGTTGGTGCTAAACTCTATTGGAGACCCAACTGGAATTCATCTAGATAAACATAAATAGAAGGGTCTGTTGTGAAGTGTCTTACAGAGGGAGGTGGAATATGGAATGTGGGGGATGGAGTGTTTACAGAGGGTTATGTCTCAAGGTTCTGTTAAGATCAGTCTCAAGCAGAAATTATGCAGTACCCCTGATGAAATTGAACAAGCAGTTTAATCCGAAGACTAGCGCCATTTTGGAATCCTAAATATTTGGGGTGCGAGTGCAGGAACATGGGGGAAGCGTAGAGGAATATGTTACAGCATTACACCACTTGGAATTTTCCTGCAAATTTGGAGAAAAATTTGACAAGCATATTCAAGTTCAATTCATGATACACTGCACCAGTAATAAAAATAAGGGAGGAACTCTGGTTGAAAGATGAAACAACACTAGATAAAGTCCTAGACATTGCCAAGCATGTTGAACACCTCCTAGCATGTGTTGCCAAGTTAACTGAAGGAGAAAAGAAAGATAGCAAGGTTGCAGTTTTAAAAATGTCCGAACGTAGACAAAAGAAGGAGAAGTTGAATATTAAAAATAGTGTGGATAACAGAGGGGAAAAGGGCAAGCAGCAGAAGGGAGATGAACATTTGTGTTTCCGGTGTGCGAGTGGGTCGCATTTTGCTGCTTTCCCTAACTGCCCTGGTCGGAAAACTAAACTGTGAGTGCAAAAAATAATAAACAAGGGTACTTTGCACACTGCTGTAAAAACTTAAAATGTTCTCAAAGGAAAGGTCTGTATGTAGCTGAAGAGGAACGTTGATACTCAGAAGATGAGGAAGACAGTGCAATAGAAAGTATTACAGTAAATGTCATACAAAATGTGGACGATGTCAAGTGTGAGAGGCTAAATGCCATAATTTCTGTGAACAGGAGAGAAGTCTCTATGATGGCTGACTCTGGAGCAAAAATATCATTGATGCCCAAGGATGTGTTTGAGCGAGTGGTGGGAGGTGAAGTAAAAATAAAGTGCAAGGCTGATATAAATCCCGGAGTGTATAATCTGGACAAGATAGAATTGTTAGGGTATTTCGATGCTCAATTTGTTTTCAAAGGAAGGAGTGATCAAGGGAAGATATATGTGACAAAGAAGGGTGTAAGGTTGCTAGGATGGCATGAGCAAAAGAAATTACAGATTAGACTTGATCCTAATTTGTCAGAACAAGTGTTGCAGGTTGGGGATATGCCTGTATGGGAAAAATGTCAAAAAGTGTTTGAGAAGGGAGTAGGAATATTAAAGGGATGAGGCATCCGATAATCCTTAAGAGAGGATGCAATCCTGTGGCTGTGAAGTTGCGTCCAGTTCTGTTAATTCTGAGGGATGGTGTGAAAAGGGAACTTGAGAATCTACAAAAACAAGGTATTATTGAGAGGGCAGGAGGAGTACAATGGATATCACCACTCGTAGTGGTGAAGAAGCCTACTAGGGAGTTAATGGTATGTGTTGACTGAGGGGCGTGGCTTGGAAGCCATGTGAAAAGACGTGCCTGTACGGGAGCTCCCGCTGATCCGTACATAATCCGACTGATACCGCGCAAGGACCGCTGTGATTTGGCGAAGATTGGGAAGACTGTGTACATGAAGTTCGGCTGCACGCGAGGACACATTTTTACACGGGTTCGTATTGCGCACGTGTACTTAAGAGCCGAATGAAGCACTGGTGGCGAGACCTCGACGGACGACAAAATGGCCGCCGCCGCTTGACGAGGGGACAAAGGAGCGGTAGATCGGGACCACAGCATACGTGCGCCCTCTCAGCGGTACGAAGGGGGCAGCGCGACCCTGCCCATCTGGGGGGAGCGCCGGACAACAGCGGTGCCTGAGACTGTTGGGCGAGCTGGGACTCTCAACTGAGTTGTGGTGTATGGGCATAGTGCCTCCCTGGCCTGGACCGGAGCGCGGCCAGAAGGACGCTCCTGACTGGAGATATGTCGAACAAGCTTCTGAGGGCGAAGAATAAACAGCCCACGCTCGACGAATACGCCAAGATGCCGCCCGGCCCGGAAGGTGCCAGGAGCAAGGATAAGGCTCAGACCAAGGAGATGGCCGCCGGTGGTGCGAACCAGGAGGTCCTCGCTGCGATCGCGGACCTGAAGGCGACGTGGGAGACCAAGCTCCAACTTGCTGTGGCCGAATTGAAAACTGCTTTGGAACTACAGGTTGGGGCGGTGCAGGAGGACGTGAACCTCCTGAGGCAGGATGTACGAGCCCTGGCTGAGCGCACGGAAACTTTGGAAAAGGAGATGGGCCCTACTGTGGCGGACTGCACTGCACATAAGCGTGATATCCATGCCCTGGTGCAGCGGGTGGGCAACTTGGAAAGTAGGGCTGAAGAGGCGGAAGGACGTGCCCGGAGAAACAACGTTCGCATCGTGGGCCTGCCGGAGGGGGCTGAAGGCCAGAATCCCACGGAGTTTATTGAGAACTTGCTGCTGCAGGAGATCACTGGGGGAGCCCTGTCGCAGGGGTTTGCGGTGGAGAGGGCGCACAGGGCCTTGATCAGGAGACCACCGCCGGGGAACCCACCTAGGCCTGTGATCGCCAAGATCCTCAATTATCGGGATCGGGAAAGGATCCTCGAACACTTTCGTAAGGGGGGCACCATACGGCGAGGAGAGGCGACCATTACTGCTTACCCCGATTACACCTTGCAAGTGCAGCGCAGTCGCATGAACTTTGGGGCGGTCAAGAGGCGATTGCGGGCAGCAGGGTACAAGTATATGTTGCTTTACCCGGCCAGATTGAAGGTTTTCTTCAAGACTAAGATGCTGTTCTTTGACACTCCGGAGGAGGCCATGGAATGGCTCGATGCACAAAACTGTCCTCAGGATCCAGATGAGTGGACGGCGGATGGAACGGGAAGAGATAAGTGACGCTGCGGGCCCGGTTGGGCTATGAATATTGGGACTGGAATATAGTCGGTGTGACTTTGTTATGGTAGTGTATGCGTTAGGACTTTGGAACATGGTCCGTGTGCGCGGATACAGAAGTGCGGGAGGGGAGCCTCCGGGGGCTGTTCTTTGTACCCCAGTTTGAGTTTAGGTTAGTCACTGTGTGTGGGGTGACACCCTGTCGGGTTCTCTACTTGGGTTCCAGAGAGAACCGAACACAGGGATGCCTGAGATCCAGGGATGGAGCTGGGCAGTTGGTTGGGCTAGGGGGGTGGGGTGGGTCAGTTTTTATATGAGCCTGGGAGAGAAACTGGGAATGGGGGTCTTTGAGGTAGGGGGGAGGCGAGTAGACCTGGGAGGGAGGAGGGAGCTACTGATAAATCATGGGGGACCTTAGGATACTAACGTGGAACGTTAGAGGGCTTAACAGCTACCTTAAGCGTAACAAGGTCATGTTGTACCTAAAAAGGCAAAAGATAGATATCGCCTTGTTACAGGAGACGCATCTGACACGGGATAAACTGGAACTGGTTTGGGAGAAAGTGGAGAGGGACAGTAGTTGGATCTACATATTCTGCCTATGCTAGAGGTGTGCTGATTTGGGTTGCACCACATGTCCCGTTTAAGCTACTTGGGGAGGTTGTGGAGTCTGATGGGAGGCTGGTCATGGTAAGGGGGCTTGTGGAAAATAAAGTAGTGTGTATTATAAATACTTATGCTCCCAACCGTGACACGGCGACATACTTTAGGACACTGATCACTAGACTTGGTGAAGGGATGGGGGGTCCGGTGATTTGGGGGGGACTTTAATTGTGTACTAAACCCCAAGGAGGACAGGTCGGATGACAGGGTGGTCAGGCCCAGCCCGGCGGCTAGGGTACTGCAGGCGCTGCTGGTAGACCTTGGCCTGGCAGACGTGTGGAGGACGAGACACCCTGGCGTGAGGCAATATTCGCATTACTCGGCCCCGCACCAGCTACACACAAGGCTGGATTACTTTTTCGCCACTCCGGACGTTGTCGCGGAGTGTGACCAGATAGACTACAGGGCGAGAGTCCTTTCGGACCACTCGCCCCTGGTCATGCGATGGCAGCTTTGTCCCCCACGTGCGCGAATTCCAACATGGCGCCTTAGGGCGGAAGCGCTCAGGGATCCAGTCTTCAGAGAGGACATGAGGGAGGAGATAGTTGCTTACTTTGAGGCGAATACAGGCAGTGTCAAGTCGGCTGGTACTTTGTGGGAGGCCTTTAAGGTTGTAATGAGGGGGGTTGCCATTGCGAAATCCAAGGGATTAATGGGAGGAGTCCTGGCAGATCTGCGTAAAGCCGAGATTGAGTTGGAGAAAGAGCTGGGGGAGGGTGGGATGGATACGGAGGAGGTCACTAATCTGCAGCAGAGGTGCGCAGAACATTGGGACAGGCTCTGTAATCTGAATTACAGGAAGTACATTGAGAGGTTGCATGCCGGGGGGGGCAAGACGGGCAGGCTTCTTGCTTGGCTGTATAAGAGCGAGACCCCAAGATCCCCGATCTGATCAGTTATCACTGAAAAGGGCGTGGAGGAGGACACCCAGGAAGGGGTGAATGGGGCATTCGCGGAATATTATCAAGCATTATATGAGGATCGAGAGGGGGGAAGCCGGGAGGAGATAGAGGTAGTACTTGAAGACATAGGCCTGCCCAAGATAAGTGACGAAGAGCGAGAGGAGATGGATGCTCCGATCACTCTGGAGGAGCTGCAGGAGATTGTGCGGCAGCTACCCACTTGCAAGGCCCCAGGAGCGGATGGGTTCCCCAGTGAATTTTATAAAGCGTATGGAGAGGAGGTGCTCCCGCCCATGCTGGCGATGCTTAATGAAGCGTTCGAGGTGGGGCGGCTGCCGGAATCGCTCAGGGAGGCGATTATAGTACCGCTCCCCAAACCCAATAAACCTGAACAGGATTGTGGCTCCTACCGGCCCCTGTCGATGCTGAACCAGGACAGCAAGATCCTAACAGCTGTCCTGGTGGCCAGAATGCGGAGGGTGATAGGCAAGCTGATCCATCCTGACCAGACGGGTTATGTCCCGAATCGGAATATTACTCAGAATCATAGACGCCTTCACAGGGTGGTCGAATGGGGGTGCAATGAGGACAGCGAAATGGCGATAGTGGCGTTGGACGCGGTTAAAGCGTTCGACTCTGTGCGATGGCCGTGGCTGCTGGCGGCTTTGGGGCGGTTTGGACTGGGACCAGGCTACATGAGGTGGGCCGAGCTATTATATAGTGCGCCTCTGGCTAGGGTCCGTACGGGTGCAGTGGTGTCAGATAGATGGCAGTTAGGTAGGGGCACTAGGCAGGGGTGTCCTTGGTCCCCAATGTTGTACATACTGGCCCTCGAGCCCTTAGCGATTTACCTCCGGCAGCAGTACGATCCGGTTGGCATAGAGGTGGGAGGGGAGTGCCATCTTATATCCCTGTATGCAGACGATATGCTGTTATACCTGAAACATCCGGAAGAGAATTTGCAGTATATCTTGGAGGTATTGGAGAGGTACGCCTGGTTGTCCGGCATAGCGGTCAACCCTCAGAAATCCGCACTATTCCCGCTAGGCAGTTATGTGGGGATACCGGTGGAGAGGTTGCCAGTGCTGCGGATCCCGTGGGCGACGAGCTCCTTCCGGTACCAGGGCATTGACGTGTATCACACGACCGAGGTAGAACACAGGCATAATACTGAGCTAGCTGTGGGAAAGATTGAGAAGTGCATGAGGTTCTGGGAAAGATTGCCTTTAGCGATGATGGGTCGTGGAGCTATGCTTAAAATGGTGGTGCTGCCCAGGCTCCTGCATTACTTTAATAACATCCCGTATATGATACCTAGGAAGTTTTTTGCTAGGTTACATAGTGTATGTAGGAATTTCCTATGGCACGGCACGCGCAACAGGGTCGCATTGTGGAAATTGCAGAACTCTTATGAGAAAGGTGGCGTGAAGCTGCCGAACTTTGAGGCCTATTATATTGCGGCGCAACTGCAATATGTGGCCAGGTGGCTCTCAGATGAAGAGACCTCCAAACACAGGCTGCTAGGGAGAGACTGTTCCCCCTTCTATCTGCGGGAGGTGATCTGGGTGACCGGTTCATGGATGAGAGAGCGTCCTAAGATGCTAGCCCTTGGCAGGAACATATGGCGGCGTGCCTGTCGGATGATGGGTGACCCCTTGCCGTGTATGCCGCAGTTACCTCTGGTCGCCCTGGCGAAGGAAGACGGGCAGCTGAGGACTATTATCCGGTCATACAGTGGGGTTGGTCACTATGGGCGACATCTGGCAGGATGGGACCCTGATGGAGTTCGATGAACTGGAGGCAGGGTCGGGGCTACACAGGGGTCAGTATGTAACATATCATAGGGTGGTCCGGGAGGTCCGGAGCACGTGGCCCGAAACTACTTTGGCCGATGAACCGGATGCCACGCTGGAAATAATGTATGACGCATCAGAGGGTGGGCACGAGGTCTGTAGGTTGTACAAGATGTTGATGACAAAGGTTGGGAAGGATTTGGGGCACCTGAGACTGGAGTGGGAAGCGGAGATGGGGGCCTCGATGTCGGATGGGATGTGGGAGCGCGCCCTGGGGTACCACAAAAAGGTATCGAGGAACGCCAGGTTTAAGCAGATACAGCTCTACATTACGCACAGGGCATATATGACCCCCCTTAGAATTTCCAAATTTCTGGATAATGGGCGCCAGGCGTGCCCCAAGTGTAACGAAGAGAATGCGGACATGATACACATGTTCTGGGCGTGCCCAGTGATTGCAACCTACTGGGGTGAAGTGGCGCGGAGGCTGGCAGGGAGGGGTATCACACTTAAGGTGGATTCAGCTTGGGCCTGTCTGCTGGGAGGGTATCCCAGGGCGCGTAAGCTTCGACATGTTGAGAAACTTAAAGATCTGGCCTATGTGCTTGCCAAACGTAGGATAGCCATGGGGTGGAAGAAATGTCATAAGCCGCGAGTGGAGGTCTGGTGGCGAGATCTCCAAAAATGGGCTGATGCCGAAACGACAGTGTGGCAGGATGGCAGTATGGCAGGGGAAGAGGAAGAAATAGGCTCTCTCACGGCATGGAAGTTATTGTTAGCTGAGCTGTTTGGTGCGGGGTCGGCCTCGGCTGGACTTGAGAGCGATGAGGCCCCACCGCACGGAACGGACACTGATGGCGGACACTCTACAGGCTCATAGGGGGGAGGGATGGGGATTGCAGTGCCTTATTTTTTGTTCGTTTGGTTTTGTTGTTTGATGTGTTTTATTTATGTTTCGTTGTAATGTTGTTTGGTTGAGATAAAATAAAAATATATTTAAAAAAAAAAAAATGGTATGTGTTGACTTGCGTGAACTGAACAAATCTGTCATTGTAGATAGACACCCGCTACCAAACATGAATGAACTGTTAACCTTGATTGGAAAAGGGAGTGTATTTTCAAAACTAGATATGGCTTCTGTTTATCATCAAATCGAGCTGGAAGAGGAAAGCAGGAAATTAACGGCATTCATAACTCATGAAGGAGTTTTTCAATTTAGGAGAATGCGGTTTGGATTGGTATCTGCATCCTTGGATTTTCAAAAGGTGATGGATCAGTTATTCAGTGGAATTAAAGGAGTGCTCTGTTTTCAAGATGATGTTCTAGTGTGTGGTGAGAGTGAGAAAGAGCATGACCTTATTCTAGATCAAGTATTGACAATTCTCAAGAAGAAGGGAGTGTCAATGAGAAGAGAAAAATGTGTGTTTAAAAGGGAGAAGGTTGAGTACCTGGGTCATGAAATATCAAGTTCCGGTTTAAAGCCCAAGGGTGAGATGATGAATGCCATCAAGACAGTTCCAAGACCATAAACAAAAGGGGAACTTAGATCCTTCCTAGTTATGGTTGTATTCTACCAGAAATGTGTTAAGAATTTTGCAGCTAAGGTGAGGGAAATGAGGAAGCTACTAAAGAAAAGAGAGGAGTTCATATGGAATAGTGCATGTAAAAAAGAATTGTGTAGCATTAAGGAGGACATTGATTTGGCAAAGGCATTACAATGTTTTTATACAAGGAGAAAAGGCATTGCCACTGTGGATGCTAGTGATAGTGTTGTGGGAGCGGTACAGACGCAGATCAAAGATGATGGAAAGGATGAGATTATTGCTCACGCCTCTCATGTGTTAAAAGGGCCGGAAAGGAATTATTCAGTTCTTGAAAAGGAAGCATTGGTGTGCCATTGGGCGGTAGAAAAATTCCAGAATTTCCTGTGGGCTATGGAGTTTGTGATTCAAACTGGCCATAAGCCTCTTAAGAGTATATTTGAGTCAAACGGTCTTAGTAAAGTATCTAGAAGAGTGGCAAATTGGGTAATGAGATTACAGTGCCATAAGTTTAATATGGAAATAATACCAGGTCATGACAACATCCTAGCAGATCACTTGTCATGTTTGGGAGGTTCAAGAGCAAGAGGAAAATGAGTGCGGAGGCATGTCGTAAATGATCTAGGTGAAACATGATGGTGTTGTGTCTAAAGGAGAGTGGCTGTAAGCCATGGACAAGGATAAAGCCATCAAAAATGTTAAAAATGATGTTGAATTCTGGTGGCCGCCTAAGGGTTGTTAAACCAGAGAGAGAAATCCTTTTGGGAGGTATGAGTTGTGTGTAGTGGAGGACTTTCGATACTGTTGGGAGCGTGTTGTGGTGCCTCTGGTTTATTCGTGAGAGGATCATCGTTCTAGCACATGAGGGACATGTGGGTATTACCCGCACTAAGGGCATATTGAGAGGTGAGTATTTGTGGCCCGGTTTTGACCGTGAGGTGGAGAGGAGATTGGATGGTTGTCTGCAATGTAGAAAGTCAGGGAAGGGAGAGGTTGCAAATTCTCAACCAATGGTAGAGACAAGTGTACCGAACAAAGTGTGGAACGACTTGGCCATGGACATATTAAGACCAGTGGAGATGGGGAGTGGTTGTGGAAAGTATATTGTCATCCTCATTGATTTGATGTCTAGATGGGTTAAATATAAGATTGTGAGAGAGACACTTGGTAAGAAAATTGTTGAATTTTTTCAGGAGGTATTTGCGAGGGAAGGTTTGCCTAGTAGTATTCTCACAGACAATTGTATGCAATTTGTTGGAGGTTATTTTTAGGAGTATATAAGAAAATGTGGAATAAAACATAAAAGGTCAGCCTTATACCATCCAGAAGGAAATGGGATGGTGGAGAGAACTAATAGAAGCTTTATGAAGGCCATTAGGATGGCCGGTGCATATGGAAAAGATAGGAGAGTATCAGTACAGAAGAGGTTATATGCGTTGCGAATGTCTCTGCATGCAGAAATGGAACTTAGTGCTTTTGAACTGATGCGAAGTCGGAAGGCGAACACAAAAGTTGTGTCACCATGGTTGGGAAGGGCGAGAGAGTGAGATTGTGTGGTGGATGGTTTGAGAAATATGATTAAAGAAAGGAAAACAAAGTGGGTTGTTAGAGAGAATGAGAAGAGAGGTAAAAAGGAATTGGATGTTCAGTGTGGACATTGGGTGAGGATAAAGAAAGGTGTTGTAAAAAAAAAAGGTGACTCTGTATTCTGACCCAGTTTTGGTGGAAAGAGTGATGTGTGGTGCAGTGAGAGTGAGAGGAGGGCAAGTCTGGAACAAGAATAGGATTGCGTATGTGAAGAAAAGGGTTGTTGATGGAAGGAGGGAAGATGTGTTGTGAAGTGTCTTACGGAGGGAGGTGAAATATGGAATGCGGGTGATGGAGTGTTTACGCACGTTAGTGTTAACAGAACCCAGTTCTGTTAAGATCAGTTGAAGAGCTGTAATGGAGAGAGGAGGCTGTGCTGGGGGTTATTACCAGAAATCTTGAATAAAATAAATGTAAAGCACATTTGATGTTCAACTCGTGCTTTATATCAGGGTCACATATATATAAGTGAACAGCGTAGAACTCTTCATGAAATTAATCCAAGGAGACCTTAAGCAAACTTTATAGAAATATTTTCAAATTAGCAAATAGACATAATGATCAGTACTTGAAGAAACATAGGGATTATGTGTAATGTGTTAAAAAAATCAACATACTTAAAAGACAACAACGTACATTTGTTTGAATACATAAACAAAATATAGGTGCAACTTTGAAAAAACACTTTGAGGTTTACATTTAAGGATATTCGATGTTGCAAAATACATAGGAAATTTCTATGATCATGTGGATCTGATTGATTTAGTCGATAGTGGATAGAAAGGAGCTGTGTATATAGTTTTTAAATAAAAGACCTGCCCGACCCATAACGAGGCAGGTGGAGCACTGGCAGGTAGTAGAGTCTCGAGAAGGTGGGTGAGAGGAAACAAACTGTGGAGGAGATGATAAAAGGTGCAAGCTAGATCTCCCGAGCCACAAACACGTGGCAAGACATCGAGGAGGAAAGTGAGGATGTGACATTGTGGTATGGTGCGAGGACCATGAGGCAGGTAGGTGGCAAAAGATTAGAATCCAAATCCTCTGGACATAGTGAGATTACTGGTCTACTGGTTGTGGAAGTTATAGGTCTTTGCTAAAAGAAAAACGTTGAGTACAGGATCACTCACAAACTGCTGTGATTGACACATAAATGCCAGATAGCCATTCAATATTTAATGAGCCGCCTAGTAGCAGATACACCCAGGCGAAATCTGCGTCCCAGTGACAATTACAAGCTTCAACAAGCACGTTTTAAGTTTGTGAAATGTGGTGGAACGAGCTTCGATGAACGAGCACCCAAAGAATGGAACGCTCTTCCACTCTCCTTGAGGATGTCCCCATCTCTGGCTGTGTTTAAGAAATCAATTAAAAGACGCTTGTTCAACTTGAAGCCAGGCTGAGTAGAGTTGACATCCCTGCTTTTCTTTCCTCCCTGTTGTGAAAATGTCAAACTGTTTGTTTTATCTGTTATATGCGTGCCCTGAGGCCTATGGCCATGCAGGGTGTTATAAGAATTAAATAATAATAATAATAATAATAATAATAATAATAATAATAATAATAATAATAATAATAATAATATTGTAATACCTCAATTATTTCCCTTATGTGTGGCTTCAGGTGGGGTCAGAGACTCTGGAAGGGGGTACTCCTCAAACCTAGGATGAGAACCAGAGGACTAGAGACTGTGAACCAAATACACAGAAAAGAATTTCAAAAGACACTTACAACCCAGCGTGTGCAGTTGTGTTTTATGTCCACTAGAGCTTAAGAAGCTACTTGAGATGGTTCGACAACCGTAAATCAGCGATTCTGATGCACCTCATCTCAAATTTGTTTTTCAGACAAGGCAGCAGAGCCTGCCATGGACGTAATTTGAGGGTGGGAGACAAGGGTGTTTATCCCCCCAACTTTCGTGGCACACAATTGTTTCCACCTCATTTAGCTGGGCCCCCTTTCCTCTAGATATCATGTCTCCCCCAACATTTTCAGCAAATTTACTCCACTGAACCTGCTCTGAAAGTAGCTCCAAGGGAATAAGTAAATGCCTGAGGATAGTCTTCATCTTCTACTGTTATGTTTAGTCTACTCTCACCTGAGAAATACCTTTTAGCTATGCTGAAAAGATGGGGCGTTAGACAGGCACACGCAGCCTTTCTCCAAGTTCTAGCTGCGTCAGATTTGTACTCTGCGCTCTGTATTTACGCCTACATTGAACATGCTTTAACACTCAGAACCCATTTGTTACAGTTGAAGCATTAACATTACTTTATTTCCTTTTAAACATTTTGTAATTAAGCATTCGGTCATAGATTCTGGTTTTAGTTGTATTTCCCAGAAATATTAATGTATGAGATGCATGATTTGATATATGTTATTGTATTCGCTTCTTTTATGAAAATGGTTTATCTTTTCGAAATAAAGATGTATTCCTCCTCTTCCCTTACAACCCTTAGTACTGGGAGTAACTGTGAACTGATCATCTTACAGCAGAAAGGGAACCAACACTGAGATTTTCAGCTTAGAAGAAAGGGCTTCATTACAGTTTTGCCGGTGTGGTAAAAGTCTGGTAAATCTGGCACCGGCAATTTTACTGCACTGCCAAAACACAAGTTTGCCAGTGAGGGCATTAATTTACCTCAAGCCAAGAGCTGGGGGGCAACTCTTGCTCCTACCAGCAAAAAAGTGCTGCAATTACTGCCAGCAAGTTATTTATTTATTTATTTATTTATTAGTTATTTATTTATGTATGTATGTGTACATTTATAAAGCAGCACACAAAGCCTGTGGGCATCTAGGCATTGGTTACAGAAAATACAGAAGAACAGTGAGAGGGGTGAAGGAGGTTGCCCTAAAGCAGTTGTAAGAAGATTCTCATCGCAGGTGGCAGGGAAGTGACTTCCAAAGGGTGGAAGCTCGAACCGGGAAGTTGGGGCAGGGCACCCACACTTTTTTCCAGTGGAATTTGGATGAGATGATGTGATGAACAAAGGCAGGTCTTACTGGCCTCGATGCAGAGGGTTTCTGGGACAGGTAGGCGGAGAGTCATTTGATAGGCATCGATGGGTGATGGACAAAATCTTGAACTGGATTCTGTCCTTAACCGGGAGACAGTGGGCAGATTGTCTAGCTTGCGAGATTTGTTCCTGTCTGCCAATGTCAAGGGCAGCCCGAACTGTTTTATTTTGTATGACTTGTAGTTTGTGCATGTTTTTTCAGTGGTTCCGCATAGGAGAGAGTTACAGTAGTCAAGTTTGGATCCTATGAGTGCACTTGCTACTCCAAGGAAGGGTTTGCTGGCGTTGATGAGTTTAGTGACATAGCCTGATGATGCTGCAATGTGGTTGACTTGATGGTTTATGGTTAGTGCAGAGTCAAGGTAAACGCCCAGAGTCTTGACAGCAGCTGCTACTGGGATGTTATGGCTCTCGATAGGGAAGACTTTATAGGCTTGGTCCAGTTTTGAGAGGCGGGCTGACGGGCCGATGAGGAGGAGCTCTGTTTTATCATTGTTAAGACAAAGGCTTTGTGCGGCCATCCAGGATTGCATGGCTATGTGGATGGAAGATATGCTGAGCGAATCGAAGGAGTGATTTCCGGTGAGAGGAATAAGGATTTGTGTGTCGTCGGCATCATTTTTATGTGATTTGCCAAGAGAGCCCAGGTGGTCCAACAGCGGCCTGGTGTACACATTGTAGAGTGGGGGAGACACACAAACCTTGGGGTATGCCACAAGGGATGGGTGTGGGTGTAGCAGCAGCGTCTCCAGTGAAGACTCAAGAGCTTCTGTTGGCCAGGAGGTAACCCATTTGGCCGCTTCCAATGAGAAGTGGGCCGAGGAGGTGAGGGCCTGACACAGGATCTCGTGGTCCACGAGGTCGAATGCTGCAGAGAGGTCATTTAGTAGTAGTAGTAGTGAGCGGTTGCCACAGTCGTTAGTTTCATCAAACTGCCTCTCGAGATCTAGAAGGGCTATTTTGGTATCGTGCTTAGGGCGGAAGCAGGATTGCTATGTGCCTAGTATGTGGTGAAGCTCCAGGAATGCCTGGATTTGCAGGCAGGCAACTCTGTCCATAATTTTCAGGAGGACAGTTGTTATAGGCCGATAGTTGGTCAGGACAGCAGGGTTGAGTGTGGATTTCTTCAGAAGAGGAGAGATCCAGGATTCTTTCAAGGCAGTGTGGATGGTGCAAGTGGCAAAAGATGAGTTGATGATGGCAGTGATGAGGGGGAGTAATGGTTCTGCATACTCCTTCACCAATGAGGCAGAGCAGATGTCTCCTTTGCAGCATGAAGATTTGAGACCAGCAAGGGTCTTCGCGAGAGTGGTGGTGCTCACAGGTTGGAAGTGGAAAAGAGGGATAGCTCTTCACAAGTTGAGTGGAATGGCCCTGTGTGACATGTCTGACGGGCCAATTAGCTTGTTTTTCTATCTTGGATTAAAGCTGTATGATTTTCCTGTGAAGATATCTTGGATGGAGTTACACCAAGCGTTGTCTTTTGTGATGGTGGAGGGCAGAGTGATAGAGGTCTCCAATTCTCGGAGAATAGAGAACAAACAGCTCATGGGCGCTAGAGGTGGCCTTGGAGATTCACTCATTGTAAACAGCTGCTTTGGAATTCTGGATAGCAAGTTGTAGTGATTTGAAATTTCAGAAAGGCAGGCCTTATTGGCTGCAGAGGGTTATTTGTGCCAGGCGGCTTCAGTGGCTCTTTTGGAAGTGCGGGTGGCACAGAGGTCTGGGTGTACCAGGAATTAAGATGTGATAGCTACTTGGTTGTCCTATAGTTAAGGGGGGCCAGGAGGCTGACAGTCTTGCTGAGTTTAGTATTGCAGTGCTCAACCACAAGGGTGGTGTCCTGGGTGGAAGGGAAAGGGGTGTTGAAGAGGGGGATGACCTTGTCACTAGTCAAATTTCGAGTGCTACGAGCCAGGGTGGTGGTCGGGCCGACTGCTGGTTTGGCTGGTGCAGTGGGTTTAGCGATAGAGAAGGTTATGGTGTGGTGATTGGGCCAAGGACATGGTGAATTGGAGATGATGTAGATGTTGCTGTCCACTATCCAATCTAGGGTGCGACCGAGCAAGTATTTGGAGGAACAGATATGTTGGGTACATCCAAGGGCTGTCAGAGAATTGTATAAGGTAGTGGCATCAGGATTCATATGGTCATTGAATCCAACATTAAGGTCACCCAGGAGTAAGAATTGGGAGGTGGGCTTAATGTTGGTAGACAATAGATGGATGAGATCAGTTTCAAAGGTGTTGCTGTGGCCTGGTGGTCGATAGAAGAGGTGGAAGGGTTTGGTGGCATTGTTGGCTTGTTTGAGCTTAGTTGATATCAGCTCACAGTTAGGGAGAGGGGTGGTATTGGTAGGGTACAATGTGAGGGAGTACTTGTAAATAAGGGCAACACCACCTCCCTTTTTGAGTGTTTCCTGGCTCAACACAACATAGCATACCCCAACGGGATTGTCAAAGATAAGGCTGGGCCAGCTGTCGGAGTTAGACATGTTTCGCGTATGGCAAGGATGTCAAGGTTGTTCAAGGTGATGAGGTCCAAGGTTTCATGGGCATGGGCTATTAGCATTTTTGGTGTTGAAGAGAGCGCAGTGGATGGATTTAGATTGTTGCTTGGCAGATGGCGTGTTTGTTGAGGCTTGCAAAGCAGTGGCCAAGGTAGCTACTTGTGGGCTAGTTGTTGATGGAAGTGGCAGGAGGCATGGCATGGCGTGATGCGATATTGGAGTTGAGCATTGTTATCATTTCTGTTGTAGGGTGGAGCGCAAAGGTAGTAGGGGGTGCGGAGCGAGATCCCAGAAGGGCGTTACATTCTTGGACCTGGCAGTGCCATGAAGTGTGCTGGGGGAAAATTCTAGGTTTGCCTGTAAGGTTGGTAATGGTAGAGCATGGTACGTTCCAAGCTCCTGCCTGGAATGTGGTGATCCTTGTTACAGTGAGAGGCACTGTGTAAATGATCAGTAATGTGTGGCGATGGAGTAGGCTGGAGCCTGAGCCTGGGCTTGGTGGAGGACGTATTCTTTGTGAGCGCTTGAGAGGGTGGCTTGGCATGGACAGTGAGCACATGGGAGGGCATTGTGGGAATGGACTCTGCCTGTTTAGAGGGTGGAAATGTAGCCAGTGTGGCTGATAGTGCACATGTAACAAGACGAGGTGGCACAGAAGTACCACGCAACTCTAAGAGCTCAGGTAAGGACAAGGTGGGCAGGGGGGTGTTGGAGGAGGGGCATGGGCGCGTGGCCAATATATGGATGGAGGCACGGGGGTACCATGTAGTTCTAGGAGCCCAGAGAAGAACATGGTACACAGTGGGGGTTGTTAGAAGAGGAGCGGAGGGGAGCCACACAGCTTTGAGAGCCCATTTGAGAGCACAGTGAAATGGCGGGTGTGGAGTGAGAGGCGGTGGGTGCATGGACCTCACTAGGCGGCAAGGCGGTGGAGCGCAGTTCAGGGACCACAGGTAGGAGGGGAGGGGGCAGCAAAGCCATCGAATGCGGGTCATATATGCCTAGCGGAGGCATCTAGGTAGGGGTGGCACTAGTGTTGGCGAGAGTTACATCGGACGGCAGATAAGTTTGGGATGGTGGTCGCCAGGAGCCATGTGGGTAAAAGGGGTACAGTAAGGAGAGATGGGGGAGGAATGCTGTAGGTGGTGGCAAATAGGTACAGGCAAAGCTATGACAAATAGCGACGCAGAAAGTAGAAGGGCAACCCTGAACGCACATCGGGTGAGGCACAGTAGGCTTCAGTGGAGTAACTTTGCTGAAAATGTTGGGGGGGACATGACATCCGAAGAAAAAATGCCCCAGCCAAATGAAAGGGGACAAAATGGTGGGCCATGAAAGTTGGGGGGGACAAACACCCCGTCCCCCCCTAAAATTACACCCATGGTAGGCTTACCTTGTAAGTTGCATATGGCAGGGAGGCGTTAGACTGGAAGAGGATAGCAGGTATTAGGTAGTGCTTCGTTGCTTTGCCGGCTGAGACCGGCAGAGACCACGGACAATGGTCTTACTTGCAGGCCTTGCCTGCAGGCTGGCTTCCTCTCTCGGCCAGGCGCTGGCTGCTGGATAGGACTACACATTAGCCCATTGGGTGAAAGCAGGCCGGAGGCAGGCTGGGAGTACTGCGGTGTTCCCGCAGGGCTGCTGCCATCTTCAGGTGGTCCAGGCTGCTTTGATTTTCGTTGTTGGGGCAATCTTGGCCTGGCTTCCTGGTGGAATGGAGGCCAGGAGCAGATAAGGCACCAGTGGAGACCACGGACAATGGCCTTACTTCCGGTAATCCCTTCTGTGGAGAGCCATGGGACTCCATGGATGGGTATTTACCCCATTGCCGGCACTTGGAATGTGCTAGTAATTTCGGCATTCCAAGTGCCGGCAACGGTATCACTGTTTTGTTGGCATCCCGCCGGTAAATCCGGCGGAATACCCCCAAAATTGTAATGACCCCTATGAACCATTACAAGCATGGAGAAGCCACCCAGCTGTTGCCACTGAGGTTTTGTGTTGCCTTCTGTGATTTAGCTCACCTTTGCAATTAGCAACAATGGACCAATGGTCCACTATAACTTCTCATGTCTGCCTCCTGTTGATCCTACCCGGCTTTGTGGCAGGGACAAGATAAAAGAAAAGGATGAGAGGTTCAGTTTGGAGTCGTCAATTTTTATCACTGTCAGGACACAGACCCCCACATTTGAAGGTGGTAACTACTCAGAAGCCTGAATTTAACATGGGTAGAGTAACACACACGTTTCACAAGCACAGTCATGCTGGTGGGAATTCGCGTTAGCCATAGCAAGGGAATGAATGATGAACACATGTTAAATGGAACATGTGCAGGCAGTAATCAGGTACACAGAACAGACAAAAAAGGGACAATAAGGGGGGTATGATGGTTTGCAATAATCCTGGGCAAGAATGAAGGTCCATGGAGGCCTGTCCTCTATGCATGCAGCCACCACATATGTACATCTGGCACACAATTAGCTAAGTACAGTCATAACAAATAGAAACGGCCCCTGCCCAACCAGTAGCGGTGATGCAGCATTGCAAAGTAGCTCAAGGTTCACACCATAATGAGTTATTCATGTAGCGCTTACGCCTAAGTGCTGTAAATAGAACATATTTACATTCATTAATCATCCCAACCGAAGTTGGTACTTATTTTTCAAACTCGGAAAGATTAAAGGCAGAGTTGGAGATGCAGGGATACGAAGCTGAGGCCTGCAGATCCCACATAGATCATAGCAGCGAGCGTTCAACCCACTGAGCTATCTTACCCACTACGCTTACGCACATATGACACCCAGGTTACACATGGTATCCCTTGCCTCAATGTCTGATGAAATCCCTAGTCAACAGCCAGACTGCGTTGCGGCAGCAGCCAAGATAATACCACCAGCAACAAGTTAGAGAACAGCAGGGATGCTGACGTCCCATTTCCCCATTTCCAGGGCTAGCATTTGGCAACTCTAAAATGACCCCCCATGGCAGCCATATTGCAGTGCACTCTGTTCCGCCCTTAGAGTCCACTTGAAGTCCATACTATGCATCGTTTATCTCTAGGATAATCCTTAAGTGTGCAAAGGCACACGGACGAATTAGATCACATTAAGATGGTTGCTACTCTAGTTATAGATTATACTAAAGGTAAATCATGATTAGCGTGGACTTACAACCGTAAGAGAACTAAAATCGATACGATTGATATAACCTGGAATACTCAACAATTACATTATGAGCAAATATTATATCTGGCTTAGAGATGTGTGGATCAGATATTGTTATTCTCCACCGAACAAAATCCAGGCGACAGACAAGATGCATAATACTATGTCCTTAATTGAATGTTTTATTTAAAAATAATTCATAGGTTCTAGCAACTGTTTGGATACAGAGGAATAGATAATAGATGTAAATTACACATGCCGAGGTGAATTGAATTACACGTCGAAATACATATCTTTCTGTATCGATATGTGCATATGTCTAACGTTTTTTTCTTTTTCTGTTTATTTTCCTTTTTTTCTCTTCCTTTCTGGTTTGCCTCCGAGCATGGAATCACTTAAATTATTTGCCCACTTATTATACTTATTTTTTCAAAATATTGTTATATCAATCTAGTTTAGTACATTGTTTATTCGTGGTAGCCCTGAAAAAGCCTGGTTGGGTGAAACATGTGCAAGTGGTTGTTTAATTTTCAACTAATGCTTGGAAGGCAAACAATTTATTGTCTTAATTGCAATGGACATGTGGTGGGCAGATAAGCTATTGCTCAAAGGTAAATGACAAACAATGTAATGTTTGAAATGGAAATGTATGGTTCTCAGAAACAGATTGGCAATCAATTCAATATCAATAAGTGATTTATGATTTAGGTAAAATCTATCACACTTTGGGGCTCACTTTCAGCCGGAAATGCAATGCGTAAAAGCGCTGCATTAGGGTTTTACGCATTGCATTTCCGGTTTGCCCCATTTCTGTCAATTTGTATGGCAGGGGAAGGCAACATGCGTTTCCTCCACTCCCTTCCTCTTCGCCATACAAATACTCCAGCATTGCGCCTGCATGCATTTCCAAGTGGGTGCAAAAGCTGGGGATTCTTATGGAGCCCGCTGGCTTTTTTCACCAGCAAAAAGCTGTCAGACTCCATATGGAGCATTGTTCACGCTGCTTGGCAGGCAGTGTTTACTTCATTTGCACGGAGGAGTGCAAAAGTTCAGGGCAAACGGTGGCATGCATGCTTGTAACGCACCTTTTGTCCTGGAAATGTAATGCGTAAAAAACGTGCGTATGGATTTTATGCATTTCCGGAACACCCCCATTTTCATCAATTTGTATGGTGGGGTGGCAAAATGTAACTTGCGTTTCCGCTGCTCCCTTGCCCACCACCATACAAATACTCACAGCATTTGCACCCGCATGGATTTTCCTGCCAGTGCAAATGCTGGGGATCCCTATGGGGTCCACTGGCTTTATGCGCCAGCCAAAAATGGAATAGGACGAAAAGTCAGAATAAAAATTACTGACCCCACCAAAAGACCCAAAACACACACCACGAAAAGTTCTACTACCAAAAGTTTGAACTTTTCGTGGTATGTGTTTTGGCGGGGTCGGTATGAAAAAAAAATGTTTTAAAGGCTGCGGGGTGCTGGGCGGGTGTCCCCCGCAACATCCCGCTCACTAAAGTGAGCGGGGGTTGCGGGTGACACCCCCCGAGCTCTCCCAACAGAACAGGAAAAGAAAAAAAAACTGGGGCTGCGGGGGTGTCCCCCGCAACATCCCGCTCACTATACTACACAGTATAGTGGGCGGGGGAAACCCCTGCATGTTCGCATGGGAAATATACGAATATTTTGTGTTTGTGCATTTCTCATGCAAACATTTCAGTTGCGCTAAAAGCTGCTGCGGTCGGATCATGCAGATCCCAAAAAACAGGAAATCCCCGTAGGGATGTACAGCGCTGGTGATTGGGCCTGCTCTTGCTGGATCTGGCACCAGATGTGTAGCCGGATCTCAGGATCCGGCCTGAGTCAGCGTTGGGAGGGAATTTTTTTTTTTTTATTTCAAAAAAGCACCCGTCAGCAAACTGTAACTTCCTCTGGTGACCTCATGCAAGGGGTTACAAGAGGAAGTTACAGTCCTCAGCCACGGCCTGGTCCTCAGCCACGACCCGGTTTATTTATTTATGCAGTGTTTGTCGGATACATGGACCCGGATTATTTATTTATGCAATGTTTATCGGATACCTGTATCCGACAAACATTGCACAAATAAATAAATATGCAGGTATCCCGACAAACATTGCATGAATAAATAAATACCCCTATTAACATTGAAACTGTCACACACGATGCAGCAACCCAACTTTCAGATGGGAGCTGCAGGAGATGTCCCAGGTGTGATTCAAGTAAAAGAAAACGTTGCTTATGGGGAACATAAATCACCCCATTTGAATAGTACCCAAGGCAGAGTTTTTTTCTATAAAATGGGATGCAAATTGTACATTTTAAAGAATATTTATTCAGCAACACTCGTCAAAACTATTATCTGCATAGTGAAGTTGAATTGATATATAGTTTGGAAAAGAAGCAGCATGAAAGAAATAGGTTTAAACCTATTATTTTGGACATTTCCTTTGATCGGGGGTGAACTGCCAGCTCTGTCCCCCTAAACACTGCCTCCTCGGCCACCTCCCCCCATCCCCCCAACTCCACCCCCAACCCAGCCCTTGTGGGACCCCCACCAATCTTTTTCCATTTCCACTACTGGGGATGTATTGTAATATTGTAAACGCTGCCTGCAATGCATGGTTTACTCAGTTTTCACGATGGAGTGCAAGAGTGTAGGGCAAAAGGCGGCGTGCAGTCCGCTACGTTAATGACCAAAATCCGGCTTGGGGGGCCTGCTTACATGTATGTCTACACGTAACAGGGTTTCCACTGTGCCTCAGTGAATTCCACAGTCTGCCTCCTTGTGAGGTCGATGTCAAGGTAGTAAAAAATTTGGTAATGCCGTTACCACTACTTCTTTGAGTGTAATGGAATTACCACCATTTTACCGCACTGCAAATCAACCCTCACACACACCCTTCTTTCCTCTACTTGCCTGCACATTAGGCACATACATGTAGGAGCAACGTTTGGTGAATTGGCAATGTGTGCTGGTGCAGGCATTCGCAAGAGCAAACTAGGCTGCAGTGGTCCCTGGGCTTCCCATTGGTATTTTCGCATTTCAGGCACAGAACTAACTTCATTAATAGCCAGCCTCACTGCGAACCGATTCACTGCAGCGCGCCTTCTCAGGTCCTTGACACAGCCACAGGCACAATCGGAATGCTAATTAAAGACTTCGATTTTCTCACAAAGGTGCAATGTGCTTTTTCAAGGAAACCGAAAAAGAGGAGGGGGCTAGGGAGACAGGCATGGCTGGCTGCGGACAAAAGGGTGGCTGTGCCTAATCCGAAGCAGAATGCGTTCAAGGGCACGTCGTACACGTGAAACCCCGCCGTCTGTCATGCTTTGAAGCCCGTGAGACATTGGTGCTGTGACCTGCCTGTCCGTGTTCATTAATAAAAGAGTCTTTCACAATGGGAACAACTCCAACACCTACCACACCAAGCACTAGCCTTGGCCTATCCTTGACTTGCAAATGGTATTTGACACGTCTTTCCCACCCGTGTCCACTCAACTTGATACCATTGAATTCTTAACGCTTCTGAGGCGAACTTGCTCGATGTTTACCTGCCGAAAACCCCACTTACTTCTGTGGTATTCTGGTTGTCTCTTAAGGTTTTCAGAAGAGATGTGGTCCAGTTGATAAACTGCTAATTAGAACACCCGGGGTCTAATCCAGGCTTTTGACATTTGACAATTAAAGTGTGTACCTCAAATTGTAAACTACTTTCATGTAGATGTATGAAATAAAAAAACGTGTGTTGTCTAAAATTGTTTTTGCTACATCTTATCTCACACACCCTTATCATCACACCCTGGTTCCGAAAGTCAGTTTTAACCGAACCCCACACACCATGCTGCTCCACGGAACCAAATAACCAACCACTCGACAGAGCATAAGACATCATGGAAAATAGCCACAAAGGAAGGATGCAGAGACTGACCACATAACTAGACCCAGACGAAAGCCCCAAGTAACTCTCCCACTCGTACGTACTGGACGAACATATCCAGAGCGGCAGACGCATCTGGATAGACGTTGGCCTGCGTCGCATCTGGATGGGATCGATTGAAGGACAACATGCCCACGCCCAGAAACGTGAATGCTAACATGTGCCACACCTAGAATTGTGAACACCGGCCTGCGTGGCGCTCAGATGGAGTTGTGAATGTTAGCATGCCCACACCTGGACGGGTCTCTAGACACTAACCTGCGCCGCATCTGGAAGGGGGTGTGAGGGTTGGCATGACCACACCTGGATGGAGTCCTAATCATTGGCCGGCGCTGCGTCTAGAGGGGAATATGAAGGGCCAACAGGTGTCACACTCAGACAGACCTACGAATGTTAGCATGGTAAAGGTCAGGTAACCCACTAACCAATATAAGCTCAAACTCTGCATACTTATCTAACTCAAAAACTCACACAACCATCTCTCGCACAACAAGCCACACGCACTTCACAACACTGCAACAACACATAAGCCGGAACAACAGCACACGCGGACTGACTCCGATCCGATACCCGCACCAAAGCTCAGCACCCGGTGTATACCGAGTTGAAGCTGCCAACAGAACACTACTCCTCTCACTATCCTACTCCCTTCTTCACCTTACTAACCCATCCCACCTTTATCGTTTACAGATCCGCCTGAGCGCCTGGGGACCAATTCCGTTGGTGACGGTGCGCGGTACAAATACCTTTAACATTTAACATTTAACATTTAACATATGAAGAATCTTATGCTATGGTGCAGTTCCGCTGCCATTCCACCCACAGACGATCGCATGCATACATCTTCTGTACCACACTGTGACAAATCAACTTCCGGGGCACCAGTGGTCCAGGAGGGAATATCGGTTTCTAAACCATCAATCAGCCCCAAACCTCTAATACACCAGAAGGGAACTGAACAGATTGGAATAACAAGCAAATTATAAACCTCCTTGTCCAATTTTAGTAAAGTGGACGGAACGGCAGGCTTATCTCCGAAAGGTTGTGGATCATTGGTTAGTTGCAACACAGCGAAAATACAATTATTACCCAATGATAAAGGGGACTGTCCAGTAAAGGTTGTATAAAAACATTGACTTTATTTATATCACAACAGACAGTTCTTGCAACACTTCGAAATACAACCCACCCTGTAAAGGAATGCAGAGGACAGACAGTTTCAAAGAACGAAAAGGGATGCACTCTGGATACTCACAGGAGAGTATTCGGTATGGTTAACAATCACAACAGTTTAAGTGAGCAATGGGTCTTCTGGGAAGGACCAGGGGGACAGAACCACAATGTACCTTGTGCTGTAGGCGCACTTGATGCTCGACAAGGTCGAGTTGTCTTCAGGGTGCTTTGCAAGCTTCTGTGACAGAGTTCTACATGAGAGTCAGCTTCAGGTATCAGGTGGCAAGATGGTTTGTGTTAGGCAGAATCACATGCAGTATCCTTTGGGAATACTACACGCAATTATGACTACAAGTGTCAGTACAATTTCACCTTTGGTACAATCCTGTATTACACAGTTATGTGGTAGCAGTGGCTGAGCAGCCAGACTTATCTCAAGAGGTGAGTGAGCAGTACAACAAGTTACACAAAGGACCAACAAATACAGTGATTCAAATATACACGTACTCAAGGTTTCTTGGTAAAAGAATATACATTTATTTACACAGTCAGTTTGAAAACATTACACTAGCAAGAGCAGCTCAATATCATATACTAATACACTACAAATACACAACCAATAAGTTACTGAACAAGTTCAGCTCCCCCGAAGAGTGGGAGCCGAATGGCACTTCAGATACTTTAAAAAGGGGTAAAAATATAAGAATCACTAGCACAAATACTTGCATAGGCCAGGCAAAGGGTTTCGGTAAACTACAGCCAGCAATTCAGTGCATAGGCCTGAGCCAAAGTCAAGGGTTCAGAGTCTTTCTATAGGATAGCCCAGTTCTGGTAGTAAACGGTTAAGTCTTTGCCACATAGTTTTGAAGAATTTGGCTAAGCGAAAAGGTAGACGAATGTTTAGGGAAGGACAAGCCTTCGAAGTCGGGGAAAGTTTCACAAAATGTCTTAGTGGCCAAAAAGAAGTGAAGAAGAGCTGTAGCTGAAGCAGTTGTTCCTGGCAGTTCGAGCAGATCTCGCTGTTCCTGAGCTTCAGTCGTGGGGACAAGAAGGAGGACGTCGGGAGGTTCCTGCACTGCCCAGGGAAGAGGCCACAAGCTTGGCAAAACATTGGTCTAAGGTGTGAGTGCCTTAAAGTCCACAAACTGGTTTATTTCCCACTGGCTATTCGGTTTTCAACAGCACTCTGATGAAAATTCGACCAGATGGGGACGGTTTCCAGGTGGCTTGCGAGTTGGTTGTTCCCACCAAACTCAAGGGAAGAAGTTAACCTTGAAGGGCTTCTCTGTCAATGGAGTTTCAGGCAATTCAGACCTGCAGCAGGCCTTCACCGGTCGTCCAGGAGTTGCAGCAGTCCTCTTCCTTCAGCTCGTCTTCGGTTCTTTCGTTCCAGTGGTCGACTCTGCTTTCCAAGTCCCAGAGAACTGCTTTTAAACAGTTTTCCCCCATTCATTCCAGCCTGGCTGTCAATCACACGGCAGGGTGGCTGACCTTGCTGGACAGCCAACCGGCCAATCACGCTAGAGTGCATTTGGGTCTCCTAAGAGACTAAGCACAGGGAGTTTCGGGCAGCTCCTTCACATCGTGTCCACCCCAGACACCCTGGCGCCAAAGAAGGGCTTCAGCACTGAAGCACACCAAAGGCCAACAAACAAAGGGACCAAACCTGGTTTGGTACACAGAGACAAACACAAGAAGTACCTTCCTAAAATAAATGGTGAAAAAAGTTGACCAGAGTCTGTTTTTACAGATAGGTCTTGGGCGCCATATTGAAAAACATGGCTGACCCGATTTTTAGCTACCGTTGTTCACGGTCGGAAAAAATCATAGTAGTTTGACCTAAACCACTGCCACCAGCCATGGACTGGTATAGGGCTCTACTACCCCGAGATCAAGCATCTTGTTGACCTCCTCCTTTATGTGGGATCTTACATGATCTGACATCCTGTAATCTCTGCTTTTAACAGGTAAACAATCACCAGTGTGAATATCATGCTGGCCCCAAGGTGTCAAGCCTGGTGATAGTGAAAACAGGGAGGCAAATTGATTTACCAGAAACTTGCACTCTTCCTGTTGTTCAGGTGTCAAATTAGAAGAGAGATTAACTCCTTCTATTTTCTCATCGAAAAGCTGGCCTCTGCGTAGGTCAGGTAGAGGTTCACTCTCCTCCTCCTCTTGAGCTGAAGCTAGAAGCAAAGCTCCCACTTCTGGTCTTAAGACATAAGCTTTTAGACAGTTGGTGTAAAAGACTCTGGGAGCCTCCTTAGGATTGCCTAAATCCACCAGATAGTTGACCTCTCCAAGTTTACCCAGAACCTTGAAGGATCCTATCCATTTGTCCTGTAAGGCCCTCTGCCTTGTAGGTACCATAACTAGATCTAGATGGTCTAGAGTAAACTCAACCATGTTGGCTTTCTGGTCATGTCAATGCTTCGCCAGAGCCTGACCTGCTTTCAAGTTATCTGATGCTTCTGCCATCATGTGTGACATTCTCTTCCGGAGACCTATCACATAGTCAGAGAATCTCACTGGCTTGGGGGAAGGAGCACTCTCAAACCCCTCCTTAATTAGGGCCAAGGGGCCTCTAACTGGATGGCCATAGAGAAGTTCAAAGGGACCAAATCCAACTCCCTCCCGAGGGACTTCTCTATAAGCAAATAGAAGGCATGGCAGTAGAAGTCCCACTTTCTTCTAAGGGGTTAACTAAAGCACCTATCATACTCTTCATTGTACGTTTGAACCTCTCTACCAATTCATTTGTCTGAGGATGGTAGGCAGTTGAGAATGTGTAAGTTACTCCACAGTCTTTCCACATGGCCTGCATGTAGTGGGACATAAAATTGGATTCCCTGTCAGAGAAATACCAAGTAGGACCTTAGCTACAGCCTGAGCTAGAACAGTTCTCATAGATATGGCCTCAGGATACCTAGTAGCATGGTCTACTACAACCAGGATAAACCTGTTTCCTGAAGATATTGGAGGGTCTAAGGGACCAACAATGTCGATTCCTACCCTCTCAAAAGTGTCTCCCACCACTGTGAGAGGCACCAAGGTTGCCACATTCTTAGCTCCACTCTTGCCAGAGGTTTGGCAAGTGTGACAGCTTCTACAGAACTTATCTACATCAGCCCCCAACTTAGGCCAGTAGAAATACAAAGAGAGCCTTTCCTTGGTCTTCTTAAAACTTAAGTGACCAACCAGCCAAAGGTATCTCATGGGCTAACTGTAGGAACTGGAGTCTGCTTTCAAGAGGCACTACAAGTCTTCTGTAGTCCCCTGGGATTGACTCAGTCGGTTCACTGTAGAAGAGGCCATCTTCCCAGTATAACCTATGCTTCCCTGGCTCTTGCCCATCCAGCTGGGAAGCTGCCTCTTGGTGAAGACCTTCAAGAGTAGGACACTCTCTTTGACCTCTGCTGAAGTCTGCCTTACAGGGTCCACCTTCTGCCAGTAAAGACTGCAGCTCAGGATGGTCTGCAGGATCCAGATCTCAAACAGGAGCAAGGTTCTCTTCCAGCTCTGATTCTTCAGCAGCTGATTCAACCACACAAGGTTGTTCCACACACTCAGCCTCAGCTGGTGGAGGAGTCGCAGGTGTGACTTTGGACAGTCCTCACAGGGATGTCCTTGTTGGTAGCACAGGAGTGATGGCTGGTTTCTTCCTGGAGGTTTTAGGTTTCCCCTTTTTCTCCTTCTTGTTTGAAATTGCAGTCAGTAAGTCCTGTGGACTGGGAGTTATAGTTTCCTCTATAATCTCCTCTTCAGAGCCCCTTAAGATACTCTGTCTGGCCTTCCTAGTCTGCTACTGTTTCCTTTTGCTGGGAGGCCTGGGGGTGCTTGATACAACTCCAAGAATCTTTAAGTCATTTCCCAACAGGACCCTCCCAGGTACTTCACTCTGCACACACACAGGTATCTTGACAGTCATGTCATTGCACTGGATGAGAGCTGGTAACTGTGGAAGCATTTGGACAGGGCCTCCAGCAAGCTTAGTTAGGAATGTGGGTGATTTAGCAACATCCTCTACCTTGAAAAATGATTCATCAACTACAGTTATGCCGGCCCCAGTGTCTCTGATGCCAGGGGTCTCCTGACCATTCACAAGAACACTGTCTTTGTAATACTCTTTAGTATTGTCTGTAATGGAATTATAGACATCTAAGTTCTGCTGTCCCCACAGACCCAGGGATACTAAAGAAACACTGGCTGAGACTTTCATGGGTTCCTCAGCCAATAAGTGAAAGTTTCCACTTGCCATTGGTACTTCATCGTCTTGGGAGATGGCTAAGGAGACAGTGTGGACCCCGGAAGGTTTACCCTTACATCTGGGATCCCCTTTCACATGGTCAGTTGACCCACAAGCATAACATTTTCCAAATGTCTTTATGAATGGGGTTTTGTTTCTGACCTCTTTCTGGTTTGGCACCAGGAGGTACACTAGCCTGATTCGGTTTCCCTTGTGGTTTACGCTTCTTATGTTCGGGACCCTCTTTTGGAGTGAAGGTATTGGAATTCTCTTTGGTATCTTTCTTGTGCTGCTTTCCCTCATCCTTCTTCTGAGTTACCCCATAAACCTTGTGAGTAGCCCTGTTGGCAAGCCACAAGTCAGCAGCCCTTGCTAACTTCTTTGGATCAATTTCATTAGAGTCAGCTAAGTGCTGTCTCAGCTCAAGAGAGCAGACATCATAAATAGATTCCAACAATAACAGATTTCTCATTCCTTCATAAGTGTTAACTCTGTAACCCTTAACCCATCCATCTAAGTTTTTCAAACATTCAGTCACCCAGGTAGCCCGAGGGGTACCATCATGCTTTTTGAGGGTTCTAAACCTCTTAAGATACTGAGAAGGGGTCTTCCCAAATCTAGCTATCAAAGCTAGCGTCACAGTTTCATACTACTTTCTGTCTATATCCCCCAACTCCATTACCACATCAGTTGCAACAGAGGGTAGCCTAGAAAAAAGCCAAGGAATCAGCTGATTCCCTGTAATGTCTTGAATCCCATGGTTATATTCAAAAGCAGCCAACCAATACAAAATATCAAGCTTAACCTCATACATACTTACTGCATCTTTGGGCATGCAAGGCCTCTTAGGACTGGAGGACCTAGAAGACTCTGGGAGAGAACCAGTTTCAAGAGACAACTTCTTCATTTCAAGTGCATGATTCAACTCCATTTCTCTGAGTTTAAGTTCTTGATGTATGCTTTTAGTTTGAGCTTGGAGTTTCTTAAATTCTAACTCAAGTCTCACTCTTTCTAAAAAGACAAATTCAGGACTTTGGGCCTCATTACGAGGAAGGAGGTATCCATGCCGCTTTTTGCGGCATGGCTACCTCCATTCCGGGTACCGGGTCCGGGTTCCCTGAATGGGGAAATACTGGGCCATTCCAACCCTGGAAGGCCCGGTATTTCCCCATTCAAGGTTCATCCCCATTCCCATTTGAGCCCCAATAGGGCTCAATGGGGATGGGGAGCATGCTAACAACGGGCCCGTTAAAGACGGGCCCGTTGTTAGCATGCTGGACCGCTCGCGGGACCCTCTAAGGACATCTGGTAAAACCAGGCGTCCTTAGCGGGTCCCGCGAGCGGACCTCGTAATGAGGTGGTATGGGGTTAATGGGGCCAGCTCCTCTACTGGCCCTGTTAACCCCCTACCGCCTTCCTCGTAATGAGGCCCTTAGTGTTGGACCTGATGGGGTCCCTCTGGTCAAAGGTTGAGGCCTATGAGCAGGAAGAGGTAAAACAGGGCCTACATTGTGAGAGTCTTCTGCCTCATATAACTCATCCATAACGTTAGAGCTGGGCACTGACATATTATCATCCTCATCAATATGTTCCACATTTGCTGCAGGGTTAGGGGTTTCAGACCCACTCCTCAGACTTTGGTATTCTAACAACTTTTCTATCAACTCAACCTTCTTGCCTTTTACAGTGAGATTCCTAGCTTTACACATATCTCTCAATTGATCAACTGTTAAAGTGACTAGGGTCTCCTGTCTGTAGCTTTCCATATCAGTCATGATAAAACAATTGCTTCTCTAGTGTTGCTTAGCCTTGTGAGAGTTATTTGAACAAAGGTAAGAGTAGCACTCTAAATGTAACAAGTATACTTTATCCTCACCACTGGACACCAGTGTTAGGCAGAATCACATGCAATTACCCTTTGGTAACACTACATGCAATGAAGAATACAAGTGTCAGTACAATTTCACCTTTGGTGCAAGCCTGTACTACACAGTTATGTGGTAGCGGTGGTTGAGCAGCCAGACTTATCTCAAGAGTTGAGTGAGCAGTACACCAACTTACACAAAGGACCAACATATACAGTGATTCAAATATACACGTACTCAAGGTTTCTTGGTAAAAGAATATACATGTATTTACACAGTCAGTTTGAAAACATTACACTAGCAAGAGCAGCTCAATATCATATACTAATACACTACAAATACACAACCAATAGGTTACTGAACAAGTTCAGCTCCCCTGAAGTGGGAGCAATATGGCACTTCAGATACTTTAAAAAGGGGTAAAAAGACAAGGTTATAAGAATCACTAGCACAAATACTTGCATAGGCAGGGCAAAGGGCTTCAGTAAACTACAGCCAGCAATTCAGTTCATAGGCGTGGGCCAAAGTCAGTGGTTCAGCGTCTTTGTATATGATAGCCCAGTTCTGGTAGTAAACGGTTAAGTCTTTGCCACAGAGTTTTGAAGAATTTGGAATTTGGCTAGGCGAAAAGTAAGACAAATATTTAGGGAAGGACAAGCCTTCAAAGTCGGGAAAGTTTCACAAACTTTCTTAGTGGCCGAAAAGATTTCCGGACTGTGCTTGCACAGTACCTTTAAAGTGAAGAAGAGCTGCAGCTGAGGTAGTTGTTCCTGCCAGTTCGAGCAGATTTCGCTTTTCCTGAACTTCAGTCATGGGGACAAGAAGGAGGACATCGGGAGGTTCCCGCACTGCCCAGGGAAGAGGCCACAAGCTTGGCAAAACGTCGGTTTAAGGTGTGAGTGCCTTAAAGTCCATGAACTGGTTTCCTTCCCACAGGCTATCCAGTTTTCAACAGCACTCTGAAGAAAATTCGACCAGGATGGGGACAGTGTCCAGCTGGCTTGCGAGTTGGTTGTTCCCACCAAACTCAAGGGAAGAAGTTAACCTTGAAGGGCTTCTCTGTCGATGGAGTTTCAGGAAATTTGGACCTGCAGCAGGACTTCACCGGTCATCCAGGAGTTGTAGCAGTCCTCTTCAGCTCGTCTTCGGTTCTTTCGTTCCATTGGTTGACTCTGCTTTCCAAGTCCCAGAGACCTGCTTTTAAACAGTTTTGCCCCATTCATTCCAGCCTGGCTGTCAATCACACAGCAGGGTGGCTGTCCTTGCCGGACATCCAGCCGGACAATCACGCCAGAGTGCCTTCAGGTCTCCTAGGAGACTAAGCACAGGGCGTTTTGGGCACCTCCCTCACATCCTGTCCAACCCAGACACCCTGGCGCCAGATGGGGGCTTCAGCACTGAAGCCCGCCAAAGGCCAATGAACAAAGGGACCAACCTGGTTTGGCGTGCAGAGACAAACACAAGAAGGACTTTTCCTGAAAGAAATGGTGAAAAAAGTTGACTGGAATCTGTTTTTACAGATAGGTCTTGGGCACCATATTGAAAAACATGGCTGACCCGATTTTTAGCTACTGTATTCAGGAGACCATCAGCCGGCCCATAGAGCTGATGTTTGCTCCAAGAGTACTTTAAGATGAGATAGCTGCACCTTGAGATGGATGGGGGTGCAGATTTATTACTCCAACACCAATCAATAAGGACAACTCAATGGTTTGGCAAAGAGAGTCAGTTTCAGTACAAAAAACGGGGAGTCATGGCAATCAGCAGTGATGCAATTGTCCGTCTTGCTTCAACTCCAACGAACCTCATAAAAAACACATTGTTTATACTGAAAATTTGTCATAAGTGACATGTAACACTCAAAAGTTAATAAGCATTTCTATTGGTTCGGAAAAGGGAACTTTAATATAGGTGCTATATCTGTATATGGTAACGGAGTGAGGGGATTTGGTAAATACTGTCAGGTGGGCGTCTAACCCCTTCCTTCAAAATGACTACTGTAGACTTCACTAAATGTACGACATCCCATTGGTTCTACTAACTATAGGACCCTAGATTATTTGGTCCATTGTGATTGGGTTGGCACCAACCCCATGCATAAATGTCCACTTTGCTTAGCAGCACGCAGAATGGGCAGCCAGGTGCAGGGTGCCCCTTCAGATACCCGCCTTCCTCCAATTAAGGTTACAATCAATCATCACTTCAACAACAATGTGTCAATTATGTTACTGTGGTTGGCCTCGAAACTGCATCTTCTGTCTGGGAAAGTTCCGATATCTCTTCCTGGGAGGATGCCAAGCGTAGGTGTGACTTGTGCTTCTCATCGCTCGGATGGTCACGTGATGCAGACACTGTGGACTTGCCTAGTTTCAATCGATTTGTGCATTTAATTCTTATTCGGCTTGCCACCTGCCTATGCTTCCTTATCTTGACCTTTCAAAGACAGGATATTCTGTTCTTAAGTTTCAATTAGATGTAGCTACTGTTTGTTCCTTCTATTGGTATGACCTTGGCTCTCCTGGCACAAGTTGCATCTGGTGAGTTTCGATTCAGCTGTCTCTTCTCATTTTGCTTGAATATGAATCTTGTCTTGTTTCGCCTCTAGTATCCTGAGTTGATTCTGCTTTTCGTGCAGGGTGTAATCGCACTTATAATACTGTGCTTCGTTTTGAGGTAGATTATGTATAATGGTGCTTGCCACGCTATTCTTCCACTTAGCATGGCAAGCTGCACTATTTTCTTAGCTTTCTTGCGGTTTCAAGCATATGTACAGGCGTAAACTGATCGACTGTATTCATTTTGTTTACAGCTTAACTCTCTTGCACTTTGATAGCTTTCTATCACTTTAAGCTCACAATCTCTTTTCTCAGGGCGTTTCATGTCTTTGTGTCATTCTTGGTTCATCATTTGTTCTATCTGTGAGTCCGTCCGGGCTCTCGTGACATCACCATCGTTTTCCATTAAGGCCTTTTTGGTTTCTTCCGGGATGGTACTTAGGCAATCTTCATTTCGTCTCATTTGTTGGTAGGGGTTTCTCAATGGATACCTTACTGTCCATGGTTGTCTGGGTATTGGTACTTCAATAGTTGTTACTCTTCTGATGGGTACTGGGCAGAGCCCTACTGCGGCTCTCTGCTGGTTTATTTGCTCATCATGCGTTACATATTTTGGTGTGAACGTTCCTGGTACTTCAAAATGGGCGATGGGAGTACAAGCTTTATTTGGGACCTCCTCTACACTACCCCCTCTGGGTGATTCATCAACCACTTTCACCTCCTTCTTTGGATGCAATTCACTTGATTCTTCTATATCTATCTTCACTCCATCGCCTGGGCTCATTCCTTCTTCATCTTCTGGATCTATACATGATGGTTTGAAGAAGTGTCTCTTCGAAGTGCATATCTTTATTACTCCCTTCAGGCTTCCTGTTATTATTACATGTTCATCTTTATTCCATATCATGAGTTGACATTGTCCATTTGGGCTACAGTAAACCCATCTTCCCACATACTTTCTGTGCTTCCTGGGATAGAGAAACTTTGTACCTTCTGGCGAGTGAATACTAGATTTCACAAAGTCTCTTATTTCTTCATTAGTCAGATCTTTGGGCTTCCATCCTGGCTTGACATCAATCATGGTCTTCATCCCGATGGCTTTCTCTGCAGTTTTCTGGCATTGCGAGATTATTATCTTGATAGCACAAAATCCTAGTAATATCATCACTAGTAGGGCTCCTAGGAACTTGAATATGTCTGCAATCCATTGTGGGACCCAAGAGAATAGTGATCCAAACCAGCTGTCATCATCAACTTCATCAGTTTCGTCGATCATCTGGTTCTGTAGCTTCGTCAGCATATCTATGGCTTCTGTTAAAGTTCCATTTTCCTCGTAGTGAGAAGGTATAAATGTGCAACATGATTCTCCTATTTTTGCACAAACTCCTCCATCCATAGCTGTGATCATGTCAAGGACATATCTATTCTGGAGAGTCATCAATCGGATGGCTCTTAGGTCTTCCTTGATTGCATTGAATCCTTTTATGGTCGTTTTGACAGTCTGTAGTAACTCCCATCTGGTTATCTGCAACCATTTAGTTATTTATCCCAACTTGTTTTCTTGGCATAAAAATCGTGAACACTGATGAGGTGAAGCTGATCAGCCTGTGTTCATATGGGATTGCATGAAAAGCTTCTTCTGGTTTAGCAGAGAAGTAATTCTCTCTCTTCATCTGAGCTATCAGTTCCACAGATCTCTTCTTCCTCAGGTGAGCATCTGATTTCGAGAAACTGTCAATATTCAGGTCACTTTTCGGGACTACCAATGCTGGAACGTGGACATTCACTATTGTGCATATACCTGCCCAGTCTCTTGGCATGGCAGACTGATGTATGCTTTGGATCCACACGCTCAATAATGATTCATAATCAATGCAGTTCTATGTACCATTCCTGGAGTGTCAAAAACTCGCCCACAGTTCTGATTCTCTCCCATCTTTCTTATGCCATTGTTCCTGAAGCAGAATTTTGGGCTTTCTAGTGGCACTATGATATGATATGATATGGCATTTATAACGCGCCTATACACAAGTGTTTCAAGGCGCGACGAGGCAAGAGGGGGAACAAAGGGAGGACAGTCAACAATCCTACTAGGCCAGGTGTCATTCAGATCGTGCATGTGCATGGGAAGGGGGGAAAATAAAGTGCAAGGGGGAAGGGAGAGGGGAAAGTGCAGTACATGGGAAGTGGAATAAATAAGATTAAAAAAACACAAACACAGGCAAGTGCAAGGAAGTGCAGACAAAGTGCTGGAAAGGGATACAGAAAACAGTCCCCAAGTGCAGAGGTTGCCAGGGAGGCAGTGCAGGTGGGCAGTTGACAGGGCCTGGGCCAGAGATCAGAAAGGGTGAGCAGGTAACCAGTGCAATTTCAGTCAGGAATTCAGCAAGGGAGGGGAGGAGAGAAAGCAGAAGCAAAGAGGAAGGTTTTGAGGTGTTTCTGGAACCGGAGGGGGTTCTCCTTGAGTTTCAGGGAGTCAGGAAGGCTGTTCTGTCATGATGCCTACCCCCGGGCATCCGGATCGAGTCCATAAGCCCCGGGAGCAGGCATCCAGATACTCATTAAAACCCCAACAGCCCCGGCTCATCATAGAAATCAGTCCTCGGCCATCGGCGCCAGGCTCATAGACTTTACTTACCTTATGCAGACCATGCTGCAAATAAGTCCAAGCCAACGTGAGGTCTGGATGGGACTATTTTATTACAGGGACTATTTTTTACTCGGGTGTGGTTCTGGGGAACTTCTTACCTGGGACTACTTTTCAGGCTATTTAAACCACGCCCGAACAGCAGCTCATGCTTCGTGTTATTCTGCATCCAGCAGCGTAACGCTCACTGTGCCTGCAAGCCAGCATCCAGTCTTCTGCCACGCCCGCCTCGAATCCGGAGCTCCTAGACAAAAGGAAAAGAAAGGAGAAGAGGTTAGATCACGGACATTATTTGATTCCTTACCTGATTCCGGACCCAGCACATCTCAGAGCCTGGAAAGGACAATATTTCAGCACGCGTCGCTTCGCCAGCAGCAGCGCCGTGTTATACTAACCAGTCCACCACATCTTTCAACTCAGCGCTGCCTCCATCATTTTCTTCATCGAAACCCAGCACCTGGGGGGAAAACAAAAGGAATAACAAGGTGAGCTGAGAAAACCGACAAAGACAATCTCTTTGCCACCATAGGCTTACCTGCTTTACCACCGGAGGTATTATCCTTTAATTCGCCGCATCTTTCTATGCTGCACCTATAAAGGGAGAGAAAACAGCAAGTTAAACTCATACAACTTTTACCGGACAGTGTTTGGTAATACAGACTCTTACCTGAACGCCATCAGCTGCCTCCAGGCAATATTCTTTTGGACCCAGCTGCAACCTAACAAGGGAATGGAACAAGAGTGAACATCGGACATATTGAACTCTTTGAACTTTCTAACCTCTGGAGTCAATATTCCTCCGGAACTCCTCCAGTACCTTCAAACCAGTGAAGTAACTGGTATCTACGCGCCCCTGCATGCCATGCAGGATGGAGAGCTCATCATTTAAAAACATAAGGTGAGGTTACCAAGAGAGGATATCGGAGGTGATTAGTGGGGAGAACGAGAACAGTTGGGGGGCCATCACTAAAGTCCACGGGTGGCTAAATCCTTTTCTCCACTTGCAGGAGAATACTTCTATGAGTCCAGCAGACAAGATTAGGCGGGCCTGTCCAAACTGTCATCTCTTCACTACTCATCACGTTGGTGGAGACCGCAGCTGTCCGGGTCCGATCGATGCCCCTGTGGGAACCAGGTGAGCGTAACAGAACACGAAGCCTATCTACAAATCCCCACCCGGGCGTAATGGAGACCTCAGAAACTGATCAACTAGCCCAATTGTTAGGAGAACTTAGGGCAGAAGTGCACTCCGCGCGCCAAGAAACTAATGCCCTCAGGAGAGAACTGATTGTGTCAAAGGACCGCACTGATGATCTTGCCAGACAACTGCTGCAAAACCAAGCCGGGCAAATACCTCTACCTGGACTTGGGGGGGAATTCAACCCCCGTTTCATCGAGAAGCCCTGTGTAAGTGGTTCTACCAGGGAGCATTCCTTTAGCTCCACCCGAACGCTTTGCTGGGGACCCGAAAAGGTTTGCTGTGTTCATGAACCAATGCCGCTTGCACCTTTTATGCAGACCAGAAGCTTTTCCGAACGACCACGCCAAAGTAGCCTTTGTACTGTCATACCTTAGTGGCAGCGCAGCAGATTGGTCAATTCCATGAGTCAACCAGGATGACTGTCATGATCTCTGCTTCCAAAAGGTCAGGGTTTTCCCAACTCCCTTGGAAGCAGATCCATAACCCAGGTTCCGAGTGCCAACCAGTCCCAATTGGGACCTTTTGGACCCAGTCCTGGCGCCAGTGGCACCAGGCTCATAAATATGCCCAGTCCCAGCGCTGAAGTGCCGGGCTCATAATGCTTGGGTGGACTTACCTGCAGCAGACCATGCTGCTTACTTGCCTGCCAGTTGAGCCTCTGATCCTCTTCTGTTTGGAACTACTTTTCCTGTTGGGTGGGGCAGGAGCCACTCCCTAGATTCAGAACACTGGAACTCTTCTGGAAAGCAGGAACTCTTTTCTTACCTAGGCGTGGCTGTGGAAGGAGACACCTAAGCACTACAGGAGGCTATTTAAACCACACTCAATGGATGAATCTTGCTTTGCGTTATTCTACATCCTCTGCAGCAGAACGCTCATCGTGTCTTCTGCATCTGATCCTGGGCCTAAGGAAAAAGGCTTACCATCCTGAATCCAGTCTTCAGCAACACCTATAAAGACAAGAAAGAACAGGTTAGCATTACGGTCTTCAGTGACAGCTCTTCACTTACCTGGTCCATCGGCTGTCACCAACGCCTCGCGCTGCATTCCGGCATCTGAAAGACAAAGGCTTACCTACTCTTCGTGCGCTCCGGAGGTCTTCACACTGCATTCCGGCATCTGAAAGACAAAATCTTACCAACTCTTCGCACGCTCCGGAGGCCTTCGGCGCTGCATCCCGCATCTGAAAGACAAAACAAGGTGCGTTTAAAGACATTGGGGAACTTTAATACTCACGTGCCATGACTCCTTTCCACATCTAACCCAGTGGGTATTCCGGCACCCTGCAGCCGCTCCGAACTTGTACCTGCAAAATAAAAAGACAGTTAGAGCGCATCGTGAAGCAGGCAACAAGCGCTTACTTACGTGCTTCCAGGCGCTTCTATTCATCACACGGGCTCCATCTTCAACTCACTTCAGCCCGTCATCCGCCATCGCCGGAATCCTGCAAAACAAGAAACATCATTACTAAAGACTTTAAAGACATTAGAATTACTCGAAACTTACCGTTCGTTGAGTAAACGACGGACAGCAGTCCTCTGAAGTCAAGAGGCCTGCTCCCCTTATCCAGTGAAGAAACTGGTTACAGCACCCTGCCCCGAGGCAGATGGAGAGCACAGGGTTCACTTACCTAAGGTGAGAGCGTTAACCTTTGGGGTTCTACAGGAGAAGAGAAAGGGAAGAAGAGAGAGACATTCAATAACCCAGTTCCTTAATCCCATATTTTCTATCTGCAGACATCTTACCCTTCGAGTCAGACATACAGTGCACAGAGGTCCAGCCCAAAGAGCCAGCCGTGTGTTACACATCACCTTTGAAGATACGGTATACGCCCAGTCAAGACCGGCGCCTCTACGGGAATCAGGTGAGCGTTACAGAACGCAAAGCCTACCACAAAACTCCCGTCCAGGCGCTATGGAAACCTCGGATACCGACCAGCTAGCCCAGTTACTTGGGGAACTAAGGGCAGAAGTGCATGCAGCCCGTCAGGAAATGAACGCTCTAAGAAGGGAACTGATTATATCCAAGGAGCGAACAGATGATCTCGCTAGACAATTGCTACAGTCACAAGCCGGACAGACCCCGTTACCCGCATCTGGGGGAAATCTTCCTTCTACATCCTCTATGAATCCAGTGCAGATCAACCTACCTGGGAATGTACCTCTGGCTCCGCCCGAATGATTTTCTGGTGACCCAAAAAGGTTTGCAGTATTTATCAATCAGTGCCGGTTGCATTTCTTATGCCGGCCAGCAGCCTTTCCAACTGATCAAGCTAAAGTAGCTTTCGTGCTTTCGTACCTTAGTGGCAATGCGGCAGACTGGTCGATCCCTCCAGTAAATCAAGATGATCCGGTCCTCCATGATTTTCAAGCTTTTCAGCTCAGTATGGAAAAACTGTTCGCAAGACATTCACAGGGGCAGGCCTTGGACAATGAGCTTCTTTCGTTGCGACAAGGTAATCAAGACCTTTTGGCTTATATTGCGTCTTTCAACAGACTGATAGTGGAAACTCAATGGCCTGAGGACAAAAGGATTACACTGTTTTATAGAGGTCTACGTGGAGAGCTCAAAGATGTGTTAGCCCAAGTAGTGAATCCCCCACAAAATTGTTCGGACTATATAGACTTAGTCGTTCAAATAGATCACAGACTGCAGAACAGGAAGGCCGATCGTTCCAAGTTTGATGCTCGAGTATTTTCCAAACCGCCAACTCCTTCCAAAGGAGTAGACTCCGGGGAACCCATGCAAATAGGGGGTCTGAAAGGTCCTCTAACACAAAAGGAGCGGGAAAGGAGAAAACAGTTGCAATTATGCCTCTATTGCGGAAACTCAGGGCACTTTCTTCGAGACTGTCCGGTGAAACCTGCCAAGAAGGCAGTAGGAGCTGCAGTTACCAAAGTTACAAACTCTGAGCAGGGAAACAACCTCGCCCGACAAGAATAGAGGTCCTCTTGCCGAGCGTGAAAACCAGTTCCGTGACCTCGCATTTCGTGATACCTATGGTCCTCATTAGCCCTGATAATCCGGATCGATTACATGCAATTGAAGCTTACGTCGACAGCGGTGCCATCGGCAATTATGTGGATCATGAAATGGTTTTGAGGATGAATCTAACTCTTTGTCCCAAGGCTGTAAAGGACGTCATTACTACGGTGGATGGTACGGAGATAGCCTCCGGGCCAGTAACGCATACCACTCAAGAGGTGACGCTAGTAAGTCAAGATGGATACCATGAGAAGATCGTGTTCGATGTGATCAAGGCCCCTCAGTTTCAGATTATTCTAGGAATACCTTGGTTAGAGAAACACAATCCTCTGATCGATTGGCGAGCAAGAACGGTCCAGTTTCCAGAATGTGTCTCTACTTGTCACCCTCCACCTGGTGTTGCACTGGCAGCAATTTCTTCAGAGACTCCCCAGTTACCTCCCGAATACCTAGAATACCAAGATGTTTTCCGGAAGGATCAGGCTAACTCTCTGCCTCCTCATAGGTTTTATGACTGCCAGATAGACCTGATACCTGGATCTACTCCTCCTTGTAGTAGAATTTATGCCCTCACCGAGTCTGAGAACCTTCACCTTCGACAATACCTGGATCAATACCTGGCAAATGGGTTTATTCGTCCTTCCAAGTCCCCTGCTTCTTCAGCTTTGTTCTTCGTTCCAAAAAAGGAAGGAGACCTTAGAACTTGTATAGATTATCGCTCCCTGAACCAGATCACCGTTAAGAATAGATATCCGTTACCTTTGATTCCTGAACTCCTGGACCAAGTCAGAAAAGCATGCATATATACAAAGCTGAATCTTAGAGGAGCTTACCACTTGGTACGAGTAAAAGAGGGCGATGAATGGAAGACGGCCTTCCGCACCAAGTATGGGCTATTTGAATATCAGGTCATACCCTTCGGACTTTGCAATGCCCCGGCCGCCTTTCAATATTTTATGAACGATGTCCTCAGAGAGCTCATAGATGTGTGTGTTGTTGTTTACATTGACGACATCCTCGTTTATTCTTCATCGGAATCTGAACATCGGAAACACGTGAAAATGGTCCTCGAAAGATTGCGTCAACACAAACTTTTCGCTAAGTTGGAAAAATGTGTTTTCAACGTGACTGAAGTTGAATTCTTGGGATTCATATTATCACCTGGCGGAGTGCGTATGGATTCAAAGAAGGTCGATGCAGTTCTCAAATGGCCATCACCATCCTCCGTAAAAGGTGTGCAAAGCATGTTAGGCTTCGCTAACTTTTACCGCAGGTTTATCCCCGAATTCTCTCGAATAGTCCAGCCCATCACTGCCTTGTTAAAGAAAAACAAACGTTTTGAATGGTCTACCGAGGCGGAACAAGCTTTCCAGGATTTGAAGACTAAATTTATCTCTGCACCAATCTTAAAACACCCTCGCCCCGAACTCCCCTACATCGTGGAAACTGATGCTTCAAGCCTTGCCATGGGGGCAGTTCTATCACAAAAGGACCCGGTAACCAATCAGTTGCATCCCGTGGCATTTTGGTCCCGCAAATTCTCGCCTCCTGAAATCAATTACACGATTACTGACAAGGAACTTCTGGCTATCAAGTCTGCCTTTAAGGCTTGGCGGCATTATCTGCTGGGGGCTCGACACACCGTTACTGTGATTACGGATCACCGAAACCTGCAATATTTGAAAACCGCAAAAGCCCAATCCTCTAGACAACTCCGTTGGGCATTATTCTTTGCCGAGTTTGACTTCATAATTACCTATCGACCTGGTACAAAGAACGGTAAAGCTGATGCCCTTTCTCGGATGGGAGTGGAAGAACACTTGATCAACCCTAAACCTGTACCAATCATTCCCGAACAAAGAATTCTGGGTGTAATCGCCACAGAATCCATAGAGGAAGTTAAGGATAAAGCCAGGCAACTTGTAACTCCAGCAGACATACAGAATTGGCATCTGCAGGGAAAGGACTTTGCAGTAAAGGACAACTTATTGTATTTCCAAGAACGATTATACCTACCCAGCACAGATTTACAGAAAAAAGTAATCTCTTGTTATCACGATTCTTTAATGGAAGGACATCCCGGTATGGCCAAGACCTCAGAAAAGATCAAGCGCTACTTCTGGTGGCCGTCTTGGAAAAAAGATATCAGAGACTTTATAATGTCCTGTGGAGTATGCGCCCAAAACAAGAGTCAAAAGGAAAGACCAGCAGGCCTCTTACGCCCTATTGACATCCCACCTCGCCCTTGGCATACGCTTTCTATGGACTTCATCACCGATCTACCTCCATGCTCCGGATACAATACGATTCTAGTAATCGTGGACTTATTCTCCAAGATGGCGCATTTCATTCCGCTCAAAGGCTTGCCAACAGCAGCAACTCTGGCCCGAGAATTTCTCGAAAACATCGTCCGACTGCACGGTTTTCCTTCGGTTCTAATTTCGGATCGAGGTAGTCAATTTATTTCTCATTTTTGGCGAAGTTGCTGTCGGTCGGCTCAAATTGATGTGAGACTATCGACCAGTCACCACCCTCAGACCGACGGACAAACCGAGAGGACCAATCAAACTCTGGAACAGTATTTACGCTGCATGCTGCAACAAACTGAAAAAACTTGGAAAGACATCCTTTGGATAGCCGAATATGCCTACAATAACTCTGTCCATTCGGGAACTGGGAAAACCCCGTTTTTTCTTTTGTACGGCAGTCACCCTCGAACCTCGGAGTTGAATCCCCTCCAAGATCTTGAAACACCAGCAGTAGACTACCTGCATTCTACAATCACTCAAGCCTTTAAGGAAGCTGTTTCTCACCTTCAAAGGGCTAAAGAACAATACAAGAAAGGAGCAGATCAACATCGGAAGGAAGCCCCTCACTATCAAGTAGGGGATCAAGTCTGGTTATCCACCAAATATCTACCTCTAAAAGGGCCACGCACATTCAACCCAAGATACCTTGGTCCCTATTCCATCACTACCATAGTAAACCCAGTAGCGATCAAGTTGGACTTGCCCCCGTACATGAAGATACATCCGGTCTTCCACGTCTCTCTATTAAAACCCGTGCAACCTCAAACCCAACTAACAAAATCTCCAAAACCTATCCTAGTTGATGGAGAACTCGAGTTTGAAGTCAAAAGCATTCTGGACTCCAAGATCTCCAAATCTAAACTATTTTACCTAATTGACTGGAAAGGCTACGGCCCCCAAGAGAGATCCTGGGAACCTGCTGAATATGTCCACGCTCCTCGCCTAATCAAAAGATTTCACCGAACATTTCCTGACAAGCCAAAACCCCCAGAGAAGGCCGGTTTGGGAGGGGCCTTGAGGGGGGGTACTGTCATGATCTCTGCTTCCAAAAGGTCAGGGTTTTCCCAACTCCCTTGGAAGCAGATCCATAACCCAGGTTCCGAGTGCCAACCAGTCCCAATTGGGACCTTTTGGACCCAGTCCTGGCGCCAGTGGCACCAGGCTCATAAATATGCCCAGTCCCAGCGCTGAAGCGCCGGTCTCATAATGCTTGGGTGGACTTACCTGCAGCAGATCATGCTGCTTACTTGCCTGCCAGTTGAGCCTCTGATCCTCTTCTGTTTGTAACTACTTTTTCTGTTGGGTGGGGCAGGAGCCACTCCCTAGATTCAGAACACTGGAACTCTTCTGGAAAGCAGGAACTCTTTTCTTACCTAGGCGTGGCTGTGGAAGGAGACACCTAAGCACTACAGGAGGCTATTTAAACCACACCCGATGGATGAATCTTGCTTTGCGTTATTCTACATCCTCTGCAGCAGAATGCTCATCGTGTCTTCTGCATCTGATCCTGGGCCTAAGGAAAAAGGCTTACCATCCTGAATCCAGTCTTCAGCAACACCTATAAAGACAAGAAAGAACAGGTTAGCATTACGGTCTTCAGTGACAGCTCTTCACTTACCTGGTCCATCGGCTGTCACCAACGCCTCGCGCTGCATTCCGGCATCTGAAAGACAAAGGCTTACCTACTCTTCGTGCGCTCCGGAGGCCTTCACACTGCATTCCGGCATCTGAAAGACAAAAGCTTACCAACTCTTCGCACGCTCCGGAGGCCTTCGGCGCTGCATCCCGCATCTGAAAGACAAAACAAGGTGCGTTTAAAGACATTGGGGAACTTTAATACTCACGTGCCATGACTCCTTTCCACATCTAACCCAGTGGGTATTCCGCCACCCTGCAGCCGCTCCAAACTTGTACCTGCAAAATAAAAAGACAGTTAGAGCGCATCGTGAAGCAGGCAACAAGCGCTTACTTACGTGCTTCCAGGCGCTTCTATTCATCACACGGGCTCCATCTTCAACTCACTTCAGCCCGTCATCCGCCATCGTCGGAACCCTGCAAAACAAGAAACATCATTACTAAAGACTTTAAAGACATTAGAATTACTCGAAACTTACCGTTCGTGCAGTAAACGACGGACAGCAGTCCTCTGAAGTCAAGAGGCCTGCTCCCCTTATCCAGTGAAGAAACTGGTTACAGCACCCTGCCCCGAGGCAGATGGAGAGCACGGCGTTCACTTACCTAAGGTGAGAGCGTTAACCTTTGGGGTTCTACAGGAGAAGAGAAAGGGAAGAAGAGAGAGACATTCAATAACCCAGTTCCTTAATCTCATATTTTCTATCTGCAGACATCTTACCCTTCGAGTCAGACATACAGTGCACAGAGGTCCAGCCCAAAGAGCCAGCCGTGTGTTACACATCACCTTTGAAGATACGGTATACGCCCAGTCAAGACCGGCGCCTCTACGGGAATCAGGTGAGCGTTACAATGACCCTCTTCTTCTGGATTTTCAGGGTTTTCAATTGAGCATGGAAATACTATTCGCCAGACATTCACAGGGACAGGCCCTGGATAACGAACTTCTATCCCTAGGACAACGAAACCAGGACCTGCTTACCTATATCGCAACCTTCAATAGGTTGGTGGTGGAAACCGGATGGCCAGAGGTAAAGCGAATTACATTATTTCATCGTGGACTTCGGGGTGAACTCAAAGATGTTTTGCCCCAAGTTGTGAACCCACCTGAGGATTGCACAGAATATATAGACTTAGTGGTCCAGTTAGACCACCGACTTCAGAATAGAAAAGCTGATCTAGCTAAGTTCGAGAATCGGGTATTGGTTAAACCCAATGTTACTCCCAAAGGAACAGATGCATCAGAACCAATGCAGATCGGGGGCGTTAAGGGACCCTTAACTCAAAAAGAAAGAGAAAGGAGACGACAGATGCAGTTGTGTCTGTACTGTGGGGCCTCAGGACATTTTCTACGGGATTGCCCTATAAAACCATCCAAGAAAGTAGTCGGAGTTGCTGATAGAAATCAAACAGAGCCTGATTCGGGAAACGACCACGCCCGACAAGCGTAGAGGTCCGCTTGCCGAGCTTAAAGAAGGACACTCAGACCTCGCACGTAATCATACCAATGGTCCTTATTGATCCAAGGCAGCCATCACGTATGCACTGTATGCAGTTAGGGCATACATTGATAGCGGGGCCGTAGGAAACTATGTGGACCACGAATTGCCTTCTAGGATGAATCTACCTCTCTGCAAAAAGACCACTTCGGATGTTATCACCACAGTCGATGGAACTGAAATTGCCTCTGGGCCTGTAACTCATTCCACCACAGAGATGACACTGTTGGGTCAAGATGGGCATTGAGAGACTATTGTGTTTGACTTAATCAAAGCCCCGCAGTTCCAAATAATACTGTGGATATCTTGGTTGGAAACACATAATCCTTGTATTGATTGGCGAGAGAAGAGAGTAACCTTCCCGGAGTGTGCACACACCTGTTACCCGGAAAAAACGTTGAACAAAAGCCTGGCCACAGTCGCTAATCCAGTCATGCAGTTACCTCAGGAATATCAAGAATTCCAGGATGTTTTCCAAAAAGAACAGGCAAACACCTTACCACCTCATAGATCATACGATTGTCAAATCGACCTCATACCCAGTGCACAACCTCCATGCAGTAGGATCTACGCCCTTACCGAACCCGAAAACCGTCACCTACGACAGTACTTAGACCAATACCTTGCTAATGGCTTCATTCGTCCATCTAAGTCCCCCGCATCTTCAGCTTTATTCTTTGTGCCCAAAAAGGAAGGTGACCTCAGAACGCGCATAGACTACCGCGCATTAAACCAGATCATGGTGAAGAACTGATATCCACTGCCTCTGATCCCCAAACTACTAGACCAAGTAAAGGATGCTTGCATCTACACTAAATTAGATCTCCGAGGGGCATATCATCTGGTACGTGTAAAGAAGGGCGACAAATGGAATACCGCTTTCCGCACCAAGTACGGATTATTCGAATATCAGGTGATGCCCTTTGGGTTGTGCAATGCACCAGCAGCCTTTCAATATTTTTTGAATGATGTCCTTCGTGAACTCATTGACGTCTGTGTTGTCGTATACATAGACGATATTCTAGTGTACTCCTCCTCAGAATCAGACCATGTTAAGCATGTTCGTGCAGTCCTTGAGAAACTACGCCAGCACAAGTTATATGCAAAATTGGAAAAATGTGTTTTTCATGCTACAGAAGTTGAATTCCTTGGATTTATCCTGACTCCAAAAGGAGTCCGAATGGACTCTCGAAAGGTGGACGCAATTCTCAAGTGGCCATCACCCAGTTCATTTAAAGGGGTGCAGAGCATGCTTGGATTTGCTAATTTCTACCACAGATTTATTCCTGACTTCTCATATGTTGTGCACCCCATCACAGCACTTTTGCGAAAAAACAAATGCTTCTTGTGGACCGAAGAGGCTGAAAAAGCCTTCCAAGAACTGAAATTGAAATTCACGTTGGCACCTGTCTTAAAGCATCCACGCCCGAGCTCCCATACATAGTTGAAACCGATGCATCCAGTTTAGCCATGGGGGCTGTCCTGTCCCAGAAGGATCCGGAAACCGGTCAACTTCATCCAGTAGCATTTTGGTCCAAAAAATTCTCGGCCCCCGAATTAAACTATGGGGTTACCGATAAAGAGTTGTTAGCCATCAAATCCGCCTTCAAGGCTTGGCGGCATTATCTTCTCGGTGCCAGGCTTACCATTACTGTAATCACCGATCACAGGAACTTGCAGTATTTAAAAACAACCAAGGCCCAATCATTGCGTCAACTTCGATGGGCCTTATTCCTTGCCGAATTCGATTTCGTGATCACTTATCGACCAGGTTGTAAGAATGGTAAGGCAGGCGCTTTATCCGGAATTGGGATGGGAGAAGCATATTCGAACCCGGAACCGGTGCCTATAATTCCTGAACAAAGAATTCTTGGGATAACTACTCTACAGACCTTAGAAGATATTCATTTAAAGATCCAACAACTTTTTGATTCAGCAGCCCTGCAGGACTGGGTTAAAAAGGGCCCAGATTATTCAGTTGTCAATGACCTACCTTACTATCAAGGGCGTCTATTTCTATCACACAAAATGCATTTCAAAACCTTAACCATCGTTCACAGATGCATCTACGGAAAGGCTCCAACCTACTTAAAAACTAGGATCAAACCATACGTTCCTAATAGAACACTGAGATCATCCCAACTTGGTAAAATTGCTACGGCACCGCACAAACTCAAAAGTGGCTTAAGTAGAGCCTTTCCAACCCTTGCAGCCAACCTTTGGAACAACCTACCAGACCACCTTAGACTGGAAAACAACTACTCGCGTTTTCGCAAACAGGTAAAAACCCACATCTTCAAATAAACGGCCATCACTGCCTATACCTCAGTTAGCTTAATTCTATGTGACTGTCCCGTCCGCTCTGTCTAATCACTATCTGTCCGTCCGTTCTCGTGTCCTTGTTTCTGCGCCCCGAGGCTTGCGAGCTACCGGCGCAATATAAATATTAAAATCAAAATAAATAAAATAAACAAGGAACTACAAGAACAAGTCATCTCCAATTACCATGAAGCTCTGATGGAAGGGCACCCAGGTATTGCAAAAACTGAAGCTAAAATGAAAAGACAATTCTGGTGGCCCACCTGGCGAAAAGATGTAAAGTCATTTGTACTGTCTTGTGGCATCTGCGCCCAGAACAAAAGTCAAAAGAAGAAACCACCCACACCATGGCACACTTTGTCTTTAGACTTTATTACAGATCTACCGCCATGTAATGGATTCAACACCAATCTAGTTATTGTGGATCTTTTTTCCAAGATGGCCCACTTTATTCCTTTAAAAGGATTACCTTCTGCTTCAATCTTGGCCAAGGAATTTCTCGAAAATATTATTCGAATGCATGGATTTCCTTCCGTATTGATCTCTGACCGAGGCAGTCAGTTCATTTCGCAATTTTGGCAGAAGGGTTGTCAATTGGCACAAATCAACGTAAAGTTATCAACCAGTCACCATCCCCAAACCGATGGTCAGACGGAGAGAACCAACCAGACTCTTGAACAATGCCTACGTTGTATGCTCCACCAAACCGAAAGTAATTGGAAGGACATTTTATGGATTTCTGAATACGCATACAATAACTCTGTACATTTATGAACCGGACAAAGCCCCTTTTATACCATATATGGACATCACCCTCGAACCTCAGAACCCGATTCGCCCAGGCATTTAGAAATGCCGGCAGTAACTCATCTGCATTCTACTATTACACAAGCTTTTAAAGAGGCAGCAAAATATTTGAAACAAGCAAAAGAGAAATACAAGAAAAATGCTGATCAACATAGAAGTGAGACCCCACCATATCGAATCGGAGACCAAGTTTGGCTGGCTACAAGACATATACCTCTGAAAGGAACTCAAACTTTTAATCCTAGATATTTGGGACCTTACATCATTAAGGCCATTATCAACCCGGTGGCTGTCAAATTAGAATTACCCTCTAATATGCGGATTCTTCCTGTCTTTCATGTTTCACTTCTAAAACCAGTTCAACCCGGGACAAGATTAACCAAACCACCTGACCCCATCCTAATAGATGAAGAACCTGAATTGGACTCTAAAATGGTTAAATCAAGACTTTTTTATTTAATCGACTGGAAGGGTTACAGACCACAAGAAAGGTCATGGGAACCTAGTGACCACGTTCATGCTCCTCGATTGGTGAAAAGATTCCATCGGGACTTCCCAGACAAGCCAGGGCCAAGGGGAAGAACAACTTTACGAGGGCCTTGGGGGGAGTGCTGTCATGATGCCTACGCCCGGGCATCCGGATCGAGTCCATCAGCCCTGGGAGCAGGCATTCAGATACTCATTAAAACCCCAACAGGCCCGGCTGGGGGCTGTTTGGATTCAGTCCTGGCACCTTAGGCGCCAGGTTCATCATAGAAATCAGTCCTGGCGCCATAGGAGTCAGGCTCATAGACTTTACTTACCTTATGCAGACCATGCTGCAAATGAGTCCAAGCCAACGTGAGGCCTGGATGGGACTATTTTATTACAGGGACTATTTTTTACTCGGGTGTGGTTCTGGGGAACTTCTTACCTGGGACTACTTTGCAGGCTATTTATTTTAAACCACGCCCGAACAGCAGCTCATGCTTCGTGTTATTCTGCATCCAGCAGCGTAACGCTCACCGTGTCTGCAAGTCAGCATCCAGTCTTCTGCCATACCCGCCTCGAATCCGGAGCTCCTAGACAAAAGGAAAAGAAAGGAGAAGAGGTTAGATCACAGACATTATTTAATTCCTTACCTGATTCCAGACCCAGCACATCTCTGAGCCTGGAAAGGACATTATTTCAGCACGCGTCGCTTCGCCAGCAGCAGCGCCGCGTTATACTCACCAGTCCACTGCATCTTTCAACTAGGCGCTGCCTCCATCATTTTCTTCGTCGAAACCCAGCACCAGGGGGGAAAACAAAAGGAATAACAAGGTGAGCCGAGAAAACCGACAAAGACAATCTCTTTGCTACCATAGGCTTACCTGCTTTACCACCGGAGGTATTATCCTTTAATTCGCCGCATCTTTCTATGCCGCACCTATAAAGGGAGAGAAAACAGCAAGTTAAACTCATGCAACTTTTACCGGACAGTGTTTGGTTATACAGACTCTTACCTGAACGCCATCAGTTGCCTCCAGGCAATATTCTTTTGGACCCAGCTGCAACCTAACGAGGGAATGGAACAAGAGTCAACATCGGACATATTGAACTCTTTGAACTTTATAGACACTGGAGTCAATATTCCTCCGGAACTCCTCCAGTACCTTCAAACCAGTGAAGTAACTGGTATCTACGCGCCCCTGCATGCCATGCAGGATGGAGAGCTCATCATTTAAAAACATAAGGTGAGGTTACCAAGAGGGGATATTGGAGGTGATTAGTGGGGAGAACGAGAACAGTTGGGGGGGCCATCACTAAAGTCCACGGGTGGCTAAATCCTTTTCTCCACTTGCAGGAGAATACTTCTACGAGTCCAGCAGACAAGATTAGGCGGGCCAGTCCAGACTGTCATCTCTTCACTATGCATCACGTTGGTGGAGACCGCAGCTGTCCGGGTCCGATCGACGCCCCTGTGGGAACCAGGTGAGCGTAACAGTTCCAGAGAGAGGCCCCTGCCGAAGAGAGTGATCTGCCACCAACTCGTTGCTTGGAGAAGCGACTGACCCTAAGGGAGTTGGAGGCAGATGAGCGAAGAGCTCGAGAAGGAAGATATTTAGGAAGAGAGAGTTGAAGGTATTGCGGCCCCAGACCCCAGAAGGCCTTGTGTACAATGCAGAGGGTTTTGAATTTAATCCTCCCAGCCACTGGGAGCCAGTGCAGAGATTTCAGTCCTGGAGAGATACGATCCCTGGCCTTGAGGCCAAGGACAAGTCTCGCAGTCCTGTTCTGGATAAGTTGCAGAGGGCGGAAAGTGGAGGCAGGAAGATTTAGATAGAGGCTGTTACAGTAGTCCAGCTTGGAGAGGACCATGACTCTGGAGACAGTGAGCTTCTGGGGGAAGGATAGGAAAGGAAGAATACCTCTTAGGAGGTGCAGCTGGTAGTGTGACCTCTTAGAGACGTCAGAGATGTGAGGGGAGAAGGAGAGTGCAGAGCTGAAGATGACCCTGAGGTTTTCTGCCTTGCAGGTGGGAGAGGGAGGAGGGCCAAGAGAGGCCGGCCAGAGAGCTGCAGGGAAGCTATCTGTAAGGGTCCTCCTCTGTCTTCGACCCATGTCAGTAGTTTTGCAAGTTTTGGCCACAACAACTTGCATCCATTTCGCACTATGTTGATAGTGGGCTCATAGTGACTGAAGACCATCCATGCTCGGCATATCACTACTCCTTTCTCCCATCCGTCTGGTGAAAGCACTGTTCCTCAAATTTGCATTTGGCCTCGATTCTTCCATCTCCGAGCTTCTTCTGGAGTTTTTCCTTGGACATTTAGGGGGTAATTCGTAGATTTTATCGCAGAGGCAGCGCACGCGAGCAGCGCAGAGAGGGATTGTGCGCCAGCGTGCGCCTGCCGTGTGCACTAAACAGCATTCTGGCACACCGCGTATTCATGGAATTCCCAAGCTAAAAAGAGCCCTGGCGCAGAGAACATCCCGCAGTGCCAGTTACGCCCCCAAGAATGCCCGTCGCGCAAGGAAAAGCCATCAAAATCCCCAGTCCAGCGCAAAGGGCTGCGCTAACTCTGGACCAGCTTACAGGGCCGCTACACAGCAAACACCGAGCGGGGAACGTGTATTCCTGGGGTGCGCTGGAATTATCACACGCGGTAGGGCCTGTGCGAGCGGGGTACGTGTATTACTGGGGTTCGTGGGGAGTTTCACACGCGGTAGGGCCTGTGCGAGTGGGGTACGTGTATTACTGGGGTTCGTGGGGAGTTTAACACGCGATTGGACCTGTGCGAGCAGGCTATGTGTATTTGGGGGGTACGCAGGGAGTTTCACATGCGGTAGGCCCTGTGCGAGCGTGGTACATGGATTTCGGGGGTGCATGGGAAGTTTCACATGCGATTGGCCCTGTGCGAGCGGGGTACGTGTATTACTGGGGTTCGTGGGGAGTTTCACACGCAATTGGGCCTGTGCGAGCAGGCTATGTGTATTTGGGGGGTACGCGGGGAGTTTCACACGCGGTAGGCCCTGTGCGAGCGTGGTACATGGATTTTGGGGGTGCGCGGGAAGTTCCACACGTCGATTGGCCCTGTGCGAGTGGGGTACGTGTATTTCAGGGGTGCGCGGGAAGTTTCACACACGATTGGCCCTGTGCGAGCGGGGTACGTGTATTTCGGGGGTGCGCGGGAAGTTTCACACACGATTGGCCCTGTGCAAGCGGGTTCGTGTATTTTGTGGGCGCGCGGGAAGTTTCACACGCAATTGGCCCTGTGCGAGCGGAGTACGTATATTTTGGGGGTGCACGGGAAGTTTCACACGCGATTGGCCCTGTGCGGGCGGGGTACGTGTATTTCGGGGGTGCGCGGGAAGTTTCACACGCAATTTCGCTGTCAGACCGGGGTACGTGTATCCAGTGGGGTGCGTGGGGGGTCCCACATGTGAATTGGCAGTGTGTGTCCTCCCAGGTGTGCCCTCTACCCCCTTCACGGGCCCTGCAGGCAGCCCACACCACAGGGGACTACCCTGCACCCCTGGTCATGTCCCGCAGGCAGCCCATCCACCATGGGCATGCCCCCCAGCCAGGCCACATGTCACCTTGCACTAGTGATCACCAACTCTGGCCTGGCTGGGCCCCCACTCATGTCCCACTCATGTCCCCCTGCACCCCCACCCCCAGGCCTCCACTGATGTCCCACCCATGTCACCCTGCACCCCCAACCCCCAGCAGTGAGGGGCACCTGCCAGCAGGCCCCCATTCATGTCCCACTCATGTCCCCCTGCGCCCCCACTGCGCCCTCGCCCCCCAGCAGTGAGGGGCACCTGCCAGCAGGCCCCCACTCATGTCCCCCTGCACCCCCAACCCCCAGAAGTGAGGGGAACCTGCCGGCAGGCCCCCATTCATGTCCCACTCATGTCCCCCGGCACCCCCGCCCCCCAGCTGTGAGGGGCACCTGCCAGCAGGCCCCCACTCATGTCTCCCTGCACCCCCACCCCCCAGCAGTGAGGGGCACCTGCCAGCAGGCCCCCATTCATGTCCCACTCATGTACCCCTGCACCCCCACCCCCCAGCAGTGTGGGACACATGCCAGCAGGCCCCCACTCATGTCCCCCTGCACCCCCACCCCCCAGCAGTGAGGGGCACCTGCCAGCAGGCCCCCACTCATGGCCCACTCATGTCCCCCTGACCCCCACACCCCCAGCAGTGAGGGCACCTGCCAGCAGGCCCCCATTCATGTCCCACTCATGTCCCCTTGTACCCCCACACCCCAGTAGTGAGGGGCACCTGCCAGCAGGCCCCCACTCATGTCCCCCTGCACCCCCACCCCCCAGCAGTGAGAGGCATCTGCCATCAGGCCCCCACTCATGTCCACCTGTACCCCCACCCCCCAGCAGTGGGGGGCACCTGCCATCAGGCCCCTACTCATGTCCCCCTGCACCACCACCCCCCCAGCAGTGAGGGGCACCTGCCAGCAGGCCCCCACTCATGGCCCACTCATGTCCCCCTGACCCCCACCCCCCCAGCAGTGAGGGCACCTGCCAGCAGGCCCCCATTCATGTCCCACTCATGTCCCCCTGTACCCCCACACCCCAGCAGTGAGGGGCACCTGCCAGCAGGCCCCCACTCATGTCCCCCTGCACCCCCACCCCCCAGCAGTGAGAGGCACCTGCCATCAGGCCCCCACTCATGTCCACCTGCACCCCCACCCCCCAGCAGTCTGGGGCACCTGCCAGCAGGCCCCACTCATGTCCCCCCCTACATGACATAAAGATGCACAATCATGGCCCATTTCTACACCAAAATACCACAGCACGCCACCCCAGTCTTGAGACACAATGATTTCCCAATCCACCCCACACTGACATGCCTATCTTAAGACACAAACCAAAAGTCAACTATGTACATCAACACATGTCCGTCACCCACACACACTGGTTGGCATTGATTGTGTAAACCCACATTTTCACATGCATGAACCCAATGAGCGAATCACACACATGGAAGTAAACTATCAAAATGTATTATAGACAAAAATAAAGCAATGAAATGAAAGCATAAAAAAATAGCAAACATGAAATGAAAAGCATGTCCAAAAGATGAGTTAATGAAAAGTATAACCAATCGAAAGAAATCCAAAAGAAAAATAGTCCAAACTCTCCCTCCACCAAAGCAAATCCAAAGGAAACGTAAAAAGAAAAATCCATTAATCCATGATGAAATCCAAAGAAAAAGTTCAAATTAATCCATTGTCCAACTATGTACAATCCATTGTCAAAAAAAAAAAAACTTTAATCCATGTTCAAATCCAAATGAAAAGTTCAAATAAATCCATTGTCCAACTATGTACAATCCATTGTCAAAGGTCCATGAGCCCAACGAAAGAAATGAAACCTAGGAAAACAACTATATACAAATGTGTGGGGCATAGTGCAATCACCCCAAATCAAAGGAAAACGAAAATGAAACCTAACACTAAAAACTACTTACAATGGTGGCGGGCTAGTCTGACGGCTCACTTTTCGATGTCCGGGGCCAGGGCATCATCGAACTCCCGCTCAATGTCCTGGAGGCGGTCCTCTTCCATGGCCCCGAGGGTTCGCAGGGACGATGACATGTTGATCTCCAACTCCCTGCGAATTGCCTCGAGCCACTCAGCCCGCCTCAGTGCCCTCCGCATGGAGTTCTCCGTCCTGACCATTGTGAGCCGTGCCTCTTCTGCCCGCCGCTGCTCCGCACCTATGGCGTGGCCCAACCGCTGCCACACGGAAGACACTTGTAATCCTGGGTCCTCCTGCCCCTGGCCGATGCCTGCCCCTCCGATGTCGATGGCCCCACCTTGTTGCTGCTACTGCTGTGCCTGTGCCCCTGCTCTTGCTGCCTGCACGTCCTCCTCTGGCTGGGGTGTAGTAGTCGTGGTGGCCACCCCTGCTGGACGTCCGACTCCCGACTGTGGCAGGGATATGTCCCCCACCAGCCTGGCCGCTGGGTCAGAGGCAGCTCCACAGGTTACCCAGGTGATATATGGGTGGGAAGATGGCATGGAGGACGACTGGCGCGTAGGGTGTTCAGGTGAGGAGGGGGTCGGAACAAGGTCCAGCAAACGGAGGAATCCAGCCCTGCTGACCAGTCCCAGTAGGTCAACGCGGTCAATGAGGCATTCTAGATGACATGCAGTGTCTTCACGAAAACACTGCAGGTCACCTTGCATGCCCCGTTGACGCAACGCCATCCCACTCAGGACAGGCTCAACCCGGTCCCGGATAGCCACATCCGCAGGAAGAGGAAGGCCAGTTGTAAGCGGATCCCCTTCCTGAAAACGGGTCTGGACGTAGGCATCCCTGCTGGTGCGGGATGATGCAGTCACAGGATCGGGGACAGGATTACACACAGGCACCTCCGCGGCGGCCTATGCTGCCTCCTGTCCCTGCCCCTGCACTGCACCACTAGCACCAGTGGAATCCCCACCCCCAGACCTCGTGTGTGTCCCTTCCACGGCCTCCTCCTCCACCAAACCCCCCACCAACCTGGATGACTCTGTGCCATCTTCCTCCGTCGGACCCTGTGGGGTCTCAGCTGCCCCTTCTGCTGCTGAGGAGTCTACCTCCAACCTCCGCCTCTTGGACCTACCCTCAGCAGCTGCGGCCTGGGACACAGCACCAGATGGCAACCTGAGAGGGGAGCCGGGCCTTGCGTCTCCGGCTGGTGGTGCGATCCCTGCCGCTTTGCTCCACAGCACCCTCTCCACCAAATTCATCAGCTGATGCTGCAGACAGTGAGAGATAGAACACAGGCATCAGGGCACTGGACAATGGACTGATACACACATGACAGTTGTACATGAGTGTCAGTGTCAAACTTCAGACATGGCATCACACTCCCCAACACACATGTCATTTCAACTCACACACACGAGCAATTCAACAGCATTATTGCACCATTATTGCACCAGGCAGCACCATCCATACACAAACAACAGCACGAGCAGCCGAAGGTGAGCCTGATGTCACATGAAACATGGGGAGTGCACAACACATGCACACAGGCCACCACACTTACATGCATGTGTACATCTCCACCAACTGTCGCAGTGATGAGATCGCCATCCATGTCACATCTGCCATTCAGCCTTCTACATGTCAGTGTCACATGCATCCATGTTGCATCACAGTTGCACACTTGTCAAATACACACACATGCACATGTACACAGTGCAGATACATGCAGCTGGAACCACCATCCATGTGTGACACCACAACCATGCCAACATACATACACAGTAATTCAAACATGTGTGCTCCCACACCTGCATTTGGCCTGCATGCTTACCAACACATACACCATCCATGTGTTTCAAACTTGAGAGGACTCACATGTGTCAGCCTTACGTCCCTGTACATACACATCCATACATGGCCCTACAAAAACACATGTGCAACCTGCACACTACTGGCACACCACAACACGCACAGCATCCAATCAGTATGCATGTACACTTACCACTCAACTCCAGATGGGTCTGCCTCTCAAGGACCTGGATGTGGACCGCTGGGCGTGTGCGTTCCAGGACCCTCATTTGGTGTACCGTCAGGCATCCGCTGCCTTCAAGAGGCGCTGGGCTTTGTTGAGGGTCCTGGACCTGAAGTCCACCCATCGCTTCCGGACATGTTTGATGTCGCGGACTGCCACCCCCTCCTCGTTGATGACAGTCACGATGTCCATCCTGATCCTGGTCCGTCCTTCATTGTCGGCGCGTGAACTTCCAAAGAGGGCATCATACTGCCCCAGGACTTGCTCCACCAGGACTTCCCTGGCACTGAAGCTGGTGGCCCTCTGCCTCTCTGGCTGGGGGTTGCCAGTGGTGTCAGATGGTGTTGTGCCCGACATGGCAACCCCAGAGGCAGGTGTGGATGGGCAACTGGGTCCTAGGGTTGGGCTGTGGAGCAATGGTATCCCAGTCGGGAGTCTTCAGTTCCAGCAGTGGTGGTCACAGCAACTGCACCCCTGGCTGACGTGCAGGCAGCAAATAGCAGGGCACGTGGGCAGCAGGCAGTCAGGCAGCAGCAGATGGCAGGTGGGAGCATGCTCAGGGCTCTGGGGGGCAGGAAAATGGCCTTTTGGGCAGGAGCGTGGTCTTCCGTGTGTATTCGCGTGGCCAGCTTGATACGGAGTGATTTTGCACGTGAAAAAATTGCACGTCAGCGTGTAATTCTAGGAAAGGCCCTTAGCGCGTAAGCGAGTCAGTGATGTTAGGCGCGCAGGCGTTGCCCACAACACGGGTGCATAGTGAATCAGCACGTGAGAAAACTGCACGTCACCGTGCTATTGGAGGAAAGGGCCTTAGCGCGTAAGCGCGTAAGTGACGTTTCACGTGTGGGCTGGCTTAAAAGGTACGAGTATCACGCTATTTCCTTGTACGTGCTTTTTGTGGAGAGCGAGCGGGTGTATCTTGTACTTCTTGTCAGTTCACACGCGATTACTTCACAACGTTTCCAGTTCGTACTCCCTGTTTCCTCAGACTGCATTCTTTTCTTCCTTTGGCGGGGGTGTTGCCTACGCGCACACGCCCGTCTTTTGCACGTTCTTTTTCAAGGCAGACGGGGAGTCACGCCGTGCACGTGTGCTTTTGTTTTTGAGGTGCCTGTGCGTTGCGTGACCTGTCATCTTCCCCCAGGGGTCACATACAGCCTTGCTAGAGCACTAGGGTACGAATTCCATCTAGTACCCTACCCCTTTCACCCCAATTGCCCAGGACAATTGTTTACTGCAACTCCCATACGCACAACAACATTAGTGCCATGGTTGGGAGGCGACCAAGCAGTAAGGGAGGTGGCTGACCTCCAAAAGGTGGGCGTGGTGGGCGCGGCAGGGGACGTGGCCAGGATTTGCAGGGTGCCCCTAGACCCCCGTGTGTGGAGGACCAATCAGGGACACCCATGCCCCCCCCATGGATGTGGGAAACGTAGCTGACACCATCCCAGCTCAGCCCTTGTTGGCCTGGCCCATTTTGGCACCTGAACCGGCACAGGATGACTCCCAGGCTGACTTCCAGGTCAGCAAGTCTAAGCCACGTGTGGCGGTGCAAGTTGCTGTCACCAGGCCACGTGGATCTGGGGCAGCAATGTCATCTGCTGCCCCAAGTAGGCAGGGTGGGGAGGCTGCAGGGGCAGCTGCAGCTCTATCCACCCCAGCTCTGAGTCTCTGCGGGACAGTGTCGGTCCAGGTCCATCAAACCGACGTTGGCCCTGCCACCATCACCCTGCAGCCAATGCCTGCACCAAGACATATGGTCATTGTGCATTTGCACACTTCTAGTACCCAGTCCACCTGCGCTTCTGCCCCTACTGACCAGAGCAGTGTAAGTCACTCAGGATCCGCACCACCTTTGAAAAAGAAGAAGAAGGCTGCTCTGGCGCTACAGGCTGAGACCCCAGACAGGGCAACACACTCTGGCACGTCAAGGAAGCCTAGCTTTAATGACGCCGAACTTGATGCACTTGTGGCCTATGTGCCGGCACATAGCCGCGAAATGGTGGTGACTGCAGGGTGCAAGACCACACCTGGTCAACGTAGGGCACACTGGCAGACCATCGCGGACCACATTAGTGCCCTTAGATTTGTGAGGCGCACAGCTGATGACTGCTACAAGCGGTGGAATGACCTGAAATGCAGAGCAAAGAACAAGCTGGCCTCAAAGCATGCCTCTACTCTGGTGACTGGCGGTGGGTCTCCACCAGAGGACAACCAACTCACTGAACATGAGTCTGTTGCTGGAACCTTCGCCACAGAGGAACAGATCTAAGGCGTGGGAGACCCACCAGATTACGACGCATTGTCCGGTGAGTGCCCATGCATGTGTGTGTAATCCATGTGTATGTTGTTTGGGTGACGGGTTCTGATTGAGTACCAGGTGAGGGTGTGTACTCCTTAGTGGTATGGGTCACCCATGTGCTTCCTCCAAAACATTCACCGGCCTTGGATTTGGGGATGACAGTATCCCTTCTGCCCACAGTAGCCAATTAGCGCCACATTACTGCAGTTGTCCTTGAACTGTCATCTTGCAACAACATTGTTCTGGATTTTTCAGTGTGCATTCAGGCTGATTGTTTCAATTCTCCCATTTTTGCAACACATTTTTCAGCCCTAATGCCACATATGTGACATGCTTCTGACATTGATTACACCCCACATTGGCCCACATTTGTTGCCTTGTTATGTGAATGATTAGACCATTCAGGCTGATTGAGTATTGGCCTGCTCACATTAATTTTTGGCGCCTGTTTGAATGTGGAACATGATAGTTGTTTCCTGTCATGTTGAAGTGACCAACTTGATGTGTACATCTGCCTGCGATCACTGTATTATTGTACACTGGATGTGTTGCAGTGTGTGGCACATGCATATATTGTCACACTATTTAGCATTTTTCATCTCATCATGTCCATCTCACATGGATGGGTGACAGTACTCATTCACTGACATATGGCTGTACTTGTCAAATGTACCATGGCTAGGCTACATGTCATCTGTGTGCTGGCATGTGTCATGTATGTGTATTGGACATGCCACTCACAGGCTAATGTGTGATGCCAGTGCTACCCAGCATGCAGCAAATGTGTTGCTTTTCCATCTTGGTGTCCTCAGTGTCTGCTTTTTGCCTCCCCTTCCAACTCATTGACAGTGCATGCATGCCAGGGTTATTGTCATGTGGGACATGTGTAAATCATGCACTGGATCTCTGGCTTGTCAGGCCTATGTGTGTGCTATGGTGCTCATGCCTGTTTCCATTTGTTGTCTTTCATGTTTTTGCAGGTGATGACGCACTTGATGCTGTTGAGGTTGAGGAGATGGTGCAGACCCAGGAGGAATCTCAGGCACGACTGGGCACCAGTGGAGGATGTGGTGTGGTGGTGGGTGAAAACCCAATCTTATTGCAGACCATACCGTCCAGGGGTGCCTCTGGTTGCACCTCCCCAGACCTCTATGATTCAGGTGCTGAATCGGATGATGAGACTTATGTGCTGTCGCAGGTGAGTGTTTCTGGCAGGGATTCTGTTCTGTCCAATCTACCTGCACCAGGGGTAGAACCCTCTCTGGGGATGTCAGTGTTTGTAAGTCTGCCTTTGGCGGTTACGGATGCAGGGTCACACTCCACAACATCTGATCCTGTTCCTGGGCCAACAGTGTCAACTTCCTTGTCTTGTTGAGGCTGAGTGTCCCACTTTCCCTCCTCCACTTCCTCACTTGAGTAAACCGTGTCCTCTTCCACTGGGCTCCAGGATCGGTGGGATCTGTAGTCCTTCTCCTTTTTGTTTAGAAGTTTGAGTCTTGCACGAGAGGAAGCCACAGTGAAGGCTACTAGAGAGCACTTCCCTGAGGACCCCCCTCCCGGGAGGGACACATTAGGGGAAAAAGCCAAACGTGTCAAAAAAACCCTCGGAATTGTGGGCAGCTGGACTTGAAGGTGCAGGATTCGAGTGGAAGAAAGTATTAATCCAAAATGTGGAACCAGGAATCCAGAATAATTGGAGTAGAGTTCGGACAACACTGAAAGCCCAAAGCGTTAGGTAGCAGAACCGAAAGTGAAGGGAGGATGCGGCGAGGCCGCTAGGAAAGTAACCCGTATCGTGGCCCACGCACTGGAAAGTAGCATGAACAGGAAGGAGGACGGGCAGAGAGGAGGGAAGAAGAGTAAGAAAACAAGAAAAGAAACCGGAAGAGTCTGGGACACCAAAGCGTAGCGCAACAACGGCAGTAAAGGAAAACACAGCTGACCGAAAGGCTGCAACGCGCAGATGTCAAAAGGAGGAGTTCCTAAATAGGTCTACGTACATGCAGCGTAAAAGAACTAGACCGCTGCATGTAAGTAGTTGAAGGCGTGCTGGAAATCAGGAAGTGCGGTAGTGAATCCAACGGGGCCATAGACGCCAATATCCGAGGTGTCGCATGACAAGCAGATCAGAGGGGGAATGCAGTCCTGCAGCCTCAGGCAGTGCCAGCACAGCAAGGTGCAGATCGCCTTGCCCCAAACAGGTGTGGTGCCCGCCGACGCGGTGGCCGTACGCCACAAGGCAATACTGTATGGGAAAACTCCATGTACGGTATAGCAGCACAACAGGGAGCATCAGTTGAAATGATGGCTCAGGCAATGGAGAGGGTGGCCACTTCCATTCTCCCCCCTGAAAGACGGATGGAGCAACAACAGCAGGCAACAGACTCCATTTGCCAATCACACAGGGAAGACATGTTGGCGTCCAACAGGGACCGACGGGCGGCACTGGAGACTCTGTGGGAAGCCATTTCTGTAGAGTCACAGGGCCACAGGGAAGCCCTGAGGTTAGAACTCCAGTTCCTCAGGCATACTCTAAGTGAACTTGAGGCTTCCCAAAACGTAAGGTCAGAACAGCAGCTGGAGCAGCTCACACGTTCGCTCTCAGCTGAGCTGCAGGCAACTCGGGAGGAGATCTGGGCATCACGCGAGGCCATGCGTGCAGAAATGCAGGCAACCTGTGAGATGCTGCATGGGGATTTCCGCACTATCATCCTCCAGAATCAGACCTTCAACACCCGCATGCTTGCTGCCATGGAGGACCATACCAGGGCTTTGCGTGGGCTGCCTCCCATAGCACCACCACCTCCTGATGCAGAAGCAGACGGTGAAGAGAGCAACAGCAGCAGTTCTCCCACAATAGCGTAGCCGTGCAGGCCATGAGCCCATGGAGGTATTTTTCTTTCGCAACATCCACACAGGTGGGTGTTGGTGTGCACCCTGTCCTCAAACCTCCTGGGTGGCCTCCCCCCCCGGCCCCCACATGGCCATTTTTGATTTTTATTATTATTATTTTTTTACAGTGTGTTGCCTTGTGTGGCTCTCGTGGGCATCCACTGTGTATTCCAGCTGGGCACATGCAGGCTTGTCCTGTCTTTGGGTTAGATGCTTGGGCTCCTGACACACACACCCCTCCTGCTTCCCTTTTCCATGGGCTTGCAAAGGGTGTGACCAAGTGACAGTGACTTACACAGTGACATTGGGCTCCCATGAGCTGTGTGGGCAGTCTGTAGTCAACACTGTGTGTACATCCCTAGTGGGGATTGTTGTTGTATTGAACACTGCATGGTGTATTGACATGTGCTTGTGCATCCATGTCTTCCTCCTTATTCACAGGTACCTTCTTCATGTCTTCACAAGGCCGTCTCCTTTGCGGATGCAGTTCATGTTTTATGCAGTACACTGACACATTTGCCTGACGTCAACACTCTGCAGTTGGAAGGGGTGGATGTGCTGGCTTATTCAGGTTGTAAAACTTGCACTACTTTGATTTGGTACTGTCATATTTTGGCAATGTTTCATCCTGTGTTGCTGTATTGTGCTGCTGGTAAGTATTTGGTCATGTGTGCTGTTTGTTATTGATTACTGGGAGCATATTGTCTGTGGCCTGTTTCCATTTGGGACAGTGCACTTTGTGACACTTGTGTCATGTGTTGTGCATTCCTTTGTTTGCTTTCACATTGCATGACATGCCATGGTGTGTTGGGTAGCGGAGATGGGGAGGGGTTGGGTGATATGGCGCTGTTTTCATGTTCTATTTTGCAAGGGGGTAGTCATTCATGCAGCATAAATGTGTGTTTTTTGTGACACAGCATTGGTTGTCTTTAGGTAGGTAGGGATGCACACAATGTAACACTTCCAGGTGACCAATCTCAGGCTGGTATGGTTGTGACAGTTGACTGTCCCTTATGTCATCATCATTGATTGTCAGCTGGTATGTGCCAGGGCTGTGTGCACTCCACAGGGGTGTGATATTAGGTGAAGTAATTAGCCACCAGCTTTCCCCTCCCATGCGCAGCGGCCGTGCATGTGGTTGGGGATGTGGGGACACCACCATGTCCACCGGCAGGACCCAGCGAGTTGCAACCTTGTGCAGGACACATGCTGCCTCTATGATCCTGCACACTACTGGGGGCGCGTATAGCAGCTGCCCAACAGAGCGGTCAAGGGAGCGAAAGCGTGACTTGAGCACTCCGAATGTGCGCTCCACTATGCCCCGAGTTGCAATATGGGCTGTGTTGTATCTTATCTCGGGTGGTATGGTGGGGTTCCGAATTGGCATCATCATGTGGGTGCTCAGAGGGTAGGCACAGTCCCCTGGGGAGGTGATGATGGGTATCATTAGTGGGGTTGTGACATTACTCAGTATCTGACATGCATGCATGTGCAGAGGCATTTATACTCACCAAGCAGCCATGTATCGCCATGCCGCCCAGCTTCTAGGTCCCGGTTTAGGGTTGACATTCTGTAAATGAAACTGTCATGGGTGGACCCTGGATAGTTGGCATATACTGAGGTGATGATTCCCTTAGCATCACATACTACCTGCACGTTGATGGAATGCCAGTGCTTGCGGTTTCTATAGATGTGCTCAGTTGCCCTGGGAGGATGTAGAGCCACATGGGTGCAATCAATGGCACCTAGCACTTTGGGGAAGTGTACCACCCCGTACAAATCTTGGACGGCAGCCTGCCTTTCTGCAGGTGTTCTGGGCAGGTATATGTGCCTGCGGACTGATGGGCGTGCAGTCATGATGGCCAACACCTGGTGTAGGCAGCGTGACTGCGTGGCCTGTGACACCCCCCCCCACAATGGCACTTGTCCACTGAAATGAACCAGTGGCCAAGAAGTGCAGTACATTGAGCACCTTTTCCAAGGGGCTCAGTGCTTGGGAGCACAGGGTGGGTGATGTGAGGTCATCCTCCCACTCACTCACCAGGTTGAGTATTATGTGAGGTGGAAACCTGTACCTCCCATACACCTGGTCATCAGGCATCCCAAAAAGGCTGGTCCTGGGTGTAAATATTCTGGCCCTGACTATCCTCCTCCTCCTGCGGTGTCCCACGACCACTGCTGCGAGGAACGGTATATTCATCGTAGCGTCTGAGCTTGTTTGTTGTTTGCACGCACTTTTATGCTGCGCGGGTCCGTGTACGCCTGCTTCCTGCTGGCATACGTGTTTCCGGATTAGTCTTTTTTGGCGCACGCGTTTCCCCTGTTCGATTCCATGAATACGTGTTGTAGGCGCGCGTTTAGGCGTTCCGCACATTTTCCTCCTGTACTTCCCCTGTAACGCCCACATTTACACGCGTTGTTCCCAGTCCGCGTGTTACGCCCCGTGTTCTGCCTACTTTTGTTGTGTGCGCCACGCTATGTGCGCTTTCACTGTGCACGTGGCGCACAGTGTTTGATGACGTGTCCGCCCGCCACGCAGGATTTTAGCACACATCCCAGTATTTACACGTGCATGGACTTCCATAAATCGATGTGCGTGGCTTTCGCACGCTTGCACTGCGATTTTCACAATTGCGCTGCGATTCGCACGCTTTTGCACGCTTGCGCAGAGATTTTCAGCGCACATTAAAGGAATGGTTCGGTCAAAAATTTTTATTGCCCCTACGGGTCGGCCATGTGTTTTTAAGCCTAAGTCGCTCGATTTTAGAAAAATTTCCTATGGACCTTACCCGAGTTTTCGTCCATTAAACGCACGCAAAACAGGCACCAGGTGTAATAACTTTATAATAATAAAGCACTTGAAGCAAATTATCTCTCGGCAATTGTAAATGACACCTACCTCCGCGATGGTCAACCCTCTCAGAATAGAAGCAGGAGGGAATTACCTGAAAACCCCTCTCAAACCCAGCCAAAGGCTAGGTTGAAGTGGAGTCTCCAGGGGAAACCCCGAAGGGAAAAAACCCAGTGATGTGCTGCTGGGGAGCGTGGATTCCTGCAGCGGCTGGTGGAGGGTCACTCTGGTTCGGCTGTGAACCGGAATCATGTCAGGGAGGATTCCTGACAAGCCTATTCTCTTCTAAGCTTTTCTTTTTCAATCGGATGTGATAAGTTGGCAGGGCACCAACAGGTGATAGCCCAAGGGAGGAATTGTAATGAGCAGGATAGAGGGCTTGAGCTCGAGGGAACTGAAGACTGAATAGGAGGTCTGAAGTTGAAGTCAGAGAGAAAAGCCGGGAATCCAGGGAGGTGGCTTCCTGTTGATCCGCCGGGCTCGGAAAGAATTCGAGATTTGGTGCGCAGCGCGACTCTGAATAGAGAAGCAACGCGTAGTACCGAAGTTCCTGTTGCCGGAAATACCATTCCGGAAGTTGGGGGCAGAGCTAATCCCGAGGTCCGGGGAACGAGAACAACTAGTGCGCGGCTTACAGTCTCGGGCTCCTCCATGTTGAGAGTCCCGATTCTGGGTTGAACCGTGGGTATCACGGGTATCGACTCCTGGAAGTGTGAAGCAGTGAGATCCCACAGGACAGTTGTAACACCAGGGAGCTGCCATTTTGTGATAATCCTATCATTTCCCCCATCGCCCTGGCTGACCTGCTTTTGCGGCACTAAATCATATCCCCCGCCCCTGAGCCTGACATTATCAAAACATTCATATTTCCCACCTCTCTCCGTGACGTTACTGTGCTGCGTAGGCAAACGCGCCCAGTCGTCTTCTACGCGACTTCACACAGAACCCGGAAACCAACACAGATCAGCTCACAACAAAGCGCGCCACAATTCGGAATATGAAACTGTACTTTAACATCAAACAGCAACACGGTAAATTTGGTAAAGTACATTTATTTGACATTAAATGTTTATAGAATATTCTGCAATTGCCATATGAACTCCGAAAGTCATTTATTTTCTTTTATCTCTATCTGCAAATCCGTAAAATTTTATCGTGAGTCACGCGCTGTTCCTTTATGGTACACAGGGTGTTGGTTTTCCTTCAAAGAAGCACTTTTGTCGCACGTTGAACCGCAAGGCTGTTCCATCAAGTAGGCACTAGGCCAGCGTAAAGGTTGATATGTTGCTTCTAGCCGCTAGTACCGCGTAAGGGAATATGGGCCCTTGGCGATCGTCCCATAAGATCATCAGAATGGTGCAGTTGTTTACATTAAGCTGCAGCTGGCGGTTAAAAAATCCATATGCCGGTGTCTGAAACTGGTGGCAGGGGCAAAAGGGAAGGATGTACCTATTTTGAAAACATAAAATGTATAATTAGTCTCGCCAGCCGATCTTTATTAATATTATTCATTTTATTTATTACGGCCGAGCCGAAACTATTTGCTTTCAAGGATAGTGCAATGGAGTATGTTCGGCTCTAAAATCAATGCGAAACCTAACGAAATAAATCGAGGTTAGTACACAATGAGATACGACTTTTTGTCTACATGCGTGTGGAATGTGGACCTCCATGCCCATGTGCCCGCTACAAGGACAATCCCACAAACCTTTTCAAAGCTCTTCATTCATTCATTTATTCATGCATCCATTCATTAATTCTTCATTGTGGTATAAAAGCGTCTAAAGAGTTACTTACATTATATTTGCAATTTCCATTGTGTCTCTGCGTAATACAGTCTGTAAATCCCACTGTGCTCTTGACAACGATTTTTCGTATACTGAACTAACATGAAACTCGGTCTAGTTTAAGAATTTTCTTCCTTATCGTCTCAAACGTTATTGCACCCCCCGAGCCCACTCTTCAAATGAAGTTCTTTCTGCATGGTCCCTGTCTCTCAAGGTAAAAAAACAATAGAACCTTATACTGCCAGTGCGAGTTGTGGGCCTCTTCAGGGCGCGAGCTGAAAATCAAAGCCGCTGACCTTCACTAGAAATGAGCATACATTCTTTCTTTGCAACATCTCGTAGTAAAGCCATGAGAACTTGAAGTTTCGAATCCATCTATGTAGTGCGCCTCAATGTGCAAATGCAAACTGGCTTCTCTCCCATCTGCAACGGCTCGCTTGGTGCGTTCTGAGGCCCCAATTTTGTCCTCGTTGTCTGCGAGCTTTGAAGCCCCAAAGAACCATAACTATTGAGACTTTTAATTTTTTGGGGAAGGTCAGGGAAAGTATAAAGTACCCGAGGAGTTGAGTTGAAAGTGAGATTTATTGTTTGTTTGTTTTATTATTTGCAATACGCAATCCTCCCCTCGGTTAACAGTGCCCAGCATTTTAAGAGATTGCGAAAATTAGTTACATCAACAAAAATATATACATACACATATAGACAAGGTCAGCAATATGAGGTGAATAGAGAGAGAATTCAAAGATGACACCCAGGTAGTTCGGCACCCAGGATGGTGAAGGTAGGGGTTAGGGTTAGCGTACTTTGCATGCACACTACAATAAAATTTATTAACAAAAAGACAATCGTATTACAATTATTTAAACCAGGATTTGTACTTCACAACCAGCTCTCCTTTGGGTGGACATGGCACAGTGGCAATGTTGGGTGGCAATGGATCAGTGCTCTGCACAGAAACGTTCAACATTCCATATCTGTGCTTCTCTAATACAGCAACAATAAGGCTTTTGACAAAGTCGAACTCCATTTCCTCATAGACTGGTTTGATCACCCATTGCTTACTTCTTTTTGAAAAGGCCTTAGTGTAGCGAGGCATCCTTACATTACCCTTAGTCCTAGATTGTTCACGGCCGAGATTCTCGTTATGGGCCAAGACGGCAAGTAGAGTCCTATGTCTCAAGCCCTGTATGCTGAAATGCAAGCGCTTTGGCCTGTCCTTTAGGCACATCTTGTGGAATACCTCCAAACCTCCTGTGTGACAGAATTCTGTCAGTCCCCTCAAATCTCTTGATATTCCACTGATTTTATAAATCCTAGTTTCTCCATGGCCACTGAGGATGTACATTGTGTTACCTGCACGACCACCGAACTCACAATTTTCTTACTATCCATGTCCTGAAAGTGGTAGGTGCAGTACTTGGCAGAAAATCCAGGGATGTCGCACTGTCCATCGCCAGCTAGCCTGAATCGTTTGCCTTCGAATGTACTTGCTAGAGACAATTGTTCAATTTTCCAAGCATCACTAATGGCCGGAAACAGATAATCATGTTGGTATTTGTAGTACTGCATTTTTGAAATGAAATGGAGTCCCACAAACTGAAAGAAAGACTCTAACTTTCTAAAACTGGAGCCACTAAAAAGTGATGCAGCTGCACACAGGACATTGCCTGCTGGCAGTTTCCCCAGCATCGGTTGTGCAGACCATGAGAACGTATGATGTAATCTACAGGCGGCATGTATTGTGACGTTATTGCCTTGTTTTTGACGAGTCACATGAATCAATGGCTTCCCACATACTTTCCCTCTGACGGAATGCCCATATTTCAGCATACTTATAATATCCATCAAACAACTGTCGAATACTATGTATTTGCCCTCTTTCATTAGACTGTCATCCTGCATCAAAGTTGTTTCGGCCTGAGACGTTGAGGACATATCACCACATTTGAAAGAAATATTGCTGCTATCAAGTTCTGATGCGTCGGTGAATGCTGCTGCTGGTTCATTCTCTGTCATTTCAACATCTGCTACCTCATCATTGATGGGAGAACACAACAATGTCGACAGCTTTTTTGGTGGCAATTTTTTGGCGGGTGTAGATTGTGTGAATTGATCTGCGACTACTTCAGAGCTATCTTCAATACTTCCAGTATCATGTTGTTGCGGTGGTGCAGTCGTACTGTAGCAATGGTCCAATAAAACTTTGCTGGATTCTCCGGACACATTCATTTCATGTTCTGGACATTGGACATGAGCATCCCGAGTCTCAACATGCCGCATCTGAATTAATAGTTCCTCCATAGTGTAAATGGTCTGGCAAGCAACATCTCTCATTCGCTTCACTGTCTGTGTATGTATAGTTCGTAGACCCACGGGTAACTAGAGGACAGATTGGAAAAGGGATGTTCAGTTTAAACACAAGATAAAGTATAGTACAATTGACTGGAAAAAAAACATAAAATAGTCCCCAGCACAACATTTTTTCTAAAGTTATGAACTGTTTGTAACTAACCTTATTTTGGTTTCTTTTCTTTACAACTTTTTTGACTCGACCTTCAACATCTGCACGCTGTTGCTCCGATACGTATCCACATGTCTCCCCTTCCTCTTGCGCTCAACGACTATATTTTCTGTATCCGCATAGACAGCACAGAATGAGGCTCCATCGAATCCCTGAAACATAGTATTTTCATTACTGTGTATCAAAATATTGTTAGCGTAAAACACACGTGAGGACGAACACACATGTACATCTCAATAGCCAAACACGATTTAAACATTGTGTGGAACAATCAAACGACAAGTATTCGAGCTCTGATGACCTAGTTCGATGGAGATGTCAGTATCCATACCTCTGGCTCTACATGGACTGCCACGAATGATTGTATTGAAGAGGAGGCATCAGCAACTCCCTGAAACACAGTACTTGCGTTAGTATGGTTTTCAATATCGTAAACATAACACACACTTGGAGTCGACTTTTTTTCCGATTTCTTTACATCTGCATCATCTAAATGGGATCTTGTGATTGTAGTGGAAGCTCCATCATCACCCTGAAACACAGTACTTGCGTTAATAGGGAAGAAAGTATAGCAAATGGAATCACGTTATATGATCACGCTCGATGGAGCTGTCAGTATCCATACCTCATGCTGCTGAAGAATATCTAGGGCTGATGTCAATGTGGTGGGCACTTCCGAAAGCTGTTGCGCCGATTTGTATCCGCATGGTCCCGCTTCCACCAGAATTACTTGAATGTCAGGCTCCGCATCAAGTGCGTGGGTTGACGATTCAACAACTGCCTGAAACATAGTATTTGCATTAGTAAGGATTACAATATTGAAAACACAACACACGCTTGGGGTCGACCGCACAGGTACATATTAACGGCTAACCACAAATGAAACATGGTGTAGAACAATCAAACGACAAGTGTTCCAGTCCTGATGATCACGGTCAGTTGAGCTGTCAGTATCCACACCTCGGGCTGCTGAGGAACATCTAGGGCTGTTGTCAATGTGGTGGATGCTTCAGCATCTCCCTGAAAGACAGTACTTGCATTAGTATGGATAACACTAATTATAACTGAAAACAAACACCAAGGGACGACAACTAAGGTGTATATCAATTGGAAAGCACTAACCAATCAATTGGTAAAATAATCACACGACACATACAAACTATTACTTGACATGCATAAAACAAGTCTGTAGCGGAATAGCCAAGTATGATTACCTGATACGCGCTAGAAGTGGTTGATAACTGCTAGCACGTGACGGAAGTGGAATGTTCTTGCTTCAGATTCAAGGGATAGTCAAGAAGTTGTAAAGGTAAATTATTGTTTGATAATGAAATGCCAATATTTAAAATTGCCATATAAGGAGACAGAATACTTGAGTAATGCGCAATATAGCACAGTTCCCTGTGCCCATATATAGATTTCGTTTGTGGGTTATGAAATCTAAAAATAATATATTGATAAATGCCATTATTCAAAAAGCTATACACTCATATCAATGTCGAAAGTATTACAAATTGGAAACAACAACTAAAATATCAATGAATCCATTCGGCTACCTACACACTACCGCAAGGCCTAAAGCTAAAAACGGACACTTGACTCACCAGTGGCAGATTGTGGATGAATAGAGTGGGAATAGCGTTTGCGAGCAATTTTCGTGTCGATCGCCGTTTGTTCTTCTTTGTTACGCAAGATGTGGTGTACATGTTCGAGGGAAAGTGCCGGCTGCAGATGCGGTATCAATCACCCCTCTTGTCCTCAAACACTTGTTGGACTCTACTTTCCAGCTCATCCAGTGGATATCCGCAATGTCTGACCCATTCTCTTATTCGATCAACAGTTTTCGGGAATACATGCATTGTAGTGCCTGCAGATTTAGCATGGGTCTTCGAAGGGCAACTGCTAATCGAACAGGCAGGCATTGTTGAAAATTCTGAAAAGTAAATATCAAGATTATTATAAAACCTTGATGAATAAAAATGTCAAAAAAAAGTAAATGAACCATACCATGCTCAATGCAAGGTTTGTTTTGGTCGCCGGACTATACCAGTTCATCAAGTGCGGCTTAGTATTTGCATAAATTACAGAAATGTCTGTTTTGTCTTGCACGCAAAGGAACCATGCTTACATTATAGACTGGACCCCCGAAGGATGCAATTCAATGACAATTGACACAGATGAAAATAAATAGATCTATTGATAGCAATTGAAACTCAAGTCAATAGCAATGAGACCAATGACCATAGCTCTATTGGGTACTGTAATAGCAAATAGATTGAAATGTAAAAATGACCGAAATATGAATAGGATACATGGCCTTACCTTGACCAACAAACAGTTGGATTCAGCAGGCCGAGCAGTATGTTGCAGGAGAACAGGTAGATGGCCACAGGTAGCACACTGACGAGTTTGCTCGAAGCGGTCAGAGATAGCACAGCGACGAGCAGATTAGCATAGATCTCAGTGCTTCTCAGGTAGAAGGTTCAGGAGTTGACTTGCAAAGCACAAAGATGTTCTCATGAGACATATCAAGTGGTTTATAAAGTATTAGAAACAGGGGTGTGTTTGTGAATGAATGACGTGTGTATGTCGTGGTATTATGTTTATTGCAGGGGGGCGGCCTGCCTCAGGGGAGGCCTGCCTGGAGACACAGGGTCTGAGGAGGCCATGTGAGCGATGGGCCCTGGGCATGGGATACCTTTTGAAGTGTACATGCTGTTTGGCACCTCTGCAGTTTGCGCCCGTCACAGCCCCCCATGCCAGCGCTCATCCCCTGGTGCGAACCGCCTTTGATAGAGGGGGTGGGATGGATGGGCCTGGGGCGTGCAGATAAGGCACAGGAAGACTGCTGAATGGGGACACACTTATGTGGATTGCAGGGAGGCGGCCTGCCTCAGGGGAGGCCTGCCTGGAGACACAGGTCTGAGGAGGCCATGTGAGCGATGGCCCCTGGGCGTGGGATACCTTTTGAAGTGTACATGCTGTTTGGCACCTTGGCCGTTTGCGCCCGTCCCTTGCCCTTATGTGATGTTAACTTTGCATGACATTCGCGTAGATGGGAACACTGAGCAGGACACGGGGCATCCATTTTTGTACCCCCTTTCCACTCCATTTTGGTGACCAGGCCTCACTGCGATAGTACAGCGCGCAGAGCACATGGCCCACAGCCTCGTTCCCACTCTGACTGGAAAACTCCAGAGGTATTTTGCAACAGCTAATAAATGTAACACATCACTCTCTGAGATCACGGTCCTGCATGTGAACCGGCCTGAACCAAGCACATGGCTCATTCATCTCCACAAACGTGTCCTTGCATACGCACCCTCGCCAGTGGAAAGTTACTGCCATTCTGACCCTGTGTCCCTGCAAGGTATTCTCTTCATGTGCCAGACCACTGACCATGCCATGATGGCCACCTAGCAGATCCCCAACTAACATTAGACCCCTACTGCAGTATATCGTTGCCTATCAATAACAAATGCCACATATCGGAGATTCTTGTGAGAACAGACCCACACTTCAAACAGTGTATTATAGTGGTCAAGACCCTTGACCTAAGGCCTGTATATAATCCAATGTTAATTGATAGTATTGATATATGTGTGACCTTTATAGAGACATAACCGACTGATAGACTTTGAACAAGTGTTATTTAGTGCATGCATTATTGATAATATATTATGTTAGCTTAGATAGTGACCACCCCGCTTCACAGCGACCTGAACTTCACCCATTCCGAGCACAGGTGTCTGACGTCCATCCTTGAATAGAGACACACTTGATTGATTTAAAAAATCGAAACAACCGTTGTTAGAATATATGTGGTGTTTTATTTTGTAGCTTATTTTGATGACACAAAAATACAAAACTTTACACATTGTACAGTTCAGGTTGCAGCACAGCGAGAGAAAGTCCCCTGTACTGACTGCGGTCACTAGGGAACGTTTCTCTTATGGCACGAACGGCACAGGCGGGTATCACTCTTCGAACGCAGTGTCCAAGCCTCCTGTGATGCCACCATGTAAAGGAACGCTAGGCCACCAGCCTGTACCACCTGTGAAAAGGAATGAAACAAACTGTTTTTAAATGACCAAGATAAATTTAATAAACGTTTGTTGTCAATGACAATTCTTGTAACTAATGGCATTCTGCTCGGACAAATGCTATCTAGACACTGCACACTATTGAACGACTTTCATGCGTTACAATGATATGTATATGTAATTTTGGATATAGTAGAAGACCATGAAATAGGAGTGGCATGACAAGCAGAGTATACTTACTCGTTACTCGGATTACGAGGACGAACAGTTGCACGAAGTTCGTGCATAAGCACCATCATTATCCTCAACACGGACCGTGTGAGGCAGGCTGCTCTGAAGTCTGGCAGCTCGGTGATGCATTGCGGTCGTGGCTCGCCTTCCGAAATGTAGGCCACGCATCCCGAGTTTTCACAGCAGCAGCAGTTCTCCTTCTCGGTCGGCATTAGCTCGCACCGATTGCATGTGCACCAGGTGGAAACACCGTCCATGCGACTAGGTCCAGTGTCTTCATCCGTTGATTCGTCCTGCCAACTGCTGTCCGAAGCCCCATCGTTTTTGCGTGTTTCCCTTTCCAGTAGTTCCTCCTCGGTATACTCGGGCTCGTACATGTAGGGCATTATTGTATCCATTGTGTGTTGCACAAACTAAAATAATTGATAGCGGTGGTACTGGTATCTGTCCACACGGGCTACAAGCAACGAAGGTAGCTGACCAGAGCACAGAAACGAGTCACAGAATACTCAAAGTAACACAGAAAGAGGAATGGAATCGAAAATCTGCTGCTGTGTGTTGTGAAACGGTCTGTTTATACTTATTGAGGAAAGAGGCTTCCTGCCATTTCCATGGCGACATGTCATTAGCTGAAGCGCAGCGAATGTTGACACGAGACGTGCTTTGGCGTTGTGAAATGGGCGGTACGCGTCTGCTGATGACAGGCTCAGGGGCGGGGGATATGATTTAGTGCCGCAAAAGCAGGTCAGCCAGGGCGATGGGGGAAATGATAGGATTATCACAAAATGGCAGCTCCCTGGTGCCTATTTTCGCGTGCGTTTAATGGACGAAAACTCGGGTAAGGTCCATAGGAAATTTTTCTAAAATCGAGCGACTTAGGCTTAAAAACACATGGCCGACCCGAAGGGGCAATAACATTTTTTGACCAAACCATTCCTTTAATTCCATGAATCGGCTTGTAAGCTTCTGTTTTGCTTCTCTTCTGATCTCTGCTCCTTTAACTCCAGGCTTCTCATATCTGATCACAATGTGTTTCGTCTTTCCATTGTTTCTTGTCTTTATGCCCTGGATAATCTGCCATAATCGTCTTCATTTGGATAAATTGCTTCAGTTGCCCATTTCAGAGAGACGCGTCACTGCCCATTAACTGGCCTCTGGTCTTGCACATTGCTACGTGTGACATACAGTATGCTGTCTGGACATCGATTTCTAGAGATACGAAGATCTTAGACTTCCCCATGCTGTATGGTAGGAGTGCGCAAACAAAGCATTCCCCTTCTGAATTTTGTCTTCCAACTTCTATCATGTGCCGGTACCAAATGTTGTTTCCCAGATGTGCTCTGCTGCCCAGGTAGTCGTTCAGTTCATTGTCATCTCCATGCATGCTTCTCTTGATTCTTAATGTTTTCCTGTAGTTGGCTATGTCTACATCCCTGAATTCATCTGTATGGCTTTTTCTTGCTGGAGGATTCTCAGGTATCCTGGCCCATGGTGCAGGCTTCCTCATCTGCGCCATTTGAGTGGAGAAGAGTCTGGCAGTTATTTCCCTCTTCTCATACATCTTTCTCCTGCTGGTTACAAATGCCCATGCCAACTAGCCTGACACTGGTGCGGTGTATGGTGGTATTGTAGAACTGGTACTTGTCCCTTGCTTTGGAACATATGTGCTTGGTAATACAGTCTCTGAGATTTTGTTCTTCAGTTCCTCTTGCAGTTCCCTTGCTCTGGCTATGTGCGGAACGAATAAGTCTGTTATCAGTTGTGTCCGTGCAGATAGTTTCTCAGTGCTGGCTCTTGTTTTCTTAAGAGTTTCTGATATAACTGCTTCTGTTGGTTTTTGCTTTAATTCTTGTTTTGTCACAACATCTGCTGTGGAGTTTCTTATAGCAGGCAGTCTCTTCTTCTCTACTGCTTTGGTTTGTGGTTCTGCAGTCATTAACACTAGGCCTGTTTTGTGTGCATTCAGTGTTTGCATGCATGTAGTTGTCAGTGATATTACTTCATTCATTCCTTGCGACCTCGTCTCTGGCTTTTCTTTTCGTTCGTTACTACAAGTGTGTGTGTATCATTGCTAATCACATCCATTTCAAGTTCATTCACTCCACCGTCAAATCTTCTAGGGACTGGAATGACAATGGGCCTCATCACGAGTTTGTCGGTAACTCTTAAATGTGGCGGTAGCGCTATTACCACAGCATTTAAGGGTCCGCCAGATAATGGCTTTGGCGGATTTCCCCCCAGCTCTGAGCTTGGGGGAAATCCGCAGCAAATTTGCCGATTTTTGGCACAATTACCACCGGCGGGAAATCTGCCGGCGGTAATAGCGTGAATTTTCCCCATTGGGTCCAATGGGGAATGAGGAATTCCCGAATGGGCCCAATGGGGAATGGGCAATAACCGTTCTGCCAAACCCGTGATCCGGCGCTAATAGCATCAGGGATTTGGCGGTAGGGCTATTAGCGCCGGCGTTACTGCCCAACTCGTGATGAGGCCCAGTAAGGTCTGGGTCCCATTTGTTGGTGTCATGCATGCATCATTAGGTGGGTGCACTGAAATTGGGGCGCTTTGTGCACCAATAAAGAATGCAGTTCTGATCATTAATGACAGTAAAACAATAATGATTATGATGCATAGGTACATTATGCACCTGTAGGTCAGGCGGCAGCATTTTCTCCCAGAGAAACTTGGTCTTCTCTCCGACTGTGGGAGGACCAGATTGCTGCTCTGAACCCCCATCTCGATCATTTATCAAATGTCAATTTTATTGCATTCCCTTAACCAATATCGTCTTTCGAGTTCTGTGTTTTCTCCACAAGTGTTAGGTGCTCCACAAGTGTCCCCCCTCTCGCGAGTGGCAAATTGTCTCTTATGTCAGGATACAGTTCCCTTGCTAGACTATGGGAAAAATCAAAATAAAATAACACTTTAGTGTATCCCTTTACTGTGCATTTTCAAAATAGGTAAGCTCCCAACCTACTCCCCTGATTTGCTTCAATCCTGAGGACATGGTGTATACTGGTCAATACAAAGAGTGAGGACAGAAAAACATCAAATGCCAATAAAGTTCTTAACACTGCTTCCTCGATCTGTCCCTCGGCGAAAGCTTTTTTAGAATCTCCTCAGATAGTTCTGTTGATGGTTCGAAAGCTCTATTTGCAGTACAATTCCATGCAAAAGCATGCCCATCTGTAAAACATTAGCTGGATTTCTGATGAATGTGAGGACGTCAACACCGATTGGTCTACCCACTAGCTCTGGAAAGTCAGTGACTAGATGAAAAAGGACATTATGAGCCAACCTGCTGTCTGCCAGTGACAGGGACATCCGTCCTGTCTTGCTGAGGTTCAGAATTATATGCTTTCTCCTAAATGCGAACAATGTCTGCACTGTCTGGTCGCGTGGAGTGCAACTAGAATTATGATTTTATTTAAAAGATGGCTTAAATGTTCTGTATTTGCTGGGTCTCGAAGGATTGTGAGTGTATCTGTTGTTCTCCGATAAGAGTTGGACAGTCTTCGATTATGCGAAAGAACAGTGTGTTGATGAGCCCATCTATTTCCGCCTGTGTTGGGAACATTTGATTCTTTCTCACTGTACTCTGGGAGTAGGATAAATTGTTCTGCAATGACAGTGAGGAGTTGTCTTATTGTCCTTTTGTTTTCAGGATCTTGTAGAAAGTCAGTGACACTGGTGAGCCTCCCTACCAATGACGAGTATAATCTTAGCACTAGATCAAAATAGGTGACCACATCCTTGGTGATGTCACTACTGCGGGACACCGTAAGTGACTCCGAATAGGGTCTCGGTGTGGAACGAGTCGGGATACTGTGTTTGCTTCCAATGTAAGTGTCCTCAGTCAAAATTTGGCATATTCTTTTCTCAAAGCTTGAGTGTGCCGCAGTCCGAAGTTCAATAGTCAATAGCCTGTGTTGTGGCTTACACGTGCAATTTTCTTCTTCACCCTGCAACTAGGATGCACAGAGTGTCTGTTTTTTATGTCCTTCTCCCCTTTTTTGCTTAGAGGAAGTGTCCAATTTAAGCCACAATTTGCAAAAAGTTCTTTGTCTTTGTCTGGCTGGTCATGCATCCTTCTTTCGCATCTTGGATCTCGTCTGCACGTGCTGTGGTTCTTCCCCGTCGCTCGTTGATTCCTCTCGTTGGGGTGCAGGCAGGGGGTCTTTTCCAATGTAGGGTTTTATATCGCTGAGAAAAATCCAAGCTCTCCTGCTTTGTAGTTTCACTGCGGACGGAATGCAGTCCTCCACTGTAAAAGGACTGTTGAATCTTGGCTCGTCCCACTTTTTCCTTGTATGATTCTTCACAAGGACGGCGTTTCCAGGGAAGACAGATGGAACACGTAAACCTTGAACTTGGTCTGTGCTGCTCTGCACCCTTTTCGTCATCGCAGCTGGTCTGAAATCAAAGCAAGGCAAGATGTCATGCAGTTCAGATAGTTTTGCATTTCAGACCCTAAAACCTCTCCTGTTGACTGGGCATCATATCTAGCTCTATCTCGGGGTGTCAGAGGAGTTCTCATTCTTCTTCCTGTGGCTATCTCGTGTGGCGTAAGATGATGGTCGGACCCGGATTGGTTCCGAAGTGCATACAGTGCCAGTGCCAGTGGAAGGCAGTGCAACCACCCCTTCTTTAGAGTAAGCTTCAACTTGGCTATCCTTTCCTTTAACAAGCCATTGCGCTTCTCACAGATCCCATTACCTTGCCTTGTGGATGATACGCCGACGAGAACTTGTGCTTTATGCCAAGCAGCAAGCTAATCTGCTCGAACACTGCATTGACAAAATGAGGGCCATTATCTGACCTCATGACCTCACACACCCCCCATCTGGGGAACACTTCTCTCACTAAAAATATGGCCGCACAGGTAGAGTCTGGGTGTGTACATGGACCTGCCTCAATCCATCTAGAGAATGGACACACCACAACAATTAAGTATCTGTACCCATTACATACTTGAATCATGTCGACGTAATCGACATGCAAGTGTTGAAAAGGCCCATTTGGCCTTGGGAGGACTCCTTTCATTACCTTTTAGTGTGTGCCCAGCTGTGAATTGCTGACAAATTATACAGTTTATCATAAGGAATGCAATATGCTCTGCTAAATTCGGGATGAACCAGTCTTCTGCGAGTGTTGCTGCTAGGTTCTCTTTTGTCATGTGCTCCGGGTAATGTAACTGCTACAGCGCTATTTTGAATAGGGCTACAGGCATTACTAGTTTACCAGAGCTGTATTGTCGGCACAAGCTGTCAGAGGTGTTTAAAGAGCACCCTCGATGTTTCCACAGGTTCTTCTCTTCCTGTGGTGCCTCCCATTGGAGTTACATTAGCTGTGTTTGCCCCAAATTACTGTAACTTTCAGGTGCAGTTCGTGTAACCATCATTCGCTCGGCATGGATAACTTCCACTTCCATGATTGTTTTGCTTTTGGATGCCATGCGCTTGGCTTCCGTGTCTGCTGCTTGAGTTCCAGGTGAGATAAAATCTGTCCCTTTCATGTGGGCGGCGCATTTCACTACCGCTATGCCCACTGGGAGCTGTACTGCCTTGATCAGCTGTCCAATAAGGCTATGTGCTGCACTGGCATGCCGTCTGCTCAGAGGTAGCTCCTCCTTTTCCAGCGCGCTAAGCCTGCGTGCCCTATCGACGTCACATAGGCGGAGTCACTGTACACCATTATTTCCTGGTCTGCGTGATTCTCAATGGCGAGTATTAACGCCAATAATTCTGCAGGCTGTGCTGAATAATGAGATGGTATTCGTGCACTAAGAAGCACTTGAAACTCTCCATTCCTTGTGTGTTTCATCACAGCAACACCTGTGTATCTTTGCCCATCATTTTGGTCGATCCTGGAAGACCCGTCAATAAAGACGATCTCTGCTTCTGCCAAGGCATTTTCTTTCACCCTGGGTATTTCATCATAGAATTCTTCATAATTTGCACAGTCATGTATGGGCTCTCCTTCAGTGACTGGCTCGGCTATGAACATAGCTGGGTTTACTATCTTACATCGGACTATTTTAATCGATGGATTTGATATGATCACTTCATAAGTAGAAGGTCTCTGAGATGTCAACATGCCCTTTGATTTCTCTAGAATGGCAAATAGTGAGTGCTCGACGTACAATGTCATTGAGCACCCCATCACAATGGTTGTAGCCTTCTCTATGGCGAACGCTGCGGCAGCTAAACTTTGTTCGCATGGGAATATACCTCTCATTACTGGGTCCAACTTGCCACTGTAGTATGCCAGGGGCTGGTACCCCAACGTTGTTCTCTGTGTGAGTACTGCCGTCATAACGCTGCCATTTGTGTGTGAAAACAGGTAAAATTCCTCTGCATAAGTGGGGATCCCTAGAACTGGTTCTGTACAGATGGCTCTTTTGAGTTCAGCAAATCCTTTCTCCATGGTTTCAGACCATTCGATCTTTTCTTTCTTCACTTGGGCCTTCTTTAGGGCCTGAAGTAAAGGCTTGGTGTAAGAGCTGTAGTTGAAGACTCATGCCCTGACATAGTTGCATAGGCCTAAGAAGCTCTGCATCTGCTTTATCGTGTGTGGTTTAGCCGTGTTAAATATGGCTTCAGCCCTTTCTGGGGTTACTTTCTTTCCCTCATGTGAGATCAGCTGGCCTATGTACAGCACTTCTTGTTGACAATATTGTAACTTTTCTTTGTCAACCTTCTATCCTTTCTCAGCCAGTATAGTCAATAGCTGAACAGAATCGTGCCTGCATTGTTCTTCTGTTGTGCTACAAATGAAGATGTCATCCACGTATTGCAGGACAACACTTTCTAGTGCGATATTGCTCAAATCCATCTGCAGGACTCTGTTAAAAATAGAAGGAGACTCACAGTACCCCTGTGGCAGCCTTGTGCTTTTCAGATGCATTTGTCTGAACGTGAATGACGTCAGATCTTGTGAGTCACGATGCAACAGGATTGAGAAAAATGCATTTTTCAGGTCAATCACAGTGAAATATTTTGCCTCAACAGGTATGTTACATAGAATTGTAGACGCGCTTGGGACTAGAGGGAACTCGGCCTCAACAAAATCATTTATTGGCCTCAGATCTTGAAATAGCCTCCACGACCCCCTTTACTTTTTTCACAGGGTACACTGAAGTATTACATGACGACTCTGACGTCACTAAGACTCTGGACATGGGATATTGTCGGGCTTTTGGTAGAATTGCTCCTGGTTTCAGTTTAATCTTCACTTCTCCAACCCCCTTCAAGAGGCCTACGTTATAGGGGCCTATAGTCCATACTGAGACAGGCACCTTGGCTATGTCATCATCAAAATATTCAGGACAATTTAGTGCCATCATCATTCTCTGAGGTACTTCTCTTTTAATCATCTTTACCCAAAAGGTGAGACTCACTTCCACCATTGTCTCTCCCATATCTGCTTGTTCTTCAAATGGATCGTCATCGGTGACGTCAGTCAATCGATATCCTTCTTCAATGGCAATCACTGCACACTATTGTCGGCCCTCGTCGTCATAAGCATCAATCAAGGCCACTCTCCCTCGCACTGCAGCCATGTGTATCATCAAGGGAAATACTTGTCCCTTCTCCTCATGCATCTGCATTCTGGGTCTGAATAAGAACTCATCAGGGGTTCTCATGACTTTGTATGCAAGGCCTGGCAATCCTGCCATAAGCACACGCATACCATATGCGAACATTTCTGGCTCTAATGGTATGGCCCTCATGGCTATGTGTCCTGAGTATGCTCTAATCATTTCGCATACATTTGAGTAGTGCATTCCTGGAGTGGAACATACTATGCCTTCCTCCGTGAATGAGATTGTCATGTTTAATTTTGTCATTAAATCTCAACCCAAAATGTTTACTGAGGTCTGCCGAGAATATAGTAACGGCACATTCATCTCACATTCTCCCATGGAGACTGGAAGTGCATTTGTGAAGGGAACACGACTGGTAGCTCCTGTAAAACTCTGAGTATCTATGGCCTCGCTGGACAAGGAAAACTTGCCTTCACGTATGCACGAGCGTGTTGCACCAGTGTCAACTAAGAAGGAATATTCTTTATCCCCTATAACGACATCTACCCTAGGTTCCCTGTGAGGGTCTCGTGTCACTGCTAGGATAGAACACATTAGGATTCCCAGTGAGCTGTCCTAGTTTATATACAAATTTGGCCCACTGTGTGCTGGAGAATTTCCCCCATTCCCATTGTTACTTCCCATTCCAGGGTTCATGGTCTGCGATAGTTGCAGCAGTGCCTGTTGGGATTGTCCTTGTGGAAAATTCACCATGCTTTGTGGTTGCACCCTTTGTTGCGCTCCTGGCACTTGTTGTTGCACCGTGTGATTCGGTTTACCACCCTGCTGTAAAACTGCAGGTGGATTTGCCATGCCTGCTCCTGTTCCTTGGCCGTTCTGCATCATGCCTTGATTTCTGCATGTGCGCGCCAAATGCCCTGTCATTCCACACAGCCAACATACTGGCGGTGGTTGGATCATTGGCCCCTTTGACATATATTGATTACCATTTTGCATATTTTGAAAATCTCCTTGGTTATTTTGGAAACCTCCCTCATTACTCTGCCATCCTCTTCCCCTAAATCCTCTTCCCCTGGGGTAAAACCCTGTATTGCTCTGACTGCTCTGCTGTTAATAAGTCACCTGCGGCATGCTCAATTCAGCTGCACTAGTTATCATGGCTCCCTCAAGAGCATACTTTGACTATTTCTTTTGCACTCATTTCGCTTCCTCACCTTTTTGTGTTGCTTCCTTTTTGCGATTCTATTCCTGCAGCAGTCTACATTAATGTGCGATGGTAAACTGTATTTCAGCCCAAGGCTTGGCTTCAATTTCCACCAATTTCTTCAGTTGTTTCTGTACCGGCTCTGGCAGCCCTTGGCACAATATATGGTAAAACACAGGTATAGATTTCGTCCAAGATTCATGAGTCTCGAGTACCCATGCGTCTTGAAAATTCTGTATGCAAATTAACAGATCCTCAGACTCCTTCATTTTTCGTGTCATTATAGCTCCCATATCGGAAGTATCTGGGTAAAGTACTCGTAGCGCTTTCCATGCTGCAGCTCGACAGTTGTTAAATGGAGCTCCGTCATGCGCGGTATTAATTGTGGTTATGCCAGGGTAGCCTGCTTGTGCCCACACATCATTTGATCTCTCACCAAGTATGGCGATTAGGAGACCCTTAATGTCCCCTATAGCTAACGTGTTTCCTCCTGTCATTTTTTCTAACTCATGTATCCATTTTCTGTATTTAACTGCGTGTCATCAATGATATTTTTGATGTCATCTTTGATGTCCTGGCTGTTAGTCTTAGCAATGCACGTAGATGGTACAAGTTATGGTTGCTTAGCTTACCATAATTGGGGAATGTGCAGTGTTTTTCGGTTGCACTGTGAAGTATAACATCCCTTTAATAAAGTATTTTTTACTGAATGTACATATATATATATGGCAGGGAACGAAAACAAAGGGCTAAACATCTGATGTCGTCAGTGATGTCATCAGTGACATTTGAGAAGACATCTTTCATGTTCTGGGTGTTAGTGTTAGCAGTGCGCAGTGGTGATGGCAGGTATGGGAGCTTAGTGTACCATAACTGTCGAATTTCGGTTTTTTTCTCGCTTTTACTTGCAACCATAACGTCCTTATAAAAAAGTTTTTTTACTGAATTGCATAGGTTTTTATTAGTGCAACTTAACCATAACGTCCCTTTAACAAAGTTTTTTTTATATATGCCTGCCATACCTTGCATTCATCTGTACTTGACCGATAATGTACCAAATCTGCATTGTATTGTATTACTCTGTTTTGTCGTTCTCAATTTAAGCTCCTAGATGCCCCAGGGCCAGGCGGCGCTATACAAAAATAATAAACATGGTGAATTTTGCAGGTTTTTAAAAGGAAAACGTAACTATAATGTCCCTTCGGCAAACTGTTTTTCACTGATTTCCATAGGTGTGCAGTACTGTAAGTGAATGATAACATTACTGTGCCAACATTTTTACAGTGCATTTAACAGCATTCTAATAGTAACACATAACCATAGTGTAAAGGAACATTTGACTTCACTGCCCACCTGCCAAGTATTCCACATTATCTTATGCTGGCGCACAGCCTAGTGACATGTTGGAAAACTCATACACATTTCACAATAACATGTGTGTGTCATTGATAGCGGGGAAGGACATTTTATGTTGTACTAACTTCTAACTGCAACACTTCCCGTGCACCACTTAACAGGGCAAGTGTGCAGCAAAATAGAAACAAGAGTGCATAGTGAAGTGTCTGGATGAACAAACCCCATTCCTTCTCAAAAAATGGGGGTAGAATGCCATTAGCAAGCAAGATTGTATGGCAGTAAGCCGTGGTACCAAAACAGAGGATTTGTTGTCTTCAACCAGAATGCCTCTGGCGTTCCCGTTTGAAGAAAACAAATCCTTTTCCAAGATGGCCACCATGGAAAGGGAAGGCGTGTGTTGCATAGCAACCCTTTTTCGCTTTCCATTATACCTAGCAGTACATATTGTTTGCGAATATGTGCGTAGAGAAGTTAAAGCAGTAGGCTTCTTACGTCTGGACAAAATACTAACATAGTTTTTGAAGTGAAGCGCAATTACGTCAGAAATAGTGAAAGAAGACCATTGCCACTGACCTTTAGACACATAGGGCCTCATTACAAATCAGGCGGTCTGCAAATAACGGTGGCGGTAAACCCGCTGCTACCGTTGTTTCCGGACCACCTGATCCCGACTCCTGCAGGCGGGAGGTGATGTTCCCGCCAGGTTTGACGTGGCGGGTTTACCACCGCCCGCCTGCTCTTCTGACGAGGAAACACCGGCAGCATCACGAGATGCTGCCGGTGTTTCCATGATCCCAATTCCCATTGAGTCCGATTGAGTTATAATACGTGTCAAATTTCTCCATTTGCGATCTGTTTCCTGGCAAAACCTGCAGTACTCATAGATGGAAAAGGATTGCCTGATATCGGAATCTTGAACCAAAGAATCATTGTGCGTGACGCTGAAAATATGCTTTAGAACTGGAACAGGTGTCGGCACTGCTACTAAGAACGTAGTCAGTAAGGCTTCAGCATTGGGCACGTCAGTAAGGCAAAAGTGCGTAATGTTGAGCACCTGTTGTGCCAGGTATGTCCACATATTCTCCGTTTGGGTGATCATTGGAGAATGTTTTTGCCGTCCTGAAGATGCCTCTCGCATAACTGGCATCAATGTTGTTTTCACTTGCGCCTGATGTGTTTGCCGCATTTCACAAATCCATGTCTCCGGTCTGGCTGGCTTTTCGGCATCAGCATAGGGCTGCTTTTGGACATCATTACTCATTATCAGTTTCTCCTTGATCGCTGGCACAGATGTGACATTTTTCATTGGTAGCAGCATGCCGTTTAACTCTTCCGAATGGAGTCCATTTAGTCCCACAATTACACCAGCCAGACACAGGATCTACAAGGTAAACCCAGAAAAGAGATATCAGTGTTGTAAATCACTCTCTCAGGTAACATTTGTCTGCAGGCACATATTGCCATTTCTTTCTACCGGGCTCCATTACTAAAACTACTCGGTCTTTGCCTGATGCAATGACATCTGCAGGTATTGGTGGGCCACTTGGCCTTTCCACCCACACCTTTGCACCCGGGACCATACTGTCTGAAGAGCCAAAACCACGATCCCCACGGGTAGTTATCACTGTAGGAGGCTCCCCCTTCTTAATCATGGACAACTTAACGGGGATAATAATTAGTTGGGCCACCCGATCGCCCTTATGGATCGGTAACAATTGGTCCCCACTATTCATCAGGATGACTTTGATCTCACCTTGGTAATCGGCATCAATTACCCCTCCCAACACTTGAACTCCCTTCAATGCTAGGCCAGATCTAGGGGCAATCCATCCCATATGCTCTGGGGGAATTTGTACTCCAATCCCTGTTTCAATTACAACAATCCCTCTTGGGTCTAATCTGATTTCCTCATGGGAATGCAAGTCTACCCCTGCTGACTGTGGAGTCGCTCGATAGGGAGCTAAAGAACCCAGGGTAATTTGGTAATTTCCCAGTACAATAGGGTTTCTCTGATTGAGTTGGGTTGAATCTGTAAAGCAGGAGTCATTAGCCGCATCAAAGGAGTTTCATGCTCAGTCACAGGCCTATTGTTTAGCACTTGCACCGCATCAAACACACGATCACGCCAGCCTGCCAAATTGCCATCTCCAGATTTGCGCAGCGGTTCTTTCAACAAATCATTCATTCGTTCAATCAGTCCTGAAGCAGCAGGGTAATAAGGCACATGGTAGAGCCATTCAATGCTCTTTTCATGACAATATTCCTGAATCAATTTGCCTTTGAAGTGTGACCCATTGTCACTTTGAATCTGCAAAGGCACTCCGTAATGCAATATGATCTGATCTAACAACCTAATGGTGTTCAGTTGTGTGGCACGCTTGCACGGCAAAACCATCATGTATCCTGAGTATGTATCCACAATAGTGCATGCATACTGACAACCTTTACTGATTGGCAGGGGACCAATATAATCAATCTGCCAAATTTGACCTGGTAATTTTCCTCTTCGAAATGTACCCTGAACAATCTGAGGGATAGGCCTATGCTGTTGGTGTTGGCACACTGGACATTGCAAAATGATCGTTTTCACTACCTCTAAAGGAATACTGATTCCTCGAGCTTGTGCCCACCTAATAGTAGCCTTTTCTCCAAGGTGCCCACATTTCTGGTGAGCCCACTTGGCCAAACCCTCCAAATCGTCTTCCTGAGCCTCCGCATCCACAGATGAAATCTTGGTGTGTTGAACTGTAACAGAATTAAACCAACGTTCTAATGAGTCTGTAGCACAATGCACGTCCACATGATACACAGTGACTTCACTTTGGGATAACATTTCTGCAATATCTTGCCACAGTTCTTTTCCCCACAACTCTTTTGAATGAATCTTCCACCCATTCTTTTGCCAGGTTGGCAACCACACCGCCAACCCATTCGCCACTGACCATGAATCCGTGTACAAATGACATCGACCAGGGGTCTCTTGTTTGAATGCCTGGTAAACTGCGTAAAGCTCTACAAACTGACTGCTCGTCCCTTTCCCTGACGTTGTCAAAATCTTTTTTGTCTTGGGATTGTACGACACCGCTTTCCAGTATCGCTCTGCTCCCACATATCGGGCTGAGCCATCCTTGAACCAGGCATGCTCTGGCTGCTCCACGATCAAATCGTCATAAGGTACTCCCCATTTCACGGGAGACTCGCGTTTTTCAGGCACTTCCGGTGGTATGTAATCTGAGGACGGTATGTTGGCTACTTGCTCATGTAATTTTGCAACTTCCCTGATTTGGCTCTGTCTTGAATGTACCATTTCCATTTAATTATGCTGGCTTCTTGAGCATGTCCTATTCTATGTGTTTTAGGAGAGCTTAGTACCCATTGCATAATCGGTATTTCTGGCCTCATCAATACATCATGGCCCACCGTCATTTGCTCAGTATCAACAAGGGCCCAACATGCCAGCAACTGCTTCTCAAACGGAGTGTATGAGTTACCAGCATCAGGTAACCTACGACTCCATAACCCCAATGGCACACGTTTCCTGTCCTGTTTCTGCCACACACTCCAGTTAGCATAATTGTCTTGTACAGACACATTCAATTCCACTTCGCCTTCCTTCAATGGCCATAGATCAAGCACCTGCTGCACGGTGTCTTTCGCCAAATCAAATGCTTTCTGCTGCTCTTCCCCCCACTGAAACTCATATTTCTTTCGTGTCACTTTGTAGAGGGGGGCCAGTATCTGCCCTAAATGGGGAATGTGCTGTCTCCAAAACCCAAACAGCCCTATAAACTGCTGAGCTTGCTTTTTGTTCATTGGAGTGGTGAACTCAAGTATTTTCTGTCGGGCCTTCGGCACCATTTCTCGATGCCCATTATGCCACTGAATCCCTAGGAATATCATTGTTTCAGCTGGGCCTTGAATTTTATTCGGGTTAATCTCCCACCCTTCCTTCTTCAATCCTTCCATAATGACTTCTAACTGGTTTTGCACACTGCGCTCATCCTTGCCCTGAATCAAAATATCATCAATGTAGTGAGAGATTTGTATGTCAGGTTTACACAGTATCTTGTCTAAGTGCTCTGCCACCAGCCGGTGACAGATAGTCGGGCTATGTATGTACCCCATAGGTAACCTTGTAAAGGTGTACTGACGGCCGCTCCAAGAAAAGGCAAACTGCTCTTGGCACTCTTCAGCAATTGGCACAGAGAAAAATGCATTGGCTAAATCTACCACTGCATACCAAGTCCCCTCAAACTTTTGGACATTCTCAATCAAGGTAATGGCATCTGGGACCGCGAGCACTAAGGGAGGAGTGTGTTTATTCAACTCACGGTAATCCACCATCATCCTCCAAGACCCATCCCCTTTTTTGATAGGCCAGAGAGGATTGTTCCATGCGGTCGTGATAGGGCGTAACACACCCGTCTCCACATACCCTTTGATGGTGTCTGAAATTTCCTTGTGCCCCCCAGGAATGCGGTATTGCTTCATTGCTACCCGCTTGGTTGCCACAGGCACTTGCACTGGGGGCATCTTCAATTTGCCTACGGTAATGGGTGTGCAGGTCAATGCACTCACCCCAAACTGGTACGTTTTACCTCCCAGTCCCAAAGTCAACCCTTCCAGAATGTCAAAGCCAATTATATACTCGGGTATCGGGACAATCAACACTTGGTGTTTCTGCCTATTCAAATTGCCTATTTTTATCTCCACTTCAGTTTGTACTGCGGGGGTCTGCTTTCCCCCGAGACCTGTAATAGTAAATTGTCTGCCTTTGAATCGTGCTGGATTGCCATGAATCAGAGAGGCCTCCTCCCCAGTGTCTATCAATGCTCGCACCCCTTGCGTATTTCCTGGCCCCCAAAAAATCTTAACATTAACATGGGGCCGCCTATCAACTTTTATGCGAGCAGACGCTGCCGGAGCTTGGCCGTAACCCTAGTCAAATTTTGAATGAGTGTGACTTGACTCTGCCTCTAGCATTGCACTCACCACCTTCCTCAAATCAGCGTATGTTGGCTGGTACGGGGAAGGTGTCCCCATAGACCCTTCTTCTTGTTCTTCCTCAAGAGGAGCGGAAAGTGAGGTGTCCCCCTGTGGCTTGGTTACTACCTGTTTCTTGACCTGTTTATAGCGCTCTTTGGCTGCAAGCCCTCTCTTTTTGTATAATTCATACATTACCCTAGTTTCAATGCCATCAATTTCTTCTCGTGGCACACCATCTTTTAACAAAGCCAAAAACATGTCCTTTCTGGACACTCTGGAGTCTCTACTATTTTGCCTCCTGCCTTCAGTTCTTCTCTCACTAGGCCCCTCTCTCTCCCGTGGCTTGTCATCACTCTTGTCCCACTCCCCTAAATCTGCCAGTTGCCGAATGGCATCCACTACCTCATCAGTGGGTTTGCCCGTCATACCTACGAGCAAAGTCATAATGCAGTTCTGATCACCATATTTCTAGTTGAAACTGAGAGCGGCACAGCCCCCATGTGTCCTGGAGCATCCACGTGACTTGCCTCTTTCATAGCATGCTCTCTGACCTTTTGAATTGCCTCATCCAAAGTATACCACTTTGTTTCCTCGTCAGGCCAATCTGTGGTAATGGGGTATTTGCGGTTACATGCTTGGGATGCTAGGTGCAACAAAGACACCTGTGAATTTTGGCCATTCTCATCAGGGGGCGGCCCTGCCCTTAAGACCTCCTGTACATTGGTGTCAGTTGACAAGGGTAGAAAACGCGGTGAGACCGTGGAATCTACCAACAACCCAGCGGTGCCCCATCTAGCAACCTCACCATCCATGTCAATAACGGTTCCCCTGATTTTTGCCTCAAATGGGTAATAATTTCCCCAACCTCCTGCTGGGTGTAATCCTCCAGCGTGGTTAAATCCACAACCCCGCCCAGAGGATTCTGTGGGTGGGGCCCGGCTCGCCGTCTTCTAACTGGCTTAGCCACCACTGTCTTCTGCTTAAATTCCGTTTTGGGATCTGACTCATTTGCCGACCTGCTCTCTGGACTGGTTGAGTTAAAAATGTCACCATCCCAATTATCCGGATCCCAGTCCACACCAGCGGTAGCGATTGGTTGACCCCTCCCCGTCTTTTCCTATACTTCCTATACTTATACTGGGCTACTCTGAATGCTGCCCTCTCAGCCACGGCCTGGTATGTGTCGGCTTTATCTTTATAAAGTTTCATTTGAATCTGCTGCATTAACGCAATCTGCCTTTCTGCAGCCAACTCTCTTTCCAATCGCAAAATACCATTTTTCATTTCCAAATTCCTTTGATGTATTTTCCGATAGGCATGCAGGAGGACCCAACCCCGCCTACCCAGCGTAGTGCATTCCCTTCCCCTTTCCACTGAAACTTGTTGTAAGCACAACATTACATCAGACGGATCAGCATCTCCCAATCACTGATCCCTTGTTTCACTTAGCCCCGCGCCGCATGCCCACACCTGGGCCAATTTATCATATGGGCTCTAAGCCCAGCCTGGAATGATGACATCAGAACATTCACCGCCAGCGGGAACGCTCTTTTTCCTGAACAAACTATTCATCATTGCAATAATGTACAAAACCTCTTTATATATATATATATATATTTTTTCTTTCCACACTGCAGTCACTCGCGCAGGCACGCACACACAAAAAAAAACAGATTAACACAGTCCAACACTCGCTGCCAAATTATTTTTGCTTGCAATGTGAACAAAGCCTGTCTGCGTTCAAACAGATTCTTTAATATTTGGAACAATTCATCACAAATACCCTGCTCACAGCGCCAAAATGTATTGCTCGCCCAGAGTGCACGGACAGTCATTAATCACCAGCGCAATTGCAGAGCCAATACTTTAAACGCAGGTAGACGACGCAAAGACTTGCAACCACATGCACGCTTCGAAAATAATGAGCACTTATCCGGCTGTTTATTCAAAGCTTGGAAGCAACAAGTTATAACACAGAAATAAATCACAGAAAAGACAGAGAATTTAAAAGAAAATACATCACCGTGGGCGTAACTGAATCCCTCATCTTGCCAGAAGCGGCTGGAAGGCCCCGATAACAGCCAGGCCGAGAGCACAACAGCCCACAGGTATGCCGGACAAAGGCGCCCCCCTTCCGACTGAGGTCTTTGTACTTGTCTCGTCTGACCGTTGAGGGGTTCCGCATATATGCACTCCTCAAAAAGGGGTGGTAATTTCTCGAACCTTCTGGCAATGCACTTGCGCATTGATGGGCAACCGTTGGTTGCCAGCTGGGTCAACCGACAGCAACCTCAAGGAGTAAAGCGCTTCCCTCTCCTAAGAACAAACGCCACGGAAAACATTCCCATAACTCATAACAAGACATAAAAAAACCAGCTTTCCCAGCAGAATGTCCTTGACTGCATACAAGGTTTGGAAAGCATGTTTTCTTCAGCAAAGTAAATTCAGCTTTCAGCAAAGTAAATACAGCTTTTCACTGAGGAATGGAGTAAATATCCATTATGGCTCTGAGTGCCCCCAGAATACACTGCGCACCAGCGCCATGTTTTAGCTCAAGCATAACAACAGACAACCGGTAACGAAAAGTTGCATTTGACGGTTAAAGAAACCATCATTGGGACGTTGAAAGCCGTGGCAATCGCAATAGGGAAGGAAATAGCTGAGGGATAAATGGAAAAAAAAATGTATCAATACGAAACCTTTGCAAAAAGGAAAGTGGTAACACATAACATTTGTAATAAATAGTAATGTTAGATGGGGAATTGCAGAACGACCATACAAATGGCGACAATGTGCAATCTGCATAATGGGTAAAAAAATTTCAATGGCACAGAAATGTAGTATTGCAATGGAAGAAAATGTACTGACTTCCTGCAGACGGTGGCAATGTGCAATCTGCATAAGGTTGGTATGGCCATAGTAATGGTAAAATTGTTGTATGGTAGTTGCTAAGCGACAAAGGAACAATCGAAGGACATGAAAATGAAGTGATTGGAAATGTGGAGCCATTTTTCAAACGGCCAGAATGGGCAATCTGCATAATGGGAATAGAAATTGGAGCGGCACAGAACCTTTGCATTTCATTAGTGAGAGCACACTTTTTTTGTGGGAAATTAACAAGGTAATGGCAGTTTGCGGTACAGGCGTCAAAAAGAAACATACATTGGCCCTCATTACGACCCTGGCGGAAATCGAAAAACGATGGCGGAAATGCAATACCGCCATCGAATAGCGCTCGGTGCGACTATGACCCGTCACCGCAAAGTACGAAGCCATTAGCGACACCGTAGTGAACGCCAACGCTAACTGCACCAAGCACGCGCGCGCGCGCCATGCCAAACCGCAAACACCACCATGGTGCAACGGTACGCCAATTCCGACCCTAGCAGACATGTACCTAACGCCATCAGGCACGGCGTAATGTACCATTCCGCCATGGCGAGAAGTACGGCATCGCGAATCAACCGTAAACGGCCCCACTGAGTGCCTGTACACCGCTCCCTGCCCACAAAGTACAACTCCCCGTAGGTGCAATGAAGCCACAATGCAACCATTGAAATGTACAAGTCACCCATGCATGCCAACGAACAAAAGAAACACAAGAGGGGCCAATGGGAGCTGCAGGGCACAGATGGCACGAATACAGAAGCCATCCCAATGGACATGACCACAGTCCCCCACCAAGAAACGCACGCAAACACAGGCACCTGTGACCAGCAATATTCCGAAAACCACATCATTCCACCAATCCACCTGGCTGACCGGCATCTGTTACACAAAACCCAATCCCCCGCCCCTGAGCATGACAACATTCAAACTGGCATATTGGCAGCCCCCATCCCTGACCTCACTGGGCTTCGTAGGCAAACGCGCACAGCACAGTACCACGCAACTAAACCTCGAAGCTGGAACCCAATGCAGATCTCCTCACAATACATCGCCCCCCAAATAGGCATATGCCACATCACTTGCAAAGAAAAACGCTACACGGGCCAAATCAGAATAGAAATTTTATGCACATCAAAATCACCAAGCCCATACAGCCATCAGGCCATGAACTCCAAAACACTAATCACCATTGTGGGCTGCTTCCGCAAGAAATGACCAGCCACTACCTGTGTGTCGCCCTGTTCCCCCATGGTACACAGAGCCACATTCACGTACGAAAAGGCAACATGGAAGCACACAGAACCGCAGGGCCGTCCCAATGGGGAGGCACTAGTCCAGCTGAAAGGCCGAAATGTTGCTCCGAGCCACCAGTACTGCGTAAGGGCATGTGGCCCATTGGCGATCGTCCCATAAGATCGTAATGCTGCTCCACTGATTAACACGAAGCAGCAGGTGTCGGGAGTAAAATCCATCTGCAGGAGTGGCATACAGATGGCAGTGGCAAAAGGGGAGGAGATACCTGTCAACCAAAAGAAAAGAAAAAGAACAGAATGGCCATCAGAACTACATACCAACAACTCACTTCAATGATCACACGAAATCCACAGCCATATGCATGCTAGCCCACTCCAAAGGAACATCACCACCCCAAAACCACTTGCGACTCATAACCATCCATATCGAGGTGCAAACACCATCAGAAACGAGTGTCTGAGGGCGCCTCGAGACAGGGAGGGCTCAACAAGGCCAGATGGACGATGGTCCCACTATGGCAGCCCTGCATCACATAGCGTAGGGGAGGCGGATAGATCCCAAGAAGCCCTGTACATGGCAAACTCTGTATCAAATCACCTGCCCATGCATCCATCCATCATTCCCTCATCCCGGGATCAAAATGCCTGAATAATTACTCACATAACATTAGAAACATCCATTGAGTCTGTGCGTTATGCAGCCTGCTAAATCCACAGTGCCCCAGCCCGTAATTCCAGTGTTGTGAAGTAACATGTATTTGGGAACGGACGGCCTCATCGCCCACGTAGCTATTGCGCATCCCAAACTATTCATATCAATCATTGCTCCCTCGCCATGGGCCCTGTCTCAAGGACATAGAACAATAGAACGTTACATTTGCAGTCAGACCTGTGGGCATCTCCTCGCCGCTAGCTGGAAACCGAAATCGCCGCCCTTCGAATTCCTCATTTGCAACATCACGTCGAAAAGGCATCTGTGGCCGTTTGAAATCACTAATTATTCCATCGAGTGCGGCTGTGTGTGAAAATGGCAACTGCCTTCACCCACGAATGGGACGCCCCGCCCGTCGTTGCAACTCGGTACAGTGATGCATGAGGGCCCACCGTTACTCGAGTACTACGTCCCACTGACCCCTCACAAGTCTGTTCGCGACTGCACAGATAGTATGTGAAACAATGGGACCACAGCAGAATGAACATATCAACCAATCTTACACGGCCATCGGGTACAAATACATGATTGCAATAGCAAGATACAATTCCCCGATTTGCAGCGTTGTGCGCGGGACGTGCTCGGCCAAAGGGGAGAGCAGTTTGCACAGGTGGAATCAATCACCACAGGTGGAGGCCATACAGCCTGAAAACACATAAATTGCACAGCCAGTCCCCTCCCACAACCACACCGAAATGCTACCGGCAGGACTCGCGATGTTGGCCCTGGGGGACCTGATAGCACTGCAAGTGCTCCGACTCCAAGAAGTAGACGAACACCAACTACAACCAGCCGCACGGAGGAGACGCAGGAGGAGGAGGAGGCTAAGGCAGGGCCAGCAAGGCCCACCAGCACAGCCACTACCACCACGCAGGCAGCCCGCAATTCCACGCCTCCGAGCACATCCGTTCAACCTCACTGATGAGCAGATCCACACCCTCTACCGTCTGGACCGGGACACCATAACCGCCATTGTGGACATGACACAGGCTGACCTTGTCAGCATGATAGATAGCCCAACCGCCATCCCACCCCTACTGAAGGTGGTGTCTGTACTCCACTTCCTGGCCACAGGCACCTACCAGCACACAGTCGGACAGTTGCATGGCATTTCTCAGCCACTGTTCTCACGGACACTATTGCAAGTGCTCGATGCCCTCCTGAAGCACGCAGACGACTACATCTCTCTACCACGCTCGGAGCAGGAAATAACCAACACAAAAGTGGGATTCCATGCACTTGCCGGCATACCGGGTTGCATTGGTGCCATCGACTGCACCCATGTTGAATTGGTCGTCCCACATGCCATGGAGGCCCAGTACCGCAACCGAAAACAATTTCATTCCCTGAATGTACAGATGGTGTGTGACTCCAACAGGATCATTACACATTGTTGTGCCCGATTCCCTGGATCAACCCATGATTCTATGGTCTTGAGGAACTCTACAATACCACGCTACATGGAGCGACACGCAGGGAACAGATCCTGGCTACTCGGTGAGTCTCATTACATGCATGATGATGTGGGGTATGTGAATTGGCAATGACCTGCCAGGAAGGGGGGGGGGGTGTGCGTACGTATCAATGGCATTCCACATCATACGTTTCTCGTCCACATACAGGTGATGCTGGATATCCACTGAAGAGATGGCTCCTCACACCAGTCTGGAACCCACGGAACCAGCATGAGGAGGACTACAACCATGCCCACTCACGTACCCGTGTAGTCATTGAACAGGCATTCGGCCTACTGAAGACCCGTTTCCGCTGCCTCAGCAGGTCTGGCGGGGCACTCCTGTACCGCCATGAGAAGGTTGCAAAGATGGTGATGGCATGTGTCATGCTCCACAACATGTGCGTACGTAGAAATGTGCCCATGCCCCCTGACGCTGAACTGCAAGCACCTGATGATGGTCATGATGAGGGTGGGGATGTGGCAGCACCTCATGGAGTCTGCGAGGCACCGGAGGCCCGTGACATTCGTCAGCATCTCATTGATGTATGCTTCTAGCACTCACGCCTGGTGGCTGATACATGGACACGGGACTCGTGGCACTGCGTGTGTCTGGGACATGCACAATATGGACTGTACGCCTATGATGGCCTAGTACACAAAGATCAATGTCCACACTTCTCATTGGTTGATCGTGCACTTTTTATGGCATATGTGATATCATGTTGAACACCCTATCGACCCGCCACCCAAGTGAGCCCAACACACCCCCTCCACCCTCCTACCTCCCCCCCGAACACCAGTGTCCAAAGATGCTCATTGTCAGTGGGCTGTCGCTATTGCATGCCCCCTCTGCGGGTATCAGGGGCACCCCTGCCTGTGGAGCGCAGGTTCCTTCCAGATCTACGTTGGGGGCTGCCCTGGACGGAACTTGCAACGGATGATGTGTCTGCCTGCTCACGTCCATGCATGTCCCTAAGGGTTTGCGAGAGCTCAGTGAGCACACGGCGCACTGCGGCAAGTTCGGCACATACGTCTTTGGACGTCGCATGCAGTTCCCCCCTCAGGCTCTCGGTGCTTCTCTCCATTTGTACTCTCAGGCTCTCGGTGCTACTCTCCATTTGTGCCCTCAGCGTCTCTGTGCCTCTCTCCATTTCTGCCCTAAGTGTCTCAGTTGATGTTTCTATGTCTGCCTTAGTGCCCCCACATTCATCGGCATGGTCCTTGAGGAGCGTGGCCATTTGCTGCTGTTGCACGATTAACTGGTCGAGGGACTGTTGCCTCTGCTGGGCCATGCCCATTTGCGGGGGTGTCACAGAGGGGCTGTTGTCCTCATGTTGCCTTGCCACAGGGCTTGGGGGGGATGGCCAGTCGTTGTCTTGTGGGTGCCCCTGCGTGGTATCCTCATGTTGTACGGGATGGGACAGACAGGGGGATTGGGACAGGTCATGGATGGATCTGACTTCGACATCCCCGTTTTCTGTGTCGGAGCATGCTGCCATCAATGGGGTGTCACCTATGGTGCTGCTGCCACCAGAGGCAGTGCCTTCTGTGGCATCCATTGGGGGGACCTGTGGTGGTGGTGTTGTGGGCATGCTGGCTGCTGGGGTGCCTGTTGATGTTCCCTCCTCTGTGCTGCCACCTGATTTGTGCTGCTGCCGTGTCTTGATGCGTGCAGCTGAGGTGGAGGGTCTCTGGCCGTTGGTCTTGGCCCTCTTTGCAGGTGTGCTGGTAGGGGTGTCCTGTAGCTCGTCGTTTGGATCGGACCCTGTGGTGGAGTAAAGGAGGGCGAGGGTTATTGATGGGTCAGTGGGAATTGGAATGGCATTGTATCACATGCATTGGGGTGGTACCTGAGGGTGATTTGGGTCGGGGTCTTGGAGGTGCTTTGATTTGTGTGTGGAGTGAGGGTGCAGTTGTTTGGCAGCCTGCAGTTAGGGTGTGCCTGCTGCACGTGTAGTGCGTGTATTAGGGGTTTTTAATTATTTATGTATTTATTGTGGGTTTTGACGTGCGCTTTCAGGCCGATGTGTGTGGACGTTCTCCTGGACATGTGTTTCTGTTGCACTATGTGGACGCATGGTACTTCACATGGATGGACTGTGTGGATTTGGCATTGTTTTATCTGGCCCACCTACCTGAATCTTCGGATGTCTGCACTCCTTTCTCCATCCCTCCGACTCCCTCTATGCTCTCCATTCCGATGGTGGAGGCACAGATTTCTTCCCAGGGGGTCAACTTGATGGGTGATTCAGGACCTCCCCCGGTGGCTGTGGCAATGTTGCGGTTGGCAGAGAGTATGCTGCGGACGCGTATCCGCAGGTCGTCCCATCGCTTGCGGCATTGCTGTGGGGTGCGGGGTGCGGTCCCCACCGCACTTACCCGCTGTGCCACAAGAGCCCATATGGTCTTCTTGTTTGCAAGTGCCATTCTGGTCATTTGCGTGGAGAAGACGACGGCAGCATTCTCCTGGAGGGTCTCTGTTAGCACGGTGAGTTCCTCACGGGAGAAGTGGACCTGCCGCTTGCGGTCGCACGCTTTCTTCGCTACTTTTCCCATTTTTCTTGGTTTCGCTAGGGTGGTTGACGGGTTGGGGTGTGTTTCTGGGTAGTGATTTTAGTGGTTGTGTGGTTTTAGTGTTTTTATAGGTGTACGCCGGGATGTTTCCCGTTCCGGGCCCATGTTTTAACTTCCGTTTCCGTATATTTCCGGGCACCGTACTTTCCGGTAGGCGCACACTGCGGTGACCGCTAAGAGGGGTGGCGGTATTGCACCTAGGGCGCCGTACGGCGGCGGTGTGGGCCGTTTTGGGGTCAGTTCCGCCATCGCGGACTTTGCACTTCCGCCGTGGCGTGGTGCTCGTGCCCGATGGGTCGGAATGGGCCGCACTTTGCTCCTTCGTACAATGGCGGAAACGCTATTTACGCTGTGGCGCTCCGGTCAGTCGCTTTCCGCCAGGGTCGTAATGAGGGCCATTATATGGACTGGCTCCATTGCGTCCGCTACAGGCAGAGAGTAGGTTGTTTGCTGGAAAACGTCTTCGGGAACTGATGTTTCATGTGTCGGGCAAAGGTTTTTGAAGGATAACATTATCAAAGGGTATGAGGTTCAAACTGTGACTCCCTGCATTCTTTCTGTTCCTTCCCTGTACCTCAAGGTCAAAAAACAACGGACCCTTATGGGTTTTGAGACATCAGCGGCCATACGGAGCGTGTACTGGAAAAATTAAACCTAGTGACCTTCACTCACAATGGAAATACATGCTCTTTTTGCATCAACGTATCATCAGACTTTCATGAGAAGAGTTACTCCCATACACGAGAGGAAGCGCTGTGTGGACGAAACAGTGCAGGTGGCTACCTCAGAATGGAAACTGTAGCACAGCAGTCTGACCGCCGGACTGGTGTTTATGTCCTGTTACATAAAAGCGGTAAGACCTTGTTGCACAATGACTACCGAGTTCCAATTCACGGTAAGACTGTGGCAACAAGAATAAATTACTGTGTGACTTGGTACTGCCACATGTGAATAACACTTACCTTTTTACACAGGCCCTCATTACAACTGAGGTGCTAAGTGCACCAACTTTACCACCATGGTGTAAACTAAGTTTACACCATGGTGGATGGCGGATTTACCGCCCCATTACAAGGTGAGTGGGGCGGTAAATCCCCATTTCCCATTTTCCCTTCCCCATTCCCATTTTTGCCCCATAGGGCATAATGGGAGTGGGGAAGGCGCTAATTACGGCACCGTAAATTACGGTGCCGTAATTAGCACCAAGGTGCCTTAGCACCATGGAACTTAACGCCTGCAAAAAGCAGGCGTTAAGGTGGGAATCAGGCGTTAAGGGTTAACGGTGGCGTTAACCCTTAACGCCTGAGTTGTAATGAGGGCCACAGTGTCCCATAAGTGTATGTTTGCGTAAATGTCCGCGTACAACAGAAAACGAAATGAACATGGCGGGCGTATGGAAAGAATGAGACGCTCTGTACGCTGTAGGGGAACCAATCAGTGAAAGCGCTACTTGGTTGCGTGCAGCACGCCACGGATTAGCCAATTGAAACCTTGAACATGGTGCGAACAGGGAAGTGTGACCATGAAGCGAACATAGATATCACTAATTGTTTTACAGCTATTTTGTGGTCATTTTAAAGAAAAGTATTGCACGGAAGGTCACCAACTTTACAAAAGCACCCTTTCGGGCCCAAGTCCCGGCCCCTGCCGCAAAATTTCGTGACCATCCGTGCATCAGTCTGGCCTGCAGCTGTGGGAAAAAAAGACGGTTTGGATCCCCCCCCCTATAACCTTTCCGCCCCAGCACCAAACATCACCAAACTTTGCAAAACAATTCAGAGTGACCCATATACTTTTTTTTGCAAAGTTTGGTGAAAATTCGTCCAGGGGGAGCAAATTTATAAGCCACCCAAAAAGTGCTCTTCCTATGGAAACAGCAACTTAACCATAACTACATGGCCACTCGCGTGGCCATGTAATATATGCAGACTTCTCTATTTCTAACTATATTTAGTTTTTTCCTGCCTCCCTCTGTTACCTTTCCTCGTTACTTGTTTCTAGAGCATGCACTTTTGCCAGAACAATAGTCTTTTTCACTCACCGTTCGCATGGTTCTTCTCTGGACCCTCGGGATCACCACCTTTGTTACCGCCTCCTTCGGTTTTTCACCCATTCAGCTGCCCGTAGGAATGGGAAGGGATGCGTGAGGAACACGGGTCCCTTCAGGCCCTGTCTGCAGTCTATTTACACTACCATTGTCTATGGGGAGCTTCACAGTCTACTCAGCCGAATGGCAAAGGACTTGTGATATTGCCGAAGACCTAGGGCCTCATTACGACCCTGGCGGAAAGTTACCGCCAGGGCCGTGACTTTACCGCCATGGTGCTAACTACGTTAACGCCATGGCGGTAAGGGGATTTACCGCCCCATTCCGACCTTGGCGGGGCGGTAAATCCCCAATCCCCATTTACCCTTCCCCATTCCCATTTTTGCCCCATAGGGCATAATGGGAGTGGGGAAGGCGTTAATTACGCCACCGTAAATTACGGTGGCGTAATTAACACCAAGTTCCCTTACCGCCATGGTTTTTTACACCCGCTAAAAGCAGGTGTAAAAACCGCCATGGCGGAAAGGGAACTCGTGATTGGCGGTAAGGGGTCGGCGCAGCTAACGATGGCGCTAACCCCTTACCGCCAGGGTCGTAATGAGGCCCCTAGAGTTACTTTATGTCGACGGTCAATAGGTGTATTATTCAAATCAATAATCGACAACCATCAAATCGCTGCTACCAAGTGTACTCAGGAGACCCCCGGCCGGCCCATAGAGCCGAGGTTTGCTCCAAGAATACTTTAAGACGAGATAGCTGCACCTTGAGATGGATGGGGGTGCAGATTTATTACTCCAACACCAATCAATTAGGACAACTCAATGGTTTGGCAAAGGGAGTCCGTTTAGTGACAAGTACAAAAAACGGGGAGTCATGGTAATCAGCAGCGATGCGATAGTCCGTCTTGCCTCAACTCCAATGAACTTCATAAAAAACACATCATTTATACTGAAAATTCATCATAAGTGACGTGTAACACTCAAAAGTTAATAAGCATTTCTATTGGTTCGGAAAAAGGTAACTTTAATATAGGTGCTATATCTGTATATGGTAACGGAGTGAGGGGATTGGGTAAATACTGTCAGGTGGGCGTCTAAGCCCTTCCTTCAAAATGACTACTGTAGATGTCACTAAAAGTACGACGTCCCATTGGTTCTACTAACTATAGGACCCTAGATTATTTGGTGAATTGTGATTGGGTTGGCACCAACCCCATGCATAAATTTCCACTTTGCTTAGCAGCACGCAGAATGGTCAGCCAGGGGCAGGGTGCCCCTCAGCTACCCGGCCTTCCTCCAATTAAGGTTACAATCAATCATCACTTCAACATCAATGGGCCTCATTACGACCCAGGCGTACCACCCCATTCCGAGGTTGGCGGGGCGGTAATTCCCCATGCCGCCATGGCCCTTCCCCATTCCCATTTTTGCCCCATAGGGCTCAATGGGACTAGGGAAGGCGCTAATTACGGCACCGTAAATTACGGTGCCGTAAATAGCTCCTAGGTCCCTTTGCGGGTTGTTTTTTTAACTCCTGCTTAAAGCAGGCGTTAAAGTGCAACCGGCAAAGGGACCTCGTAATCAGGCGTTAAGGGTTTAACGGCGCTGACACCTTTTACAGCGCCGTTAACCCCTTAACGCCTGGGTTGTAATGAGGGCCAATGTGTCAATTATGTTACTGTGGTTGGCCTCGAAACTGCATCTTCTGTCTGGGAAACTTCTGATATCTCTTCCTGGGCGGATGCCAAGCATAGGTGTGAATGCATGCTTTTCCTTGCTCGAATGTTCAAGTGATGCAGACACCGTGAATTTGCCTAATTTCTCTCGATTTGGTCATTTCATTCTTATTTGGCTTACCACCTGCCTACGCTTCCTTATCTTGGCCTTTCAAAGACAGGATATTCTGTTCTTAAGTTTCAATTAGATGTAGCTACTGTTTGTTCCTTCCATTGGTATGACCTTGGCTCTCCTGGCAGGAGTTGCATCTGCTGAGTTTCGATTCAGCCGTCTCTTCTCATTGTGCTAGAATATGAATCTTGTCTTGTTTGGCCTCTAGTAACCTGAATTGATTCTGCTTTTCCTGCAAAGTGGAATCGCACTTATAATACTGTGCTTCGTTTTGAGGTAGATTATGTATAATGGCGCTTGCCGCGCTATTCTTCTACTAAGCATAGCAAGCTGCACTGTTTTCTTAGCTTTCTTGCGGTTTCAAGCATATGTACAGGCGTAAACTGATCAACTGTATTCATTTTGCTTACAGCTTAACACTCTTACGCTTTGATAGCTTTCTATCACTTTAAGCTCACAATCTCTTTTCTCAAGGCGTTTCGTGTCTTTGTGTTATTCTTGGTTCATCATTTGTTCTATTTGTGAGTCCATCCGGGCTCTCGTGACGTCACCATTCGTCTTCCATTAAGGCCTTTTTGGTTTCCTCCGGGACGGTACTTTGGCAATCTTCATTTCGTCTCATTTGTTGGTAGGGTTTTCTCAATGGATACCTTACTGTCCATTGTTGTCTGGGTATTGGTACGTCAATAGGTGTTGCTCTTCTGATGGGTACTGGGCAGAGCCCTACTGCTGCTCTCTGCTGGTTTATTTGCTCATCATACGTTACATATTTTGATGTGAACGTTCCTGGTACTTCAAAATGGGCGATTGGAGTGCCGGCTTTATTTGGGACCTCCTCTACACTACTGTTGTTCGCGGTCGGGAAAAATCATGGTAATCCGATCTAAACCACTGCCACAAGCCATTTAAAGTAGGAAAGGATAACATTTGACTGTTAGATGAGTGTTTTGACTCAGGGGAAAGCAGGCAACCCCTCCAGCACTCTCTAGGAATATAGTGTGTGCTGGGTCTGTACATTTAAAGAGACTAGTAAAGTTAATTTAACATTACATGCTCTGGGAGACAGTAGTCAGTCCCAGAGAAGGTATTTAAACCTTGGGAAGTCTGAAAGACATCCCTGTGTCACTGCACCGAAGGTGCTGTGTGACACATAGAAAAGGATTATGCCTATGGAGTTGTTTTAAAACTCCATAACCAAAGAACACAAAAGTAAAACACACATCAAAATACATGGAAGAGTGGGGAAAAAAGTCTCACACTCTTCCCAGGTAAAAAATCAAATCCTAGAACTCCAGCAAAGTTGCTGTGGGTCTCAAAAGGTAAGGGAAATTAGCACATTCTTGAGAATTCTCCCTAACAGTTTGGTGAGCGAAGCTGGACATACCGCTGTTCGGTGGCCTACAGAGCAGCTCGGGTCAATGCTGGTAAGCAGTTCTTGGGCTCTGCAAGGGGGTAGTGCCGAGGCAGGAGTAAATAGACTTGAAACCTTTGTGTGGATGCCACACTGGCCACTTTTTAAAATATCAACATACCATATCATCATTTCAAAAAATGTGACTTTAAAAACACCCCGCAATAACTATCTTAATCCTGACAGCTGGTCCAGGCAGACCATGACCCCCACCCTCTGGGCAGTGCATGGTGGTGAGGACCTATCCCCCCTCCACCATGCCTTTCTCTGTGTGGTGGGCGATACCAGGAGGCAGACCCTTCGTTACCCAAACTGTTCCTGACCCCGCTCCCAAACCCTCCCCCACCGGGAGCCCCCAGGTAGCTCTTTACCAATTCCACAGGGGTGCGTACTGTGCCCTCTCTTTCCCACTATTCCAGCTCCAGAGTCCCTCGGAATGGGATTTCAATATCCACATGGTCCTCCCCACCTGCCACAGGGGCCCGGACCCACCGGTCTGTACCACCCCCACTCACACAAATGTTCTCATTACTGCCAAAATGTTCTGTATCAAACGTCCCATGTCCCTTTGGGATAAATGAACAACGTCCTGATCACAAGTCTTCGGGCCCCTCAACAGGCCATTCTTTTTGATCCGTAGTCGCCCGTTGCATGCTGCAAGCCGGGTCATCTCCTTATTCATCTTCAATGCTGCAATGTTTAAAGGGAGTGAGGGCACCGGCTGCCCCCATTTCAACCTGGGATCATTTGTGACCATGCAAGCAATGCCCACAGGCAGAAAGGATCAAAACGTGACAACAGGTGCATAATCAGCACCCTTTTCCCCAAATGAACAAGATTGTTGCCTCTTATATGCAAGATCAACAGGTCCGGGTTGGGCAACCTACTCTTCTTTCTTTAACCCTCCAACACCAGGCACACCTTGTGTGCCTGCAAGCCCTCAGAACCAATCCAGTGTATGTCAAAGGCAGCTGCGTCTTGTAACAGTCCCGGCCATTCTAGTACTCTCCGCTCCATTCTCCGTACAAACGAATGACGCACGACCCACACCACTGGCCTTGCCATCTGTCCTACTCAGATGCAGAAAGAAAGTCTGTTAGCTATATCATAAACAAAACAGCCAGGGGAGATCCTCATCTCCACTGCACTAACTCATTGTCCTGCGACCCTACCCCCCACCATTTTTCCCCATTGAGGCTCTTCACCATGTTAAGTGTGCCCTGATGTACCCCTTGTATGCCTGGGACTTCGATAGCCCAATTCCTTTGATCTCCTTCTCTTTACACCCATACCCGGCGGCGGTGGTGGCTGCCCCAATTCAGAAGGAATGAAGGATGAACCCTAACCCGCTGAGCCCCACCGCCCCTAATGACCTCTCAAAGATCTTCCTGAATTGGAACCTCGAAAGGCACGAGCCATTGCTATGCTGAAACAGAGGTCCCTTGCTCGATCTTGTAGGACATGGATTAGCCTAATAACCTCACTGGGCAGATTTCCCCCTTGTCATGGACAGCCAAAGTTAATCTGGCTCCCCTTCCTTTGTGATAATTTTTTGACTTTCTAAGCCCGAGGTGCCCCGCATTACTCCCCTCAAATGAGAGGCCCCTTTGCTCTAGTCTCCCTGAAAAATCAGTTCCCCTATCCTGAATGCTCCTAAGAATGCTGTGGCAAAAGCTGCCCTAAACGACAATACCTCCCATGCATCCCTACAAATTTCACCCAGTCAACTCACAATGGCGGACAGTTTTTCGGGATCCAGTGGACGCCTGCTGTCCTCTACCCTCCTCCATCCTATTAGTGCCTTCTTTACAGCAAAGTCGTCAGAGGGGGGTGCCCTTTCCTTTAAGCCATCAAAAAACCCAATGGCAGCAACCTTTGTTCTGGCCGCCCCCACGGATATTCCCAAAACTTGCAGGTTCTCCCTGTCGAATAAGTCCACTAATCCCTGAGCTCCACATAACTCCCTGAATTCCCTGATACATTTTTCATAAGCCTTTTGTGTCTTCTGTGACACTGAACCCTCAATCAGTGAGGCTAAATCTGGGCACCAAGCCCCCAAAGTATCTCGGAAACTGTGTCATCGCTGGGGCTGCTGTTGGTAGGCAACGCTGGAACTCCTGCAAATTGAAACGGGACAAAGCATCAGGCGTGTTTTTGTAAATGCCTTGCACGTGTTTAGCCTGAAAGTGCATTTTTCATCATACATGACAATACCACTTTCTTCAATAATTACCATAGGATATGCTGCCTTCTGGCTGTTGATAGAACACACCATGCTCATGCTGTCTGACCAAAACAGCACATCTCTGTCCCTTAGCTAAACTCCTCATATGTCCAGCACCACTATTATAGGGAAAAGCTCCAAGAATGTTATGTTCTTAGTCCGGCCGGTGTCCACCCAACTGATGGGCCACCGCTGCCCGCACCACTTGTCCCCCAGAATGGTCCCAAAGCCTACACTTCCTGCAGCGTTGGTGTAAAGCCCCAGTTGCCCACTGTCTTTCACTTCAGTTGGCCAAACCAGTACCCAGTAAAACTCAGCCAGAAAAGTGTCCCAGATCACTAGATCTTGCTTTAGCTCCCTGGATAGCTTTGTGTGATGGTGTGCCTTGGTTATCACTGACATGGCCCCTGCAATTGATCTGGAGAATGGCCTACCCATTAGAATTTTCCACAGGGCAAAGTTCAGCTGCCCCACCAAACTCTGCAGCTGCCCAAAGTTACCTCTTGGCCTGTAAGCGGGTGACCACTGCCTCCTTACAATCCCTGACCTTATCCTCCAGGAGGCAGCCCACCCCCCTCTTGGAATCAATCTCGATACCCAGGAAACAAAGCGATGTGGTGGGCCCCTCTTTTTTTCCCCCCATCGAGCGGTAACCCCAATTACACTGCCACTTTCTGAAATGCCACTAGTGCCTTCCCACAATGGTCTGAGCCTTTCGGGCCCATAAGCAAGAGACCATCCAGGTAGTGAAGCACATGTGCTCCCTTACACTCCCTCTTTGCTGCCCACTCCAGAAATTGGCAGAATGCCTCAAAATAGAAACAAGATACAAAACACCCATTTGGCATGCACTTGTCAAAGTAAAATTCCCCAGCAACTTGAAAACCCAACAAATGGTAATCCTCTGGGTGCACCAGCAGTAAATGAAAAGCAGATTTAATGTCAGATTTTGCCAACAAAGTTCCTTTTCCCAATTGCTGCAATACTGCCAGCGCCTCATCGAAAGGAGCACAGTTCCTCATCAATTGCACCATTCATTAATGCCCCCTTTGGGAACGATACATTGTCGATTAATATAAACTTCCCAGACTCTTTTTTGGGACCAATGCCCATTGGTGAACACAACATTCTTCTGCAAGGTGATGGGGGGCGGAAAAAGGTCCCGCCATTCTGCCCAGTTTCAACTCTTTATCCACCCAGTCCAGCAATAATCCTGGTTGGCTTTTCTGGGACCGTCCCCCCCCCTTGGGACATTGTAAATCCCCAGACCGGAATCCAAAAACCCTGCGAAAACCCCTCTACCAAAAGCTTTGCGATGGCAGGCCCAACGGGGGCTTCCCCAGAGTCTTACCCCTACTTAGGCTCCTTGTTGCATTTGCACACCTGACCTCTGTGTTTCCAAACATCCCACAAAAGGAACAGATGTGCTTAAACTCGCATACTGGTCTTACGCACATTGGGCCTCATTACGACCCTGGCGTAGGACCATGGTGCTATTAGCACCATGGTCCATGCCGGATTCCGCCATGGTGGATGGCGGAATTACTGCCCCATTACAAGGTTTGTGGGGCGGTAATTCCCCATTCACCATGGCCCCTTCCCCATTCCCATTTTTGGCCCATAGGGCACAATGGGAATGGGGAAGGCGCTAATTACGGCACCGTAAATTACGGTGCTGTAATTAGCACCAAGGTCCCTTAGCGGGTTGGACTTTAACGCCTGTAAAAAGCAGGCGTTAACGTGTGAATCGGGCGTTAAGGGTTTAACGGTGCCGCAGCCTTTTACGGCGCCGTTAACCCCTTAACGCCAGGGTTGTAATGAGGCCCATTGTTTTATTAAAGGCCCAGAAAGCCACCTTCTTGACCCTGGGTCCCGTGTTATCCCAAAAGGGCTGCACCGCTGGAAGGGTGCGGGTTATGGGTGGGGGCGTATCTCAGTGGGAGGAATGGGATGGCCTCCCTGTTCCAGACCCCTTGCCCGGCGTAGGGCGTGGCACTGTGCAGCTTGCCAAAGGTCCATTGCCCTGGTCTCCCAGTCCATCTCAGCATTCCCTGACTTGGCGCTCCTGAACCTTTTGTCGTAAACCAACCAAGCCTCAAAATCGCACTCATGGTCCATGCTCAGTACTAAATGATTATATTTTGGTGAAGTTCCAGAGATTTTCCGAGCAATATAGCAGAGAAAATAGCAAACCTTGTGACCCAATTAGCCAAAGACTTGTCCAGGAAGAACATCCTATCCTTCACCTCTCCCTTTGAGTCATTTCACTCTTCCACTCTCCTATAATCAAGCAAGTAAGGCTATCTGGCATTGCTGCCTGAATTGGGGCGAGGGCCATCCCAGCAACCGCCCCATTGATATGTCCCCTGAAGATGCTGGTGCCCCCTTAGCGCCTCCTGTTGGCCCCTCAACACTACTTACACCCCTGGGGGTTCCTGCCCAAACCAGGCATTTCCCCTGTGACTGACAAATACAGACTTACTGTGGCCCCAATCGCCACCGGGGCCACAGGCGGGAACACCTTTTCCTATCCTGGCTGTTGTTGTATGTGCCCCGTTACTTTTACCCATCTCACCCTTCTTAGGGGACACCCATATAGCCGCACAGATCTGCAGTCCAGATGCCTGTGGTGGACTTGGACTTGCCTGGTGCTGTGGTTCCCCCTGCCATCCCTCAAATGGCCATCCCATTCTTCCCCATGAGATACGCCTCCCACCCATAACCCGCACCCTGCCAGTTATTCATTGCCCATGGGTTGTTGTGGCTGTGACCCCCCTGCCTCCCCATAGGGGGGCAGAAGGGTGACTGCGGGGCAAGGGTTGCCCCCCTGTTTCCGGTTGATTTACTCTGTGCTGACCCAGACCCGATGCGGCTCCTCCGCCTGTGGCCTCACTAGGGCCTGACACTACTGAAGCAGTGGGGTCACCACCACCACCACCGGTGACGGGGGAGGAGGTGCCCCCTTTTTTGCTGCTATGCTTATTTTCTTTGCTGGGGGGAATGAAACCATAGGGGCCACTTTTGTCATCCATGGCCTTGCCGGTAAGCAAACCTCTCCCCCTCCTCAGAATTCACTTGTCCCCCACTGCCCTCTCCTGCCGCCGTGTTTCCAGAGAGGAAAGCAATTATGGCATCAAGGTCCTTCCCTTGAATCATGGCAATAACAGCTGCCAATTTTCCAGGGTCCATGGTACCCCTTGGGTAATACTATCACCAGGGCTTTAAGTGTGGTAAGAACCCGAGGGGCGGCCCTCGTTTGGGGCATGGCTTGTGTGATTGGCGTGGCCTAACAAAGTACACAAACCATAGTAAGGCACGCAAATAAATATATAAATGTATGTAAGCATTTATATATTTGTATGCTTACCTTACTATGGTTTGTGTAGTATGCAAGCCATCTTTTATAAACATAGAAATATATAAGATATTTCTATGTTTATAAAAGATGGCTTGAAAGGTGTCCCCAATCGCCACCGGGGCCCCAGGCATATATTTATATTACATTATAATATATATTTATATATTTGTTTCAGTGCCTTACTATGTGTACTTCACGATGGCTTGAAAAGTACACAAACCACAGTAAGGTATGCACATAGCTGGGGGGTGTGGCTTGGCAGCCATGGACTAGGCTGCTCTTCTGATGAGCTCCTGGATCCGAGCATTGATCCGGACGAGCGCAAGCTCTTTCAACGTTATTTCCAGCAAAAAATGAAGACCAAGGCAATCGGAACGCAAGTGGACCTTAATGAATGCAGCCGTAGTCAGACCGAATGGATGCGTAAGAAGTTATGAGGCTTTGAAGAGTTCAATAAGTGCAGCGGGGTCGGCAACAAAATGGCCGTGACTCCAGGACAAAGGAGCCCCTGAGCGTGAAGACCGTCACCGAACCGGAGGCTCTATTGGGCAGTTAAGTTGGCGCTGCCGAGAAAGAGAGGTCTGCAGAGGGGCAGAAAGAAGCACGCCTGGCAGGACGCTGAAGTGCAGTGGAACATGTCTGCCTGCACCGGAGCGCCGCAAGACTGCTGAGACAGGGGGTACCCCAAAAGCGCCATGTGAAGTGATGCGGACCCCCCCCATAAGAAATCCAAGTGCGGCGTGGATGCGGAAGGCAGGAGATCAGCTGGAGCGGGCGAGAAATGCCAACAAAACAGATCTCCCATGAAGGACCGGGACGCGGAAGCCCTTCATGAAGCCCGCGACGCTGGCCGCCCGCTCCCGGTAAGGTGAATTTGCGTATACATGCAGGCATACTGAAGAGGCGAGGCTGCATGGAATTAGCACAGGAGCCGCACAACACAGAGAGAACATAGGTGTGCAGCGCCACGACGCTAGGTAAGCGAATCGTGCGCAACGTCAGTAACACAAACATTACCGGAGGCATAAAATGGGAAACGGAGGCATAACCGAGACATAGAGGAAGTGTCCGGAGCAGCCGCTGGAACACCCTCTCTGTGAGCCAGCGTTGATCATATGGCGTGGGCAAGGAAATTGAAGTCAAGACCACGAGAACTGTAAATAAAGAGATGGTTATTGCAGGGATGGCCACCTTGAAGGTGCATTGCTAACATGATAAGCCTGCTGAGGAGGAGTAACAAACCAGCGAATTCCAGTGGCGATCCAGGGGGATGCCCAGGGCAGGCTCTGCAGCAGTTCGATAAGCGGCACACAGAATGGACCACAGAGCAGCGCATACGTGCTGAAATACGGGGCACACACTCAGCTAATGATATGTTAATGAACGAAGAGTATGGTCGCGGTGTAAAATGGTTCACCAGATGAGTGGTGCCCGACGTGACATGCGGATGAGCTCGTTATAGGGCCACAGCACGCCCGGGACACAGCGCGGCTTGTGCAGGGTGCCTTCTGGAGACTGAAGTCATTGATGTAGTGGCCCTACCCCGGATACACTAGCAGGTGTGGGGGTGGTGGCTAGAACAGTGGAATTGGACAGTTCCGTAGGTGCGGCAAGCAGAGTGGGGCTGACAAACGTATGAGGCAGCGCCATCCGGATATACTGATATATCCCCGGCTGGATAGGAGCTGCACAACAGTTCCCCTTGAGGTGGGCATACAGCACTGAACTCCACGGAGGTTCGAGGCACAGTGGTGGTAGCAGGGAGGGTGTGCCTATTGGCCTGCAGGAACAGGCTACGGGGACATTGCCCACAGAAATCAGAGGAGGACGTGGGAGGACACAGCCCACTCGGAACGCAACCTCTCAGGCCACCACATATCGTAAATCCCTGAAGTAGATGCTCCAGTGCCTGACCGAACAGGGGGAGGCACGATAACACTGCAAGGCCGGAATCAGCCAAGCGAGGAAGGTTGAACAATGTCAGTGAAAGGAGTGAGGGCCAAGAGCAAGCAACCTACCATGGAGACCTTCGCAAAGGCACAGCGGACTCTCTCGACCCCGGCACAAAGTGTAGCGACGGCCTCCGCGGAGGGCACCCCAGAAGGAGAAAAGCATCAGGTCCTGGCCGCCATAACAGAACTGAGTGCTAAATGGGGGACGGCCATGGCACATCTGCGGACGGCCTTGTAGAACAAAATGGACCTAGTAGGGATTGAAGTCACCCTGCTGCGACAGGATGTTAGGGCACTGGCAGAAAGGACAAATGGCCTGGAGAGCGCGGTCAAGACTAACACGGAAGTCAGTACAAATAATGCGCAAAAGGTCCACATACTAAAATAACAGGTTGCTAACCTCGAAAACCGAGTGGAAGAAGCGGAAGGAAGGGCAAGACGGAACAACATCCGGGTGGTCGGCCTGCCAGAGGGAGAAGAGGGTCAAGACCCAGTGGACTATGTGGAGAACATGATTTTACAAGAGATAGGGGCAGACAAGCTCTCACAAGGGTTCACGGTTGAACGCGCACATCGGGCCCTGATGAGGAAGCCACGGCCTGGGGCCCCACCGCAAGCAATAATTGCGAAAATCCTGAACTATAAAGACAGGGAGAAGATCCTGGAGTATTTTCGTAAAAGGGGAACGATAGAGAGAGCATCCACTAACATCACGGCATATCCTGACTATACTATGCTGGTACAAAGACAGAGTTAGAGATACGTGGCGGTCAAGAGGAGACTGCGTACAGCTGAAATCAGGTACATGCTCTTGTACCCTGCAAAACTGAAAGTTTTGCACAAAGGTAGAGCGCTCTTCTTTGATACCCCAGAGGAAGCGGCGAAGTGGCTGGATTTGCAGGGCTGCCCAGAGCAAGATGAGGAACAGGATTGCCAGAAGCACGACAAGTGAGGAGAATGTATCGAGAACACTGAGGGGATAAGCGGGAGGGAAGTCCTAGCATGAGGTTTCGGAACATTTGACTGTACTGTGTAGCTTACAGACCCTATAACCCTGTTGGACTGGAATATAGCGAATAGAATGCGCAAGTAAATTGGGTAGCACTAGGTGCAGTAAATTTAAAATAAACAGGAGCGACAGGACGAAGGCAACCTAACCCCAGGAATTAGTAGTAAGGCGGCCATTAGGGCGACTTTACCGTGCTGAGCTGCGAGTACAGGCTTTTGCCAGAATGGGCTAGATGCGGGGGTGCCTGAGATCCAGGGATGGAGCTGGGCAACAGTTGGGGAGGGTATTGTTGGGGAAAGGTAGGGAGGTGGGAGGGTTTGTTGTGTTGATAGTAAGGGGAAGTTTAAGTTGGGGGTGCAAGCCTACATAGACGAGTTAAGCGACTGGAGTTGGATTGCATAGGAGGGGAGGGAAGCGGGACTCTGATATGCCATGGGGGATCTTAAAATAATCGCTTGGAATGTCAGGGGACTCAATAGTTACCTGAAGAGAAGCAAGGTCATGCTGTACCTACGGAGACGGAAGATAGACATTGCCTTATTACAGGAAACGCATCTAACGTGGGATAAGATGAAGATGATTGGAAGGAAATGGAAGGGAACTGTGGTGGGTTCGCCATATTCGGCTTATGCCAGGGGCGTGATCATCTGGGTGGCACCACACGTCCCGTTTAAGCTGTTACAGATGCTGGTTGAGATGGGCGGGAGGATGGTGGTGGTGAGGGGATTGGTGGAAAACAGGGAAATAAGTGTTGTGAATACGTATGCCCCAAACCAGAATACAGCGGCATATTTTAAAACCCTGTGTAACAATCTTAGCATGTGTGTGGGGAGTGCAGTGATCTGGGGAGGGGACTTTAACTGTGTATTAGACCCTAGGGTAGACAGATCGGATGGAAAAATTGATAGGCCTTCCCCGTCGGCTAAAGCGCTAAAGACGCTGCTGCAAGACTTTGGGTTGGAAGATGTATGGAGGGCGCGCCATCCTCACGAGAGGCAATACTTGCATTATTCCGCCCCGCAGCAACTGCACACAAGGCTGGATTATGTCTTTGTCACTCCAGAGATACTAACAGAGATCACGCAAGTTGAATATAAAGCTAGGGTCCTCTCGGGCCACTCGCCCCTGATGGCAATGTTGTCCCCCGAGATCAAGAATCCCGACGTGGCGCCTCAGGGCATAGGCGCTCAGAAACCCCCTTTTTAGGGAGGACATGAGGGAAGAGATTTTTAGCTACTTTGAGACGAATACGGGCAGTGTGGACTCGGCGGGCACATTGTGGGAGACTTTCAAAGTTGTGATGGGAGGAGTGGCTATAGCAAAATCCAAGGAGTTGCACGGGGGGTTCTTGGCTGACCTGCAGGAAACCGAGGGAGAACTGGAAAGGGCACTTAAGGGAGAAGACAGTACTGGCCAGGACGCCGATCTGATACTAAAACTGCAGCAAAAGTGCGCAGGGCACTGGGAGAGGTTGTGTAACCTTAACTACAAAAAGTCCATAGAGAGACAGCATGCGAAAGGAGACAAACCAGGAAGGATCTTTGCATGGTTATAAAAGAGTGAAACCCCTAGACCCCCGATCAGATCAATAACAAGGGAAGACGGAAGGGTGGTGGATACCCAAGAGGGAGTTAATCAGGAATTTGCAAATTATTATGGGCTGCTGTATGGGGACGATGGAGAGGATAATTGTGCAATGATAGCAGAAACACTGGAGGACATAGGATTGCCTCAGATCAGTGCCGAGGAAAGGGAGGAGCTGGACGCACCGATTACCTTAGAGGAGCTAGAAGAGGTGGTGAGACAGTTGCCAACTAGTAAAACGCCGGGGGCTGATGGACTCCCAAGTGAATTTTACAAAATATTCAAGAGTGAGGTGCTACCCCCACTGCTAGACATGTTGAATGAGGCGTATGAGCTCGGAAGATTGCCAGAGTCACTTAGAGAAGTGATTATAATACCACTTCCCAAACCTAACGAGCCAGGGCATAGCTGCGGTTCCTATAGACCCCTGTCGATGTTAAATCAAGACAGTAAAATTCGGACTGCCGTTTTGGCAAACAGGCTAAGAAGAGTCATAGGCAAATTAATACATCCGGACCAGACGGCTATGTCCCCAATACAAACATATCCAATAATCTTAGAAGGCTCCACAGGGTAATTGAATATGGAAATGAAAGTAAGGACGAACTGGCAATTGTGTCACTGGATGCAATAAAGGCCTTTGACTCGGTCAAATGGCCATGGTTGTTGGCGTCCCTTGCTGGCTACGGGATTGGTCCAGGATATCTACAGTGGGCTAAAATGTTATACAGTGAACCGTTGGCTAGAGTTAAAACGGGGTCGGTGATATCAGAAAGGTGGAAACTCCGAAGGGGAACCAGACAAGGCTGTCCATGGTCCCCCATGCTTTATATATTGACCCTGGAACCCCTAGCGATCTATTTAAGGCAACAATATGACACAATAGGTATACGACACCAGATATCCCTATATGCAGATGACATACTATTGTATTTGCGACACCCAGTGGAAAACCTCTGAATATATTTTGGAGGTGATGAGGAGGTATGCAGAGCTGTCTGGTATAGTGGTGAACCCTCAGAAGTCTAGCATGTTCCCATTAGGTGTATATAAAGGGATCCCCCCGAAACAACTACTGGTGTTGCAGGTACCCTGGGCAGCTAGTACATTTCGCTATCTTGGAATAGATGTATACCACACTGTTGAAGAAGAATACAAGTGCAACACACAGCTAGCCATTAAGAAAATTGAGAATTGCATGCGGTCCTGGGTAAAGCTCCCTTTAGCAATGATGGGACATTGTGCAATGTTAAAGATGGTGGTTTTGCCTAGGCTCCTGCATTATTTTGGGAACATGCCGCACTTGATACCAAGATAGTTTTTCAGTAGACTGGACAGCATGTGCAGGGACTTTCTGTGGCACGGTACACGAAACAGAGTAGCCCTCTGAAAGTTGCAGAATTTTCACGAGAAGGGGGGTATTAAATTGCATAATTATGAAGTCTATTACGTTGCAAGTCAACTGCAATATGTGGCTAAATGGCTCTCAGAGGAGGTAACATCTGAAACCAGGTTGTTCATGCGGGATTGTGCCCCGTTTTACCTGAAGGAGGTTATGTGGTTGCCCCAAGCAGTAATGGACGGGCGCCCAAAGATGATGGTACTCGGGTGGAAGATGTGACGTAGGGCTTGTCAATTGATGGAGAACCCATACCCGTGCTCCCCACAGGTCCCACTGGTCGCACTGGCAGGCAGAGAAGAGCAGTTAAGAAAGCTAATCAGAAACCATTGGGAGCCGGCTGGGATAGCGACAATGGGGGATATTTGGCAGGATGGGACTGTAGCAGACTTTGAGGAGCTGGGGGTGGAAACTGGGCTACACATTGGCCAATACATTACGTACCATAGACTGGTGCGGAAGATCAAGAGAACGTGGCCCAAACCGGTACTAGAAGAAGAACCAGACGCTACTATAGACATAATATATGATATTGCGGAGGGGGGCATGAGACGTCTAGAATATACGAGATGATGATGTCCAAAGTGGGAAAGGAGGTGGCGCAGCTGAGACTAAAATGGGAAAGGGAAGTAGGAGCCCCATGGAGGACGGGATGTGGGAACGAGTCCAAGGGTATCATAAGAAGGTGTCGAGGAACGCAAGGCTTAAACAGATGCAACTGTATATTAGGCATAGGGCGTATCTGACACCCCAGAAGATAGCTAAGTTTAAAAATGCAGGACAGCAGGCATGCCCTAAATGTGATGAGGGGAACGCGGGCATGGTGCATATGTTTTGGTCATGCCCGGTTATTGAAAGCTTCTGGGGAGAGGTCGCACATAAACTTGCAGAAAAGGGTATCGAGATTGTGGTGGACACAGTGTGGGCCTGCCTGTTAGGGGGGGCTCCCTAGGCCACATAAACTTGAGCACGTAAGCAAACTGAAAGATCTGGCATATGCGCTTGCGAAAAGGAGAATTGCTATGGGGTGGAAGACATGCAACAAACCACGATTGGAGGTATGGTGGAAAGATTTACAGAACTGGGCGGAGGCGGAAACCATGGTATGGCAAGAGGCTAGCAGTGCTGGGGGGGAGGAGGAGGCTGATACCTTGATGGCCTGGAAACCACTAATAGCAGAACTATTTGGGTCAAGGCAAGACCCATCAGAATCCTCAGAAAGGAATACTCCATCACAAGATGCAACGATAGAACATCAGTAGAAATAGGCTCGTAACGGGGGGTGGGATAAGGGAAGCAGTGAGCGTGATTGAAGAGTGTATAATTGAAATATTATTGTATACACTGCAAAGTTTGGTTTGTGTTGTTTGTTTAAATATTCAATAAAATTGTTTTTTTTTAAAAGAGGTATGCCCACAGCTATATAACATTTATATATTTGTGTGCGTACCTTATGGTTTGTGTACTTTTCAAACCATCTTTTTTAAACATTTCTCTGTTTATAAAAGATGGCTTGAAAATTACACAATTCAAGCCATCTTTTATAAAGCTTTGACAAGGGACAAAGCCCGAGGCATCTTTGTCCGTCGGCAAAGCTTTATAAAAGATGAATTGAATTGTTTACTTTTCAACCCATCTTTTATAAAGACAGATACACAGGAATCCCCAGGTTCACCGAGGGTGAAAGACGCCTCGGCGACCTGGGGAAACAAAGGGACTGTAACTTCCTTTGGTGACCCGAGGTGTCACCATAGGAATTTACAGTGACTGACGGAAGTGCCAGCCAGTCACAGCAACGCTGTGCCTCGCTGGCACTTCTGTCAGCTCGCCGGACTGCAGCCGCGGCAGGATAATGCGTCCTGACAATGTTGTGTGGTACCGGTGGGCCCCGGCAGGGCCCTGGCTCAGCCCCACTTTTTGGAGACTGCCGGGCCGAGCACTGACTATCACTATCCCAAATAGCCTCGCTTGTCTAACAGTCAATGGTTGCCTTTGATTAATACTATCACAGTTGGTCTCACTTGTCTCGCGCTGTCAATATTATTATGACAGGATGCAGTTACCACCCACTCTCTCCACCAGGAAACAACTGTATGTCCAAGGTAGTGTAAAAATATACTGTACAATGGAGCAAGCAACGTATAGTCTGTGCTGGAGCTCACTTCGTTGGAGCTGCAGGAGCAGCTGGTCTCCTCGACATGTCCGCTGCAGGAGCAGCTGGACTTCTGCTCCTCGAGTCCTCCGTCTACGATGCTACGAGGGATTAGCTGCCCAACAATTCCCTTTGTCCTGGCATCTACTAGGCCTATCTGGCCTGAGACCGTGGTCTTCACCAGCTGATGCTTCCCCCTGAGCGCCATTCTCCAAGTGGAGCCGTGACTCCGTGGATCCTTGCCAAGTAAGATGGCTGCCGTCCCCAGAGCTGTATTTTGTTTCTAATGGTTGCCTAGCAACCAGTGCTTACCTTCGACCCGTGCCTCCATAGGCCAGGAGAGCAGCTGGAAGGCGTAAGCCGAACCCCTGCACCTAAGGCCCTCCCAACCCAAGGCCCATCCTGTCTGTGCCTGTCCGTACCTGAAGGGGCTACAGCTTCACCACGTATCAGCGGCTGCCCGTAAGGCACCTTGCCTCCTGGGGTAAGTTAACCTCTCCTCCCCACCCAACACCTGCCTGCAACCCTCCAACTACTGTTTCGGCCTGTCACACCATTGCCTGCATCATATTTTATGGTCCCACGCTGCCTAAGTCTTGGGCCATTGACTCTATCTCATAGTGACTCCCAAAGAAACAAGTGCAACACACTTAGCACACTAACTTTAGTGCTAATTTGTACGCATTCGCCAAATGCTACATGCTACTCTGCCACGCACGCATTTTGGACATCGCACCATTATAGACGTGCATGTCCAGCACGTCAAGCTGCCCCACTATGTATGCGTGATTACACACTTTCTATAAACAACCATAACCCACTACCATGAGAACGCTTTCCAGCACACCCCACTGTGTCTAAACCTGCATTCCCCAATGGAGCTATGTCTAATGTACACCATTTGTGCCCATAGATCTGAACTCCGCCCGCTGCATTCCTTGTTTGTCTGTTGATCTGAATTGCGCCCTTGGGTACCTCATACCTAGCCACTGTGTTGCCCTCACTTAGCCATTGTGTTGCCCATACCTAGCCATTGTGTTGCCTATACCTAGCCACTGTGTTGCCTATACCTAGCCACTGTGTTGCCTATACCTAGCCATTGTGTTGCCTATACCTAGCCACTGTGTTGCCCAGACTTAGCCATTGTGTTGCCCACACCTAGCCACTGTATTGCCTATACCTAGCCATTATATTGCCTATACCTAGCCACTGTGTTGCCTATACCTAGCCATTGTGTTGCCTATACCTAGCCATTGTGTTGCCTATACCTAGCCACTGTGTTGCCCACACCTAGCCACTGTATTGCCTATACCTAGCCAAAATTGATTGTCTGTCTGTTGATCTGAATTGCACCCTTGGGTACTTCATACCTAGCCTCTGTGTTGCCCACACTTAGCCATTGTGTTGCCTATACCTAGCCATTGTGTTGCCTATACCTAGCCACTGTGTTGCCTATACATAGCCACTGTATTGCCTATACCTAGCCACTGTGTTGCCTATACCTAGCCACTGTGCTGCCCACACCTAGCCATTGTGTTGCCCACACCTAGCCACTGTATTACCTATACCTAGCCAAAATTGATTGTTGCTCTGTGCCCAAAACTGATCCATCATGGCCAACATCACACCCCCCCCCGCACTCATCCCCCCTACGCCCTTCCTTCCATCCTTCTTCACCAAACCCACAGATCACAAACCTAGCACACCCTCGACACGCCCTAGAGCTACCAATTCTAGAAATCAACTATTAGGCCTTCGCTCCAGATCCTCACCGCAAACCCCACTAGCCACAACTGAAAACAAACCAACCCCGGAACACCACAAACTGACCACTACCAAGAAGGCAGCCAAAGGGCAGAAAATCACCCCTACCCCACTGCCACGCCCAGACTTACAGTGTGCATTAATTAATGCCAGATCCCTCCCTGCTCACGCTACAGAAATTCATGACCTTCTAACCAACCCCGACCTTGACATTCTCGCCATCACCGAAACCTGGCTACACAATGCCGCCGGCCCTACCATCTCCCTAGCTATCCCATCAGGATACTCCATCCTTAGACAGGACAGAACACTGTCCACAGGTGGGGGAGTAGCCCTCATAGTCAAAGATCACCTAGAAATAAGACAACTTTCCTCCAAGTTAGGGGAGAACGTAGACTCTCTATCGGCCAAGATCGCACTTTCTCCCAATACCACCATCACCTTTAATCTAGTATATCACCCGCCAGGCCCAATACTGGACTTTCAGGACAACCTCTCACATCTACTAGGTGAAAACCTTAAAACAACTACCAAAACTATTCTTTTAGGAGACCTTAACCTGGGACTCCACGACCAGAAAGATAGACCCTCCACTACACTGCACAAGTTCTCCAAGAAATGGGCTTTGAACAAAAAGTACTCCACCCTACTCACAACAAAGGACGTGAACTGGGTAGCTGACCACAACTGTGGCATCGACATCAGCTCCATCACACCCACCCCATGGTCCGACCACTTTCTCATTCATTTCCTCATCCCTACACCTAACAACTCGGCAAAAAAACTCAAGCCAGCACCTCCAGGCTTAGCCAGAAGCGCCAAGAACCTCACCAAAGAAAATATTTCCCCCTACCTAGACACCCTCACTACCAACCTCCCTGCCACATCAGACCCAGCTGCACTGGCGGATATCTACAAATCCACCATTAGCACTGCCATAGATATCATCGCCCCTCTACAAAAGAAAAAATCAAAACATACCAAACACTCCAATACTTTGGTTCTCAGCAGAACTAAAAGAATTACGAACCAAAAAACGCAAAGCGCTAAACTTATGGCAAAGTGCGCCCAACGCATCCTCACTATCCTCCTACAAATCACTGGCCACCCAATACAAAAAAAGTATCATAGCAGCCAAATCCACGTCCTACAATGAAAGAATCTCCAACGCCACCTCAGAATCCAAAGAGCTCTTCGCCATCTTCAAGGAACTATCCACACCGGCCACCAAGTCTCAAGAGATTGTCAAGGACCAAGCCTGGTGTAACACCATACAGTCCGCCCTCTTGAATAAAATTGAACTCCTCCAAGCAAAAATCCTAGACCATCACAAAAATCTCACTCAGCACATCTTATCAGCATCCCTTACTGAAACAGTGACTGAGAACAAAAAGACAAATCTTATTACACCATTCAAATTCAGAGAAGTCTCAGAAAAAGAGGTAGTCGATATTGTTAACAGAATCAAACCCTCCAATTGTAAAGGCGACGCCTGCCCCGCTCAACTAGTCAAAGACTGCGTAGAAACATTAGCACCATTTCTTAAAACCTTCATCAATGCATCTTTCAACACAAACTCAGACCTAACCAGCTTAAAAGAAGCCTGGGTGCGCCCTCTTCTCAAAAAACCCACTCTAGATCCCGAAAACGCCAACAACTATAGACCCATCACAACCGTTCCCTTCTTGCTCAAGATCCTCGACAAAGTTGCCTACACACAAATAAAAGCAATACCTGGAAGAAAATCGCATTTTAGGAAAAAGGCAATCGGGTTTCCGCCCGGGACATGGGACCGAATCGGCCCTAGTAGATCTCAAAATCCAACTAAATGACATCATGGACAAAGGCAAACCAGCACTCCTGCTCCTGCTAGACCTATCCGCCTGCCGCCTTTGACCTGGTCAATCACGATATTCTAGGCACGCAACTCAAAAATGAAGCCCACTTCTCGCCAGAAGCCATCTCCTGGGTCAAATCATTCCTCGAGGGTCGACTTATGAAAGTCTTTTCTGACTGTGCGAGCGCTACCCCCACCACTATCCACTGTGGCGTCCCACAAGGGTCCTGCACTGCCCCCACCTTATACAACATCTTCACCCTCCCACTGTTCAATGACCTGGACTGTCGTCACATAGCCTACACCAACTGTGCTGACGACACGCTCCCTCTCACAGGGGTCTATGAACAAGACGCAGCGGCATTAACCAAGATCTATACAGCAATCCAAACCTGGATGGCAGCCAACGGCCTCTGCTTAAACAGGGACAAAACAGAGATCCTACTAGTTGGCACCAAAG